>NC_057810.1:584925532-585275278 GCF_018294505.1 Triticum aestivum
CCCGGAGAGACCAGGGAGGCGGCGGGTGATACGTCTCCAACGTATCTATAATTTTTGATTGTTCCATGCTATTATATTACCCCTTTTGGATGTTTATGGGCTTTATTTTACACATTTATATCATTTTTGGGACTAACCTACTAACCGGAGGCCCAACCCATATTGCTATTTTTTTGGCTATTTCAGTATTTCGAAGAAAAGGAATATCAAACGGAGTCCAAACGGAATGAAACCTTCGGGAGCGTGATTTTTGGAACGAACGTGATCCAGAGGACTTGGAGTGGAAGTCAAGAAGCAGCCGAGGCTCCCACGAGATAGGAGGGCACCCCCCCTATAGGGCGCACCCCCTGTCTCGTGGGCCCCTCGGGCGGCCACCGACATACTTCTTCCTCCTATATAAGCCTACGTACCCTGAAAACATCCAGGGGGCAGACGAAACACAATTTCCACCATCGTAACCTTCTGTATCTGCGAGATCTCATCTTGGAGCCTTCACCGGCACTCTGCCGGAGGGGGAATCGACCATGGAGGGCTTCTACATCAACATCCTTGCCCCTCCGATGAGTTGTGAGTAGTTTACCACAGACCTACGGGTCCATAGTTATTAGCTAGATGGCTTCTTCTCTCTTTTTGGTTCTCAATACAATGTTCTCCCCCTCTCTTGTGGAGATCTATTTGATGTAAACTCTTTTTTCGGTGTGTTTGTCGAGATCCGATGAATTGTGGGTTTATGATCAAGTTTATCTATGAATAATATTTGAATCTTCTCCGACTTCTTTTATGTGTGATTGAGTTATCTTTGCAAGTCTCTTCGAAATATCAGTTTGGTTTGGCCTACTAGATTGATCTTTCTTGCCATGGGAGAAGTGCTTAACTTTGGGTTCAATCTTGCAGTGTCCTTACCCACTGACAGAAAGGGTTGCAAGGCACGTATTGTATTGTGGCCATCGAGGATAACAAGATGGGGTTTATATCATATTGCTTGAGTTTATCCCTCTACACCATGTCATCTTACTTAATGCATTACTCTGTTCTTATGAACTTAATACTTTAGATGCAGGCAGGAGTCGGTCGATGTGTGGAGTAATAGTAGTAGATGCAGGAATGAGTCGGTCTACTTGTTACGGATGAAATTGCAATCATGCCCTTAATCATATTTTGATGTTGATGACAACACATATGCTAGGGACTAATCATGTTTATCAAGTATATCTCAGGATTATGTCTCAAAGACCGTGTGCATGGATCATGACTAGGGACAAAAAGCATATAACTCAAGAATGGATATACAAGACATTGACTTCATTTATGTTTTGTTCTTAAGTATAGGGATCCCGCACTATTAAGAGGGGATCGTTGGATCTAGTGAAAAACTTGCTCAAAATCCACTGTTCCTATACTTTGCCTCCGGATGTCCGGGTTCTACGGACGTCCGGTCCCTCTCAGCTGCCCAGACGTCCAGCTCCCTCCGGTCGTCCGGTGTTCCTTTACAGAGTGTTTTTTTACGGATGTCCTGAACTCTTCGGACGTCCGGTACTTTCACAATAGAACCATTTTTACGGATTTCCGGACTCTCCGGTCATCCGGGGTCCAGATGTCCGGCCCGTCTCGGACGTCCGTATCCTGTGTACTGGGTCGTGGCTCACAGGTTCACAGCGGCCGGTCGTCTGATGTCTGTCGGACGTCCGGACCTATTTGTGCCTCCGGACGTCCGATGTTCTCCGGACGTCCGACCTATCCTGTGCACTTATGCATCCCAAACGGTCACCTTTTCTCACCTACTATATACATGCCTTTCCCTTCCACGGGAGAGGGTTGACCATTCACTTTGAGCCTACAAAGAACACTCCTCACTCTCTCTCTCTCATTCACCTACACCAAATCCTAGATTCCCAAGTGTTCTAGGAGCATTTGAGAGAAGTTCTCCAATCAAGTGATAGATCCACTCCTTCCCCTTCTTTGCACCAAAGGAATTCGTGATTTGAGCAACTTTTGAGCTTTCCCCCATCGTTCTTGTTACTCTTGGAGGTTGGAGACTCCTAGGTGGTAGGAGTCATTCGGAGAGGAATCGAACTTTGTGATTACCCTCGGAAAAGTTTGTGAGGGTTTGGAGACCACCCCAAGGTCTACCACTAGTGGTTGAGAAACGCCTCCGTGGTGTTGTCTCAAAGGGAGAATAGGGTGAGACTTCGTGGCGTTGGTGTGCCTTCGTGGTAACATCCACCTCTCTAACGGTGACTAGCTTCCCTCCAAGGAAGTGAACGTCGGCATACATCCTCGTCTCCCAGAGTTGTGGTTATTCCTAACCATAACTCTCTACTTGTGGTTACTTGTCTCTTTGCACTTATGTACATCGTATTGTGTTTGCTTACTTATGTGCTTGTGTTACTTGCTTAGTACTTAGTACTCACTTGCAATTGTTAGGCTCATCTTCATATTCCGCATTATTGCCTAAAATTGCTAAGTAATAATTAAAATTTTGTGATTGTACCTATTCACCCCCCCTCTAGGTTCATCTCGATCCTTTCAATTGGTATCAGAGCCTCGTGCTCTATTCTTGTGGCTTAACCGCCCTAGAGCGAGATGAACCCAGATGGGACTCCCTTGGTTGTAGATCCTAAGGATAAAGGCGAGGCTTCCTCTGAAGTCAAGTCCTTTACCTCGGAGGATCTAGAATAGGCCCTTGCTAAGCAAAAAGAGGAGCATGACGCTTCTCTTGAGGCCTTGGTCCAAATGAGATTAGCCATGTTGTCCACGGTGCTTGCACCACTCTCGGGTGGTGCTACTTCGAGGCCAACTATGCCTACTCCATCACTTGGTCAACAACCTCCTAGCAATGAACACACCAGTGTTCCTTGGCTTTATGCAAGACCTCAGGTTGAGAAACCAAGATATAATCCTCAAGGCAAACCTCCTTTGCTTAGTGCCACTTCCAATTTTTCTTTGTGGAGAATTGCTATGCAGGATCATCTTCGACATGGAAACGATGAGATGCTGGAGATCTTGGAGTATGGCTATCATGTGGTTGATCCAAAGAACCCCACACCAAGAGAAATATATGACAAGAACCTCAATGACACTGCAATCATGTGTATAAGGAGAGGTATGGATGAAAAGCAAAGGAGACCGTTCATACACATCACAAGTGCCAAGGAACTATGGGAAAGTGTTATACGATCCAAGACTGGCACTTCTACCCTCCGGAGTGCTCAATATGAAATTGCCAAAGGGCAATTGCAAAACTTTTGTATGGAGAAAGGTGAAACCCACAATCAACTCCATGAGCGTCTCATGACTCTCACTGTCGATATTGAGTCATGTGAGTGTGACAAGACACAAGATGGATTCAACATGACTAAGAGGTTCCTTGTGGATAAGTTGCTTCATGCTCTTGCACCATATCACCATCAAATGGTGTGGGACATAAGACAACATCATACCTTCAAGGAAATGACTACAGATGACATTGTATCCACCTTTCAAGTATTTGAAGAGTCAAAGGCTAATGCCACAAAACATCTTGCCATGCATGGTTCCCCATCATCAAAGATCAATCTTGCATTGAAGGCCAAGCATGTATGTGAAGATGAACAAAGTGAAGAAGAAGAAGATGATGATGATGATGAAGATGGTGATGAGATTGAATCTGACGAGGGCCCTTCATATGAAGACATGGCTCTTTTTGTCAAGAAGTTTAGCGCGGGAAAATTCAAGGGAAGATTTCAAAAGAAGAAAGTAAGAAAATGCTACAACTGTGAAGAAACCAATCACTTCTCCAATGAGTGCCTTTATGAGAAGAGAGAAGATAAACCAATGTTTCCCAAGACCTTTCCCAAGAAAAAGTTGCCAAATCCTTTGAACTCCAAGCTCAAGAAGAGAGATGGCAAAGAAATGGTTGCTCAAGAAGAATCTGATCCGGATGATGTTAGTGGTGTTTCCGGAGTTGCTCAAGACTCTCAAAACACTTTGAGGTTAGTAAACAAGAGTGGTGATGTGGTCACTTACAACTACATGAAAGACTACAAGGGCAACGCTCACAAGTGCCTAATGGCAAAGGTCGTGGTAGAAGATGGAGAGGACCAAAGCTCTCCTGACAAGGTCAAGGTAACTCCACGATCAAATCCTCCTCTTTTCATTCCTTCTACTCCTAGTGATGAGTATCTTGATGCGGAGGATAGTTATGAGGATGATGATCTAAATGATCCTGTGTTTGCTAAACTTAATAAGTTCACGTGCTCCCTCAAAGGAAAGAAGCTCACTATGTTTCGTATGCTTATGGAGATGGTGAGTAAGCACACCATCACCATTAAGGAACTCGAAACCCTCATCACCGAGGAAAAGGAAAAAATATGAAATCCTTGAGCAGGAAGTCCAATATGAGGAAGCACGAAATGATGAAGTATGCTTAAAAATTGGTGTAAATATTGATGTTCATACTAAAGATCTTGCCTCCTTGAAAAAGGCTATTGGCTCTTGTGAAGAGTTGATGAATGATAAAAGTAAGCTTGTGAAGTCTCATGCTTCTCTCTCTAAGGATTGTGAGCTTCTATCCGTGTCCCTCAAGACTAAGGAAGAAGAGCTCACCCTTCTTACAAAGAGTTTTGAGACGCTCAAACTTACTTATCTTGAAAATCTAGCTAAGGCTTACTCGTCTCCTATTATCAATGTTGATGCTTGTTCTACTAACTCTAGTAGTGATCTAGCATCTATTCTTGAGGAGAATCGTTTTCTCAAGGCTCAAATCGAGAAAGGGCTCATGACATGTGCTCAAGGGCAAAAGAACCTTAATGAGGTGTTGAGCCAACACAATGAAGTGTTCACCAAAGAGGGACTCGGGTTTGACCCAAGCACAAGCAAGAAGAAGACGTCCTCTCAAAAGTGCACCACCCCTTTAAAAGAAACTTTTGTATGAGAAGGACACAAGGAGAAAGGTAAGGTTGCTAGTGGGAAGGCCACAAGGGGCATGCCCACTCTCAACAAGCCAAAAGAGTTCATGCCTCCATCCTATGTACTTCGTAAGACTAAGGATGGAGAAGTTTATATAAAGTTTGTTGGTCCTAGAAATGCATTTTGGTTTTATGTTATTTGGGTCCCTAAGACCCTTGTGACTAACTTGAGAGGTCCCATTGCAAAATGGGTGCCTCTAACCAAGTAATAATTGTGTGTAGGTTGCCTTCTCCGGTGGAGTAAAATGGGTGATTGATAGTGGATGTACCAATCATATGACCGGAGACAGCAAATTGCTCTACGATTTCATGGAAGCTATTCAACCATTTATGAGCATTATGTTTGGTGGAGGATCAAAAGGACAGGTACTTGGGTTGGGGAAGGTGGCTATCACAAATGACATGTCTCTTGCAAATGTCATGCTTGTCCAATCCCTTAAATATCATATGCTTTCTGTTCGTCAATTGGCTTCTGTTGGTTATGGTACACTATTTGGACTAACGAATGTGAAAGTCTTTAAGAGAGATACTCTCGAAGTGGCCTTTGTTGGAGAGATGGATGGCAACCTTTACACGGTTGATTTCTCGAAAGAGAGCACATTCCATGCAACTTGTCTAATGGACAAGGCCGACAAGGGGTGGCTATGGCACCGCCGGCTAGCCCATGTCGGCATGAGGAATCTTCAAGATCTCTTAAAGGGCAATCACATCCTTGGACTAACAAATGTCTGTTTTAAGAAAGATCGTGTGTGTAGTGCATGCATAGCCGGGAAGCAACATCAATCTAAGCACCCACCCAAGAATATTGTGTCTACTTCAAGGCCTTTGGAGCTCCTTCATGTGGATCTCTTTGGGCCTCCTTCATGGGATAGTCTTGGTGGGAAAAAGTATGGACTTGTCATTGTTGATGATTACTCAAGATATACATGGGTGTTTTTCCTCAAGTCCAAGGACAAGACGAAGATCACCTTCATTGACTCTGCCAAGCAAGCACAACGCAAGTTTGACAAAGAAATCTTGGCAATAAGAAGTGACAATGGATCTGAGTTCAAAAACTATACCTTGGCAGAATTCCTTAGTGATGAAGGGATTGAGCATCAATATTCAGCTCCATACACTCCTCAGCAAAACGGTGTAGCCGAAAGGAAGAACCGCACCCTTGTGGAGATGGGAAGGTCCATGTTGGATGAATACAAGTCACCACATAGTTTTTGGGCCGAAGCTGTCAACACCGCATGCCATGAATCAAACCGGCTCTTCCTCCGCACTATATTGGAAAAGACTCCATATGAGCTTCTAACTGGAAACAAGCCAAATGTCAAGTACTTTCGTGTATTTGGGTGCAAATGTTTCATCCTCAACAAAAGAGAACGGTTAGGAAAATTTCAATCCAAAACGATTGAGGGTATATTTGTTGGCTATGGATCAAACTCTCACGCCTATAGAGTCTACAACAAATCCAATGGATGTGTTGTAGAAACTTGTGACGTGGTGTTTGATGAATTTAATGGCTTCCATGGGGAGCAAGTTGATCTAAGTGATGTAGGTGAAGAAGATTCTTCTCAAGACATTTTGACCATGGGTGTTGGTGCACTTCTTCCTATGGAACAAGAACCTCATGATGATGAAGAAGAAGATGGAAGTCTCACACATCATCAAACTACTTCAACATCCATACCACCACAAGCTCCTATTGTTCAACCTATACCCTTAGCCCAAGTTGAAGAGGATGATCAAGTTCCTCCTCATGATAATCTTCAAGAACAAGAACAAGAAAGTCCAATCATTGATGATGAACCTCAACAAATGCAATATGAACAAGAAGATCTTCCTCCACACATTAATGATCCATATGTTGAGGATGTGGATGATGGACATGAAGTTGAACCTCGTGAAACCCTTACCTCCATTATGCCTCGAGTGGCCGGTCATGCTGATGTTGACAAAATTATCACCGGCATATCGGAAGGTAGAGTCACTTGTAAACAGTTGACAAACTTTTGTGCTCACTTCTCGTTTGTGTCTAGTATTGAGCCCCTCAAGGTACAAGATGCATTGATGGACAACGATTGGCTAGTTGCTATGCAAGAAGAGTTGAACAGTTTTGAACGCAACCAAGTGTGGTCATTAGTCAAGAGGCCATCTACCGAGCACAACGTTACTGGAACAAAATGGATTTTCAAGAACAAGCAAGATGAAAATGGTGTAATCATCCGCAACAAGGCAAGGTTAGTGGCACAAGGGTACTCACAAGTTGAAGGTTTGGAGTTTGGTGAGACCTTTGCCCCTGTTGCCCGTCTTGAATCCATTCACATCTTACTTGCTTATGCCGCTTTCAACGGTTTTACGTTACATCAAATGGATGTGAAGAGTGCTTTCCTTAACGGTCCTCTACAAGAAGAAGTATATGTGTCACAACCACCCGGGTTCGTTGATCCCTTTCACAAATACTATGTGTATAAACTTCATAAGGCTTTGTATGGCCTCAAACAAGCACCTCGTGCTTGGTATGATCATTTGAAGAAGTTTTTACTCGATGATGGTTTTGTGAGAGGGGTGATCGATCCCACTCTTTTTACTAAGAGGGACAAGGGTGATTTGATCCTATGCCAAATCTATGTAGATGACATCATTTTTGGTTCTCCTAACATTCATTTGTGCAAGAAGTTTGCGGCTTCAATGACCAAGTATTTTGAAATGTCAGTCAATACGGATTTGAAGTTCTTTCTCGGATTTCAAATTCAACAATTTCAAGAAGGAATTTTCTTATCTCAAGCAAAGTACCTCAAGGATATCCTAGAGAAGTTTGGCATGTCTGATGCTAGTCCATGCAAGACACCCATGCCAACCAAAATTGCTCTTACTAAAGACACAAATGGTACTCCTTTCGACCCATCTACTTACCGCTCTATGATTGGTTCATTGCTTTATCTTTGTGAATCTAGACCAGACATCATGTTCAGTGTATGCATGTGTGCTAGATTTCAAGCTTTCCCTATGGAAAGTCATCACAAGGCAGTTAAGCATATTCTTAGATACCTTGTTCACACCCCAAAGTTGGGCCTTTGGTACCCCAAGGATGCTAAGTTTGATCTCACTGGGTACACAGATGCATATTGGGCTGGAGAAAATGTGGATCGTAAGTCCACGTCCGGTGCATGTCAGTTTCTTGGACGCTCCTTGGTAAGTTGGTCTTTGAAGAAACAAAATTGTATTACCCTCTCTACCGCAGAAGCTGAATACATTGCTGCTGCCAGTTGTGCAACTCAGTTATTATGGATGAGGCAAACTTTGAAGGATTACGGTATCACCTATAGACATGTGCCTCTTCTATGTGATAATGAAAGTGCCATCAACATTGCTGAGAACCCCAAGGATCATCTCCGCACCAAGCACATTGATATTAGGTATCACTTCTTGAGAGATCATGTTGAGAAGGGTGATATTCACATTGATCACATTGGTATAGATTTGCAACTGGCGGATATTTTCACCAAACCCTTGGATGAAGCAAGGTTTTGTCGACTTAGGCGTGAACTTGGTATCTTGGAGCTTGACAATATTATGTGAAATCTAGTACCCATTCATGCATGAACTCGATGTCTTATCTTGATGTAGGCATATATATAGGGGGAGACACTCAACTCATGACTACTCTCACTCCATGAAATGCATAAAAATAACAAACACTCTCAAAGCTTCCATAACATCTAAATATGGTGCTTTCCATGATGGAGTAGTGATTATGCACTCAAAGTTCCAATCTTTCCGTGTCATGTCACGTCTACTCATACATGGTGGCAGTAGCCACCACTTGCATCATTAGAACAATATCAAAGTGATATATGGCTATTATTGCTTGAGATAAGGGTACTAGTTATTACTTAATAAGAAATTCTTCTATGGACGGTACTCGTCTTCTCCTCATCAAGATTAGCAGCACATACACTTGCACCCTGCCCCTTGTCCATTTTCTGGCGTCGGACGTCCGTGGTTACCGGACATCCATAAAATACTCTCTGCTCTCCTGAGCTAGTCTTGGCGCCGGGACACCGGACATCGGTAAAACTCCGTACATCCGTAATTTCCTCTTTGTTACCCTCTACACGGTCGTCCGGCCTATCCGGACGTCCGTAATATACTGTCGGGTGCCCTTATGCCGGATGTCCGAGGCTTCCGGTCGTCCGTAAAATCTTCTCTATCATCTTTATTTTTTTCCGGCCCTGGCTCCGGTCGTCCGTTCCTGTCCGGTCGTCTGGTCTACTATTCGACTCCGGTCGTCCAAAGGCTCCGGTCGTCCGGTCGATTTCATCGGCCCCTATATATAGTGTGCGGTAGGGTTTCGGAACTGCTTCCTCATCTCCTCTTTACTATTCCCCACTACCGCCGCTCCTACCTACTGGCCTCTCGCCGTGGCCGCACGACGCCGTGCCCCTCGCCGGGGCTCCTCTCCGCTCCGGATCTGCTCTGTGGCCTCGGTCCTCGCTGCGGCTCTGCTGCCCTGCTTGGTTTCGTTCAAGCTCCAGCGGTCTCTCTCTCTATGACCGGTTGCGTGATTTGTTTCGGTCGCCGACCTCCTCTGTGTTCCTCACCTCAAGGGTCATGATGCCTAGGACCAAGACCACCGCTCACAAGCAAGTCGTCGGCGGGCCTGCTCGTCCGTCTCACCGTGGTGGCTCCGATGACTCCCAGGAGAAGGCTCGTCCTCGGAAGTGTGCCACCCTGTCCCCCCAGCTCATCCAGCGCCTCCTCCTTGGAGGGGTCAGACTTTGAAGATGAACTTGAGGAGGTGGAACCGGCCCCATTGGTGGGTGTTCGCATCTCTGCACCCGAGCCGGGCACTCATCGTCCAACCTTCATGCACCCCCTCCTCCGGTGCAACCCCACGGTGATGCTCGTCACATCTCACTTGAGCCTCCATTACCACTCGGCCACCATGTTAAGCGTTTCAACAAGGCTCCCAAAGCCTCGTATCTTAAATTGTGTCGCGATGTTGATCAATTTACTGTTGCTAGGGATTCTTAGGATAGTCGCTTTTGCACTAATGTCCAAGCCGACATCTTTACCACTATTGTCATTCCTAAAGGCTTGTCACTCCATGTCTGCATTGATCTAGAGCATATTCGCACTCATCCGGAGAAATATCCGGGAGCCATTGAGCTCATTGAGTCATCCAATCTAGCTGCTCCATTTGCATTCCAACATGATTTCAATCATGCTGCCATTCATCAATTCTATGCCACATGTTATTTTGGTCCGGATAACACTCTTAAATGGATGACCTCAGACACTGCACTCACAGCATCTTATGCTCAATTTGTCACTGCCCTTGGATTTCCTGAAACCGGGTTCAAAATCCACAAGGATGATCCCAACCACAGGCCCAAGGGCATTGAGGTCTGTGCAGATCTTCTTAAACCGATACCAACTTTGTCTAACATTGAAAAAAAAGGGTCTGAGCCAAGTCTCCATTTGGCGCTTTCCTTTCAACATCATATATCAGTGTGTCATCCGCACCATCTATCCCAAGATGGGTGACAAAGGCTCTTGCAGCAGCTATTGCATTGATCTCATGCATCGCCTTTTTGCGTCTCCCAAAGGTAAGATAAATGTTCCACACTTTCTATGGCATGAGATCCGCCTTGCAAGCTTCCAGCACAAGAGGGATTTTCCTCATTCCCCCTTTATTCAGGCTTTTATCGAGAGCATAGCTCCTTTTCCCATTGTCCGCACTCATGTGCATGAGCGATGGGTCATTCCAGATCACATGGCGGCTGATCATAATCCTCCTCCTACTGCTACTGCTCGTCGCACTGCAGCTAGTGTTCCAGCTCACCCTGTTTGCTCCCCTTCCAGTTTTGCACCCTTTGGGCGCATTGCTCGCTTTCTTGGGAAAGCTCACTCTGCAATGATGAAGATGTGCACCTTTCATTGCTCCCAGCATCACGATGTTGTCACTCGCATGGTTACTTCCAAGAACGCTCTGAAGGCTCGTCTGAGAGACTCCGGAGTGTATGATGTGAGTGACAATGAACGCCTTCCTGACGCGCCTCCTTCTGATTTTGGTTTCCCTTCGGGTCCTGAGTGGGCTGATTTCTTTGACGAGGCGGGGGGCAGTGGTGCTCATGATGATGATGATGAGGATGATCTCTGATGCTGTTATGTTTCTCCCTTGTCTTATCACTTTTTGGATATTTGATGCCAAGGGGGAGTAGGCTCTATGCATGTAATCGAACTCATTGCTATGATTATGGATTAGCTTGTATGAACTTATGTATGAGATTGTCGAAACTTATGTTCTATGCTATGAGTTATAAGTCTATATTGAGTTTACTTCTTGAGTATCTTGTGTATGAGATTTAATTGCTTTGGTATCTTTTTGAGGGGGAGCCCTCTTCATGTTTAGTCTCTATGGTATCATTTTGAGGGGGGGCTCACTCTTTACTCATTCTTGATTATTATTATTGATCTCCACAACAAATACTTTTGATTACTATTATGAGTGTGCAGATGAGTTGTCATCCACTACCAAAAAGGGGGAGATTGAAAGTGCAATCATGCCCTTAATCATATTTTGATGTTGATGACAACACATATGCTAGGGACTAATCATGTTTATCAAGTATATCTTTGGATTATGTCTCAAAGACCGTGTGCATGGATCATGACTCGGGACAAAAAGCATATAACTCAAGAATGGATATACAAGACATTGACTTCATTTATGGTTTGTTCTTGAGTATAGGGATCCCGCACTATTAAGAGGGGATCGTTGGATCTAGTGAAAAACTTGCTCAAAATCCACTGTTCCTATACTTTGCCTCCGGATGTCCAGGTTCTACGGACGTTCGGTCCCTCTCAGCTGCCCGGACGTCCGGCTCCCTTCGGTCGTCCGGTGTTCCTTTCCAGAGTGTTTTTTTACGGATGTCCGGAACTCTTCGGACATCCAATACTTTCACAACAAAACCATTTTTACGGATTTCTGGACTCTCCGGTCGTCCGGGGTCCGGATGTCCGGCCCATCTCGGACGTCCGTATCCTGTGTACTGGGTTGTGGCTCACAGGTTCACAGTGGCCAGTCGTCTGATGTCTGTCGGACGTCCGGACCTATTTGTGCCTCCGGACGTCCGATGTTCTCCGGACGTCTAACCTATCCTGTGCACTTATGCATCCCAAACGGTCACCTTTTCTCACCTACTATATATATGCCTTTCCCTTCCACGGGAGAGGGTTGACCATTCACTTTGAGCCTACAAAGAACACTCCTCACTCTCTCTCTCTCTCTCATTCACCTACACCAAATCCTAGATTCCCAAGTGTTCTAGGAGCATTTGAGAGAAGTTCTCCAATCAAGTGATAGATCCACTCCTTCCCCTTCTTTGCACCTAAGGAATTCATGATTTGAGCATGTTTTGAGCTTTCCCCCATCCTTTTTGTTACTCTTGGAGGTTGGAGACTCCTAGGCGGTAGGAGTCATTAGGAGAGGAATCGAACTTTGTGATTACCCTCGGAAAAGTTTGTGAGGGTTTGGAGACCACCCCAAAGTCTACCACTAGTGGTTGAGAAACGCCTCCGTGGTGTTGTATCAAAGGGAGAATAGGGTGAGCCTTCGTGGCGTTGGTGTGCCTTCGTGGTAACATCCACCTCTCTAACGGTGACTAGCTTCCCTCCAAGGAAGTGAACATCGGTATACATCCTCGTCTCCCGGAGTTGTGGTTATTCCTAACCCTAACTCTCTACTTGTGGTTACTTGTCTCTTTGCACTTACGTACATCATATTGTGTTTTCTTACTTATGTGCTTGTGTTACTTGCTTAGTACTTAGTACTCACTTGCAATTGTTAGGCTCATCTTCATATTCCGCATTATTGCCTAAAATTGCTAAGTAATAATTAAAATTTCGTGATTGTACCTATTCACCCCCCTCTAGGTCCATCTCGATCCTTTCAACGGACGTGATGCCTATATACATGATCATGCCTATATAATCTCATAATTATTCGCTTTTCTATCAATTGCTCGACAGTAATTTGTTCACCCACCGTAATACTTATGCTATCTTGAGAGAAGCCACTAGTGAAACATATGGCCCCAGAGTCTATCTCTTATCATATTTGCTTCCAATTTACTTTTATTTGCATCTTTACTTTTTGCATCTATATTATGAAATACCAAAAATATATTTATCTTATCTCACTATCTTTATTAGATCTCACTTTCGCAAGTGGCCGTGAAGAGATTGACAACCCCTTTATTGCGTTGGTTGCGAGTTCTTTGTTTGTTTGTGTAGGTGTGTGGGACTTTTGAGGAGCCTCCTACTAGATTGATACCTTGGTTCTCAAAAACCGAGGAAATACTTATGCTACTATTGCTGCATCACCCTCTCCTCTTCGAGGGAAACCAACGCAAGCTCAACACGTAGCAAGAAGGATTTCTGGCGTCGTTGCCGGGGAGGTCTGTGCTCAAGTCAAGACATACCAAGTACCCATCACAAACCCATCTCCCTCGCATTTACATTATTTGCCATTTGCCTCTCATTTTCCTCTCCCCCACTTCACCCTTGCCGTTTTATTCGCCCTCTCTTTCCCAATCTCCTCCTCTCTTTTCGCTTGCCTTTTTCTGTTTGCTTGTGTGTTGGATTACTTGTTGCCATGGCGCCACATAATACCAAATTGTGTGATTTCTGGAATACCAATATAATGATTTCCTTAGTACTCCGATTGCTCCTCTTAATGATGTTGAGTCTTGTGAAATCAATACTGCTTTGTTGAATCTTGTTACGAAAGATCAATTTGCCGGCCTTCCTAGTGAAGATGCCGCTACTCATCTAAACATTTTTTTTGATTTGTGTGATATGCAAAAGAAGAAAGATACGAATAACAATATTTTCAAATTGAAGTTATTTCCGTTTTCACTTAGAGATCGTGCTAAAGTTTGGTTTTCGTCTTTGCCTAAAAATAGTATTGATTCTTGGAACAAGTGCAAGGATGCTTTCATCTCTAAATATTTTCCTCCCGCTAAGATCATCACTCTTAGGATTGATATCATGAATTTTAAACAACTTGATCATGTGCATGTTGCCCAATCTTGGGAAAGAATGAAATTGATGCTTTGCAATTGCCCTACTCATGGTGTGAATTTATGGATGATCATACAAAATTTTTATGCCGGTTTGAACTTTGCTTCTAGAAATCTCTTAGATTCAGCCGCGGGAGGCACGTTTATGGAAATCACGTTAGGAGATGCTACAAAACTTCTTGATAATATTATGGCTAATTATTGTCAATGGCACACCAAAATATCTTCTAGTAAAAAAGTGCATGCTATAGAAGAAATCAATGTTTTGAGTGGAAAGATGGATGAACTTATGAAATTGTTTGCTACTAAAAATACTCCTCTTGATCCCAATGATATGCCTTTGTCTTCTTTGATTGAGAATAATAATGAATTTATGGATGTGAATTTTGTTGGTAGGAATAGTTTTGGAAACAATGCTTATAGAGGAAACTTCAATGCTAGACCATTCCCTAGTAATCCCTCTAATAATTATGGAAATTCCTACAATAATTCCTATAGTAATTTTAATAAGATGCCCTCTGATTTTGAGAATAGTGTGAAAGAATTTATGATTTCTCAAAAGAATTTTAATGCTTTGCTTGAAGAAAAATTGCTCAAAGTTGATGATTTGGCTAGGAACGTTGATAGACTTTCGCTTGATGTTGATTCTCTTAAACTTAGATCTTCTCCTCCTAAGCATGATATCAATGAGTCTCTCAAAGTAATGAGAATTTCCATTGACGAGTGCAAGGAAAGAACCGCTAGATTGCATGCTAAAAAAGATAGCTTTATAAAAGCGTGTTCTTCTAGTTTCCATGAAAATAATGATGAGGATCTTAAAGTTATTGATGCGTCTCCTATTAGATCTATGTTTTGCAATATGAATTTTGATAATTATGGGACTGATGATGAATCAACTTTTCCTAGAAGGCGTCCCAAGAATTCGGAGTTTTTAGATCTTGATGCTAAATTTGGTAAAAGTGGGATTGGAGAAGCCACAACTTCAAATAACATTGAAACCACTATCTCAGATTTCATGGAATTTGATTATGTTAATTGTTCTTTAGAAGGTTGTATTTCCTTGTTGCAATCCGTTGTTAATTCTCCTCATGCTTATAGTCAAAACAAAGCTTTTACCAAACATATTGTTGATGCCATGATGCAATCTTATGATGAAAAACTTAATATGGAAGTTTCTATACCTAGAAAACTTAATGATGAGTGGGAACCTACTATAAAGATTAGAATTAAAGATCATGAGTGTTTTGCTTTGTGTGATTTGGGTGCTAGTGTTTCCACGATTCCGAAAACTTTATGTGATATTCTAGGTTTCCATGATCTTGATGATTGCTCTTTAAATTTGCACCTTGCGGATTCCACCATTAAAAAGCCAATGGGAAGGATCAATGATGTTCTTATTGTTGCAAATAGAAATTTGGTGCCCGTGGATTTTTTCGTTCTTGATATAGATTGCAATCTTTCTTGCCCGATTATTCTTGGTAGACCTTTTCATAGAACGATTGGCGCGATTATTGATATGAAGGAAGGGAATATTAGATTCCAATTTCCATTAAATAAAGGCATGGAGAACTTTCCAAGAAAGAAAGTCAAATTACCTTATGAATCTATCATGCGGGATACTTATGAATTTAGTGCCAAAGATGGCACTCGTTAAATCTATCTTTGCTTTTATGCCTAGCTAGGGGCGTTAAACGATAGCGCTAGTTGGGAGGCAACCCAATTTTCTTTATGTTTTTTGTTTTTGCTCCTGTTTAGTAATAATTATTGCATCTACCTTCTGTTTAGATGTGTTTTTATATTTTAATTACTGTTTGTGCCAAGTAGAACCTATAGGATAACCTATGATGATAGTTGATTTGATTCTGCTAAAAAACAAAAACTTTGCGCGCACGAATATAATTTTGTTAAATCACAGGAACGTGCTTTTGTGTTTATTCTTTTTGCTTCAGATCAATAAAAAATTGTCCAGGACTTCCTATTTTGGTAGGATTTTTAGAGTTCCATAAGTTTGTGTTAGTTACAGATTGCTACAGACTGTTCTGTTTTTGACATATTCTGTTTTTCGTGTGTTGTTTGTTTATTTCAATGCATCTATGGCCAATAAAATAGTTTATAAACCATAGAGAAGTTGGAAAACAGTAGGTTTACCACCAAAATAAATAAAGAATGAGTTCATCACAGTACCTTATGTGGTGGTTTTGTTTTCTTTCACTAACGGAGCTTATAAGATTTCCTGTTGAGTTTTGTGTTGTGAAGTTTTCAAGTTTTGGGTAAAGCTTTTATGGACTATGGAATAAAGGGTGGAAAGAGCCTAAGCTTGGGGATGCCCAAGGCACCTCAAGATATTCAAGGATAGCCAAAAGCCTAAGCTTGGGGATGCCCCAGGAAGGCATCCCCTCTTTCGTCTTCGTTTATTGGTAACTTTACTTGGAGCTATATTTTTATTCGCCACATGATATGTGTCTTGCTTGGAGCGTCGTGTATTATATTAGTATTTGCCTTTTAGTTTACCACAATCATCCTTGCTGTACACACCTTTTGGGAGAATCCTATTTGATTAGAATTTGCTAGAATACTCTATGTGCTTCACTTATATCTTTTGAGCTTGATAGTTATTGCTCTAGTGCTTCACTTATATTTTTTAGAGCACGGTGGTGACTTAATTTTGAAGAAATTACTAGTCTCTCATGTTTCACTTATATCTTTTCGAGAGTCTTTTAGAACAGCATGGTATTTTCTATGGTTTTAAAGTTGGTCCTAGAATGATGAACATCCAAGTTGGGTATAATAAAAACTATCATGGAAAGTGAATTGGATGCTATGATAAAATTTGATGCTTGATAATTGTTTTGAGACATGGAGGTAGTGATATTAAAGTCATGCTAGTTGGGTGATTATGGATTTAAAGAATGCTTGTGTTGAAGTTTGTGATTCCCGTAGCATGCACGTGTCGGTGTACTAGAATAGGGGTACCCTAGTACCCCGAACTTGTGCACGGGCAGTTGCAGCACCCCGCGGCAAAGGCTTGTCGGACGAACGCCAAGATCCCCCAAGGTTCCCTTGAAGCCATCCAAGAACAAAGTATTTAAGCTAAGGAGACAAGGCCCCGGCAAGAGGAGCTTGCCGGGAAGGCCAACCAAGGCGCTCCAAGGAACTTGCCGCGATGCGCCACGCGCTCCGGCAAGCCAACAAGGCCCCGGCAAGAGGAGCTTGCCGGGAAGACTAAACAAGGTACCCCGGGGCCCGGTAAGCGACGAGCTTCTGGACCCGGCAAGATAACAACAGCGGCAAGGCGCTTGCCGCGGCAGGCGGCCACTCTGCGCCCACGCTCCAGCGCATCCACCAACGTGTCGCTCTGGGGGCCTCTCCGGGCGCGCGTGGCGGGAGGCTGTGCAGCCAGCGGTGCGCAGTGGCATGCGAAGCTGACAAGATCGCCATCGTGGCGAACGGTGGCACCCCTAACGGTCCTTTTCTGCACTGTTCGGGCGACTCAGACGGGCATTTAATGCCCTTGTCCCCTGCCGTCAGGGTTAGGTAGGGTGCACTGTACAAGCAACTGTATCAACTACCTCGCTTTTTACATTTTTACCCTCCTCTGCGTTGCCACCTGTTGGTGACCCCTTTAGCGTATAAAAGGAGGCCCATGCGCAACGTAGAGGGGGTTGGGGTTCGAGGTTCGGACAGTTTGCTTCGATTCATTCGTAGCCCAAAAAACATCACACTCTCTCGCTCGAGAGCAAGAACACCGGATAATACAACCAGACAAGCAGCAGTAGGAGTGTTATCTCTCCGGAGAGCTCTGAAGCTAGGTAAACCGCTCGTGTGCCTCGCCTCGATCTGCTCTTCGTGCGACCTCCGCCCCTCGCCGAACCGAAAGGGGCCCGGTCCGCCGGCCCCATAGGTGTTCGTGGATCAGTTTTCCCCGACATCTTTGGTGCGCCAGGTAGGGGGCGTTGAGATTGTGTGAACCAGATCCGGCGTTCACACGAGCTAGATCTTTATTCCCTTCATCCACATGCCACCGAAGAAGAAGACTTCGGCGGCAGCCGCTCCATCCACGTCACTTCCGCCACCGTTGGAGCAAACGAGTGGTGGGATGGACGCCGGCGGAAGAAAGGACGTCGACGAGGAAGCTCATGATGCCGCCAGGTCCAAGAACAAGGCTGCACAAACCTCGGCGACTGTACATGTTCCACGCCACTCTCAGGAGGCGCAAGATCAACAGCGTCATGGCACTAGCAGTGCCATACGCATGATAGCCCAAGACCAAGCTGGTGGATCTCGGGGCGCTCAAGACCAGCATGCACGCCAGCGTGCTGGCATGAGCGGGGCACGGTTGCCTGGACGGGATACTGCTCCTTCTAACATAGTTAGAAGTTCGAGCACGTCCCGCTCCTCGTGCCGTCCGCCACTGCTACCCACCACTCCAGCAGAAGCTTTGGCACGAGCTCAACTTCTCCTAGATTACCCTCCGACGTCGGACAAGATCGACGAATGGAGAGCCACCATTCAGAGTCTCATCGGCTATGCCAACGGCGACACTCCATGGCGGCCGAGCGCGTCGCCGCCGCGGCAGGACCGCTGGACGCGAGCCGGTGGTGACGAAACGGGCGGAGGTGCAACTACCATGCAATCACCACCCCGAAGGCCAAGATCGCCGACTCGCCGGATCCACCTCGACAGCGACTCCACTGCATCGTCGGATCCACGAGCTCGTCGCGATCAGCGCCAAGTTCTTCATGATCGACAACAAGAAGACGCTCGAACCCGCATCGAGCGCTGAAGAGAAGCGCGACATCAATCCGACAAGCGCGCTGGGCCCTCTGTTGACATGCATGCGCCAGGGGAACCAGGCGATCTGCCGTACGCGGTAGGTTGTCCTGCGTTCACTCGTGAGCTGCGGCAAGTCCAGTGGCCCAGTACAAAGAACTTCAAGCCAGACGTACCGGAGAAGTACGATGGCAAGACGCATCCGTCAGAGTTCCTCAGCATCTACACCATTGCGGTGCAAGCTGCCGGGGGACGAGATGACAAGATCCTTGCCAACTACTTCCCGCTGGTGCTCAAGCCCAATGTCAGATCCTGGCTCATGCACTTGCCGGACAACTCCATATCCTCTTGGGCTAATCTGTGCCATCAGTTTGTCGGCGCCTTTACAGGCGGACACAAGCCTCATGGCCAGGAGAGTGATCTTCATCTGCTCGCCCAGAAGGAAGGAGAGCCCCTGCGCAAGTACATTCAGAGATTCAGTAGTGTGCAGCACAACATCCCAGACGTCCACCCCGCCGCGGTGATCAGCGCGTTCCATCAGAACATGCGGAACCGCAGGATGCGGGAGGAAATGGCGATGTGCAAGATCAGGGACGTCAGTGAGTTATATGCACTGGCCGACAAGTGTGCGCATGCTGAGGAAGGGAGGAGACTTCCCGGAGAAAATATAGGAGCGGGAGGATCTGACAGTGAAGATGCTGCCCCGACAAGGAAAAACCGGCGGCGGAACAACAGAAGGAGGAAAGGCAAAGAAGTGCTAGTTGTTGAGAAGTCCGGCAACGGTGGCGGCGCCAAGGGAGCCAAAGCTGGTGACTCCGGTAAGGAGGTTGCCGCGGAGGCAGCAGTCGCCGACAAGCCGGACGGCCCCAACAAGCAATATTGCAAGATTCACTGCACGAAGGGCCATGATCTTCAGAACTATAAGAGGGTCGAGCAGCTTGTTGAGCAACAGAAAGCTGAATACGAGCGGCGCGACAAAGAGAAGGCCCAGGAAGGAGCTGGTGGATCCGGCAAGAAACGTCCCGGCCGAGGAGAACGCCGCGGCAAGGCCAAGCAGCGGCAAGGAGACAGACCTCCTCGCGGCCGCGACAAGGATGAAGATGACGGTGACGATGAAGATATGGATGATGAGGAGACTGATGAGCAGGAGTTCTAGAAAGCCACAGAGGTCCTGTGCGTTGACGGTGGTGCTTCTCTGCATGCCTCGCACTGCCAGCTCAAGCAGTGGGTGCGGGAAGTTAATGCAGCAGAACCACCCATCGAGTCACGCAAGCCTCTGAAATGGTCCGGCACGCCTATCATGTTTGATATTGAGGAGCACCCGGATCGCATAACTGCGGTCGGGTGCTTGCCGATGTTGGTTTCACCAACAATCCGCAACCTCAAGGTCACTAAGATGCTAGTTGACGGCGGGGCCGGCTTGGACCTGATCTCCTCCGCGGTGCTCCAGAAACTCCAGATCCCTGACAGCGAGCTCGAAGAGACCGGCACATTTCAAGGAATCAACCCGGGAAGGAGCAAGCCAAAGGGAAAGATCACGTTGCCGGTAACATTTGGCAGTGAGCTGAACTTCAGGACCGAGAGGGTCACGTTTGACGTTGCCGACTTTCCATTGCCTTACAATGGAATCCTTGGCCGACCGGCACTCGCCAAGTTCATGGCAGCCTCTCACTATGCGTACAACGTACTGAAAATGCCAGGCCCAATAAGTGTCATCTCTGTCCCTGGCGACAAGAAGGATGCTCTTATCTGTGCTGACAAGATCTACCGGGAAGCAGCAGCCACAGCAGAATGCAAGATACTTGCCGCTGAAGCTCCCGGGGGGAAGAAGAAGACCAAGTCCGACAAGAGCTCTGATGCCCACTCCGGCAAGCGCACCTCTTCGGAGTGCTGCGCTACCGTCGAGGACGCACCGTCGAGCTCCACCAGCAAGCGAAAGAAGGCAATGGCAGCTCCACCTGAGACCAAGAAGGTGTCCGCCAAGGAGGATGGCGCTGGTGGTACCTTCACCATCAGCGCCACTCTTGACCCCAAATAGGAAAGCGCGCTCGTTGCTTTCCTGCGGGCGAATGTCGACGTGTTTGCGTGGCAACCGTCTGATATCCCCGGTGTTCCCAGGAAAGTAATTGAGCACCACCTTGCCGTCTGTCCTCATGCGCGGCCCGTCAAGCAGAGAGTCAGGAAGCAGGCAGTAGAGCGCCAAGAATTCATCACAGAAGAAATTAAGAAGCTGGAAGCAGCAGGCCTTGTCAGAGGAGTACTCCATCCCACGTGGTTGGCCAATCCTGTTGTTGTGCGCAAGGCTAACGGGAAATGGAGACTTTGTATTGACTTCACTGATGTTAATAAAGCTTGTCCCAAAGACCCATTTCCCTTGCCGCGTATTGACCAGATTGTTGACTCCACAGCCGGATGTGATTTGCTTTCATTTCTTGATGCATACTCAGGATACCATCAGATCTTCATGGCAGAAGAAGATGAAGATAAAACCGCATTTATCACCCCGTGTGGCACGTACTGCTTCGTACGGATGCCTTTCGGTTTGAAGAATGCTGGTTCAACATTCGCAAGGGTAGTCCACCATGCTTTTGAGCCGAAAATGCACAGAAATGTGGAAGCTTACATGGATGACATAGTGGTCAAGAGCAAGAACAAGGCGACCCTGATTCAAGATTTAGACAAGACATTTGCAAATCTGCGCAAGATCAACCTCAAGCTTAACCCCGAGAAGTGCGTGTTTGGAGTCCCTTCCGGCAAGCTTCTCGGGTTCTTCATGTCTCAGCGGGGAATTGAAGCCAATCCCGACAAGATCAAAGCCATCGAGCAGATCGAAGCACCAAAGCGCGTCAAGGATGTACGAAGGCTTGCCGGTTGCGTAGCTGCTCTCAGCAGGTTTATCTCCAGATCTGCTGAGCGCGCCCTGAAAAATGGCAGGTCCGATAAAATGGACTCCGGAAGCAAAGGCTGCGCTGCAGGACTTGAAGAGATACCTGTCCTCCACTCCAACGCTTGTCGCACCTAAGCCGCAAGAGAAGTTGCTGCTGTATATAGCGGCAACCAATCAAGTGATTAGTGCTGCGTTAGTGACGGAGAGGGAGGCGGATGATGAGCCAGCAACCACGGCAGATCCATCTAGCGACAAGCAGGGGGCTTTGTCGACAAGCTCTGGTCCCGACAAACATGGGTTTGCGCAGGAACATGATAAGATGCCAAGGAGAATGGTGCAGCGCCCAGTTTACTTTGTCAGTTCTCTTCTGCAGGGGGCTAGATCAAGGTACTCTGGTGTGCAGAAGTTGCTTTTCGGCCTCCTCATGGCCTCGAGAAAGCTGCGCCATTACTTCCAAGCACATGAGATCACAGTCGTCACTCGCTTTCCGCTGAAGTGGATACTACAAAATCCAGAAGCAACGGGCAGGAATGTCGAGTGGGCACTGGAATTGTCAAGCTTTGGCCTCAAGTTTGAGAGCACTTCAACTATCCAAAGCAGAGCATTGGCAGAGTTCATAGCAGAGTGGACGCCAACCCCAGATGAAGAAATTTCAGAAACAAGCATCCCCGTCAAAGAGGCAAGCAAAGAGTGGCTGATGTACTTTGATGGTGCCTTCTCGCTGCAAGGCGCCGGTGCAGGCGTGCTGCTTGTCGCACCCACCGGAGAGCACCTCAAGTACGTAGTCCAGATGGACTTTCCCAAAGAGCAAGCAACCAACAATACTTCAGAGTATGAAGGATTGCTTGCCGGTCTCAGAATCGCAGCAGACCTTGGGATCAAGAAACTCAATGTCAGGGGTGACTCACAGCTTGTCATCCGACAAGTGAACAAGAACTACCAGAGTCCGTTGATGGAAGCGTATGTTGATGAAGTGTGGAAGCTAGAAGAGCACTTTGACGGCCTACAAATGGAGCATATCCCAAGAGCTCAGAATGATATTGCTGATGGCCTGTCAAAGTGCGCCACACTGAAGTTACCTGTGGAACCAGGGATCTTTGTGCTTAAGTTGACTCAACCATCCGTAACGCCCTCAACTGGACAAAGCAAGAAGGGGAAGTTGGTTTCTGGTGACTACTTTCCAGCAGAGCTCCCCGAAGCCGCCGCCAAGAAAGTCCCCAAGATCAACACCAAGGAAGCTGAGGGGCAGTCTGCTCCGGCAAGCCTTATGGTTTGTTCCATTGAAGCAGACGCTCCCGACAAGTTTTGCTCCGGCAAGCTTGCCGGGGAACATCAAGCTCCGGCAGGACCACAAGTCCTTACCGTGGAAGCGGATGTTCCCACAGCAGCAGATGTGCCTTTAGTCCTTGTTGTCGAGCCACAAGCTCCAGCATGGGCACAACAGATTGTCCACTTCCTTCAGACAGGAGAACTTCCCGAAGAACAAGAAGAAGCGGAAAGAGTAGCCCGGCAGTCAAGTATGTACCAGTTTGTCGATAGCATACTGTACAGAAGAAGACTCAACGGCGTGAAATTGAAGTGTATTCGCCGGGAAGATGGACAAAAGCTGTTGGCAGAGATACATGGAGGCATATGTGGCCACCACATTGGCGCAAGAGCACTTGCCGGCAAAGCTTTTCGATAAGGTTTCTTTTGGCCGACAGCCCTCCAGGATGCGACTGCACAAGTAACTGAGTGTGAAGCGTGCCAGTTCCACTCCAAACAGATACACCAGCCAGCTCAAGCTCTCCAGACGATCCCTTTATCCTGGCCATTTTCGGTCTGGGGGCTCGATATCCTCGGCCCCTTCCCCTGAGCTGTCGGGGGCTTTGAGTACTTGTACATCGCAATCGACAAGTTCACAAAGTGGCCGGAAGTGCAGCCAGTGAGGAAGGTGACAACACAGTCAGCAGTCAAGTTCTTCAGGTCGATTGTTTGCCGTTTCGGGATCCCTAACAGGATCATCACCGACAACGGCACGCAATTCACGAGCCGCACCTTCATGCAGTACGTCCAAGACCTTGGCGCCAAGGTTTGCTTCGCTTCTGTTGCTCATCCGAGAAGCAACGGTCAAGCAGAGAGGGCAAATGCTGAAGTGCTGCGCGGGCTCAAGACCAGAACTTTCGACAGGCTGCACAGGTGCGGAAGGAACTAGATCGAGGAGCTGCCGGTGGTTCTTTGGTCGATCAGAACGACGCCAAATCGAGCCACTGGCCAGACACCTTTCGCTCTAGTCTATGGAGCAGAGGCAGTTCTCCCCACGGAACTCGTATACGGATCAACTCGAGTGCTCGCTTATGATGAGCTTGAGCAAGAACAGCTGCGGCAAGACGACACGCTGCTCCTTGAGGAAGATCGTCTTCAGGCTGCTGTACGAGCTGCTCGATACCAGCAAGCTTTGCGCCGCTATCATAGCCACAAAGTTAAAGCCAGAAGCTTCGAGGAAGGCGACCTTGTTCTTCTGCGCGTTCAGTCCGCCAAGAATTCCAACAAGTTGACGCCGAAGTGGGAAGGCCCTTATCGGGTGAGACGAGTCACAAGGCCTAGCGTTGTCCGCCTTGAGACCGAAGATGGCATTCCGGTGAGCAACTCCTGGAATATAGAACATCTTCGTAAGTTTTTCCCATAAGGCGCGGTTGCCGGAACCCGTTCCGGCAACCACCCTTTGTACAAGTCTTGCCGCTGTTGCATGTAATCCTTTGTACAAAGCCGGGCGCAGATCCCGTGCATAAGTAAAACCCCATGTGCTCCACACAGCTTGTCCATTTCATGCGTTAGTTCCTTTCTTGCATGCGATTATCTGACACTTTGTGCAGCACCTACATCCGGTAAGCAGTAACGAGCCGAAGAGCTCCATATTATTATTTTCTCTTCTTGCTTTTTCTTTTAAAGGAAAAGAAGGTTCTCTCGCACACAAGTTTGCCGGGGGGAAGGAGAAGATTGTGGTATGGGCCAGGCGTCGTTCAAGCGAAGACTTGCCTTGCCGGGAAGCAAATGACAGAAAAGCTAAGTTGCCAAAGTTTGAGCAATCACTTTTTAAATTTTTGAGTTATCTTCCTCGAACGACCCTGCTTTGTATGGAAAACCTGTGCGCGGAGGAACCAGCTCGTGGCTAGTTGCGCCCTTACTTTGTTTCGAGTCTGCTCAACAGCTTAAGCGTGCTGCATCTAGTCGCGACAAGGTTTCTTGTTGGAAGCAGCGCCGCCAGCAGGCTGCTGAAGTTCCGCACTCAGCGCTCACGGCTCGGGCGCCTGCGCCGACAAGTTCCCTAGAAGCGTAGGGTAAAAACATACAAAGGAAGGAATCTAGTAGAGGAAATAACATTGCAATTGATAACAGAAATAAAGTTATATTACAAGATAACTTGTCGCAGCTCTAACAGACTGTTTTCATAACATGATTAGCAGCAACAAGGGAAAAGAAGAAATGGGCGGCCTAATCTACGCGTCCGTCCTCGACTCTCTTGATCTCCCTCACCTTGTCCACAATGGGTGCGACAAGGGCCTTGAGTGCATCCAGATCGGTGTCAGGCGGCAAGGACCTGAAGACGTTGGTGAAGCTGAGGCCTGGGTTGCGGAAGGCCACCTTCATCAGCACCTTCTGGAGAACCCCGGCGCAGATTTTGCGCGACTCGTCGGCCAGCTGCTTCGGGATCCTCTCCCGGAGCCGCTGGAGTACCGTCGCCACGCCCTTGAAGAATAGGCTGAGCTTGGCGCTGGGTTGAAGACTCTCGTCGGAAGGATACCCAAAGTCCTCCATCCCCAGCTGCGCCAGCTCCTCGTTGTTGACTGCGACAATGTTCACCAGACCCTCGGTCCAGTGCTCCACTGTGTCCCTGAACGAGTTCTGGGTAACTGCAATGCTCTCCAGCAGCGCCGCGTCAGCCTTGACCTTCTCCAACAAGGTCTTCTCCCACTCCTTGGCGGCCTCCAGCGTCTGCGTCAGCGTGGCCAGCTTCAGCTCCAGGTCTGCTTTGGAATCCTTGGCGGCGCTGAGCTCCTTGCCCCTCTTAGCGAGAAGGCCTTGCAGCTCATCGTGGGCGGCAGCATCCTTCTCACGCTCACGCTTGAGCGCGGCAAGCTCCTCACCGCTCTTCCCAATATCGGCCTCCAGCTGCGCCACCTTCTCCTCTAGCTCTTTCTTGGCGGCCTCTGCAGTTGCCGCGGCGTCCTTTGCCTCCTTGAGCGCCCCGCCAAGTGCTCGCTCACGCTCGGCGAGCTCTTCCTCGTAGCTGTCGAGGTTGGCCTTCCGCTGCACTAGTTCACCTTCCCGCGCGGACTGCTTCTCGGCAGCCAGCCTTTGTTCCTCCTCAGCCTCGGCCTTCTCGAGAAGAAAGGCCGTGCGCTCCTCGTCGAGTCGCTCCCGCTCCTGCGCCAGGGACCGGAGAGCTTCTTGATTTTGTCCCCGGAGCTCCTCCGCGCGCTTTTCCATGTCAACTCCCGCCTTCGCGACAAGCGCTTCCCGGGAAGCCAGCTTGGCTTGCCAGGTGCGGTAGAGTGACAGCAGCTTCCGCAGCAGCTCCTCCTCCTCAGGCTCGCCGCTGCTGCTGCCGGGCGCGTCAACCAATGACAGTCCAGCAGAGGCGAGCACCTCCCCGTCAAAAGTCTCCCCCTCGATCGGCGTCCTGGAGCTCGACGCCCAGGGTAGCTTGATGAAGATATTGTCACCAGCCTTCAAGTAGGCGCCGGGCTGGGGCTCCTCGGAGCCCGGCTCCACAGAAGCGGCAGAGGGTTCGACGGTCGGCGCAGCGCCCGACGCTCCTGCTGCCTCAGGGTCGTCAGTGCGACCGCCCGACCCCTCGCCGGCTTCCGCAGCAGCAGCCCCGGCGGCCTCCTCGCCGGCGGTCTCATAAGCACCGGCACCTTCCTCGCCGGGCGCCCTCTGTCTCCATTGGCTCAGCCGTAGATGGGTCTGAAGAACGAAGAAGGGAGGAAAATCAATCAAAAATCCAAGAAAGGAAAAACGGAAGAAGCAGAACCCAAGGGAAAGTTTCTGGGCAAGTGGATTACCTGCGCCAAGATCTTCAGTTGCGGCCTCGGTCGCCGCAGGATCAGCAGTGCCGTCCCTTGCCGGAGAGTCCCCCCTTGCCGGAGAGCGCTCCCTTGCCGAGGACTCCTCCCTTGGCGGCCCAGTCGAAGCAGGTGGCACTTCGGGACCGGCCTCCGGGCGCTCCTGATGAGGCTGCTCTGCTCCTGCACAAGTCAACAAGCAAGATATCAACAAAGGAAAAAGCACTCAAGCGCGCCCGACAGCAGAAGGCTAAACTATGAACTTACGCTGGGGGCTGCGCTGGGGGCTGCTCTGAGGGGTGATTGCCGGGTCCGTCAAGGTGGTCTCGGGCCCACCTCCTGCTGACACGATGGGGTCATCCTCGATGACGATCACCGCGGCCTTGGCCCTCTTCGCCGCTCTCTGGGCCAGTGTTCTGAAAAGAAAGGAGTCCAGATTGGAGCAAGTCAGATACAAGATATAAACAGCAAGATTGAAGGATTATAAGAGCACCAAAGAAACTCACTCTTCTTCCTCCTCGTCGGAGCTAAGCGCGGAAAGATCGAAGTCCGGCCCTCCTCCCGTGCGGCGAGGTGGAGGCGTAGGATCCCTTGCCCGCTTGGCGGGGGCAGTGGCGGTGGCCCGAGAAGATCCCGCTCCAGTTGCCGCTGTTGCGTGAGGCGCTCCCGCGGCAACATTGCTTGCCGCGGTAGAGCGCGTCGCGCGGTTCGGTGGCTGTGGAGCCGGCTGCCGCCCCGCTGCGTCCCCGGCCCTGCGTAGGCGCCTCCTTGGCGGGGCCGGGGGCTCCGCCTGCGGCAAGTTCTCTGAAGGCTCAGCCTCCTCCTCGCCGGCCTCACTCGGCTCGGCTTCGGAACCGGCAGGCTCCTCCTCGCCCATGAACTCCGCGCGTTCGGCAAGGTTTGCCGCCTCTGCAGCCTCCGCCTCCTCCACAGTAAACCCAAACACACCCGCAGCAGCTGCGGCCGCAGCCTCTTCCGCCCTAGTAGCGATGAGCTGCAGCTCCTCGTCGGTGGTGTCACGGGTGAGGCTCTTCTGCTCGTCAGCGCAGACCGGCACTTCCTCCAAGGTGTCGAAGAACGCTCGCACAACGTCATCCGCAGGCTCTTGTCAAGTTGGGACAATGCCGTGTGAATCGCATAACGGCATCATGGCGCGGATCCTGTCAAGCGAAGAGTTATTGCACAAAGGAACTACGCCCCTCGGCAGTGTGAATGGGTGTTGGGGGTCGCGTTTGAATAATTCCAAGAGCATTGCGTCCAACTCCAAGACAGTGAAGTTGTAGTTGAGGCCCGGCCGCAGCCTCATGATGTCCGCCGAATTCTTGAATTCCCAGGCGGGCCTCCCCCTCTCCTGCAGGGGGGCAATGCGGCGGTGGAGGAAATCTGCCCCGACAGCACCTACGGTGAGCCCGGCAAGCCTGAGGCGAAGAATCCTAGTGATGGCGATCTTCAGCCTCTCGTCTTCCGGGGCCACGTTGCTCCAGTCATTGCCGCGCACTATTGGAGTTTGGCGCACGGTGGTGAAGGGCTGCGGATTCTCCTCAACGATCCAGCACCACTCCGCTCTCCACTCCTCCCACTTGCTGCGGAGCTCACCCTCCAAGTACGCCTCTTTCTTGCAGACTCTCGAGACCCAGGCAATCCCTCCGGCAAGCGGATCTCCTCTCTCTACCCGAGGTATGAAGAAGTGGCGAAAAAGGGCAACACTAGGGGGGACTCCGACAAAGTTTTCGCACAAGTGTGCGAAAACTGCCATGGTCAGGACAGCATTGGGGGTGAAGTCAAGGAGGCGGAAGCCATATGTGTTCATAATATCACAGAAGAACTCCGAGAAGGGCGGGCAAAGCCCGCAATAGAAGAATAGCGGGAATAACGGGTACCCATTTGGAGCCAACTCCGAGGCAGTGGCCAGGAGTACCCTCGTGCGCGGATGCACACGCGTCTCCGTCGCCCAAAAGAGGTAGAAGTACTCCCTCAGCTCCTGCACGCCAAGCTGAGGGGTGAAGATCGCCTGCTCCTTCCGCAGCGCCGCGAGCCGCTGCGCCTCGGCCGACTTCACACCCTTTCCCTTGTCGGCTTTCGGGGCCATGGCGGAGGTGGTGGGGAAGGTCGACGGCATGGTGATGCTGGTGGCAATGGGGGGGGCGGAGCGCTGCTCTCTCGGCTACGAGAAGAAGGAGGGAGCGGCGGAGTTTGTGAAGAAGGAGTAGCAGGCAACCAGCGAGGGGGAACGAACTGCCTCTGTTTCCTCTGCTTATAAAGAGGGACGGGGCGAACGTTTCGGCCTTCCAAATAAACAACCACCCACGATCTCTTCCACGATGCCGCATTCAACGCGTGCCGTTATGGGAGAGCGCGGTGGATACGGAGCAAGATTTGGCGTGGCCCAGCCCGCGTGTGCCCGTGCCCTGTCTTGGGCCTGGCCCAACAACGCTCGGCACCGTGTCTGGCCCAGGCCCGGGGGCTCCTGTCGGTGTACTAGAATAGGGGTACCCTAGTACCCCGAACTTGTGCACGGGCAGTTGCAGCACCCCGCGGCAAAGGCTTGCCGGGCGAACGCCAAGATCCCCCAAGGTTCCCTTGGAGCCATCCAAGAACAAAGTATTTAAGCTAAGGAGACAAGGCCCCGGAAAGAGGAGCTTGCCGGGAAGGCCAACCAAGGCGCTCCTAGGAACTTGCCGCGACGCGCCATGTGCTCCGGCAAGCCAACAAGGCCCCGGCAAGAGGAGCTTGCCGGGAAGACTAAACAAGGTATCCCGGGGCCCGGTAAGCGACGAGCTTCTGGACCCGGCAAGATAACAACAGCGGCAAGGCGCTTGCTGCGGCAGGCGGCCACTCTGCGCCCACGCTCCAGCGCATCCACCAACGTGCCGCTCTGGGGGCCTCTCCGGGCGCGTGTGGCGGGAGGCTGTGCAGCGAGCGGTGCGTAGTGGCATGCGAAGCTGACAAGATCGCCATCGTGGCGAACAGTGGCACCCCTAACGGTCCTTTTCTGCACTGTTCGGGCGACTCAGATGGGCATTTAATGCCCTTGTCCCCTGCCGTCAGGGTTAGGTAGGGTGCACTGTACAAGAAACTGTATCAACTACCTTGCTTTTTACGTTTTTACCCTCCTCTGCGTTGCCACCTATCGGTGATCCCTTTAGCGTATAAAAGGAGGCCCATGCGCAATGTAGAGGGGGTTGGGGTTCGAGGTTCGGACAGTTTGCTTCGATTCATTCGTAGCCCAGAAAACATCACACTCTCTCGCTCGAGAGCAAGAACACCAGATAATACAACCAGACAAGCAGCAGTAGGAGTGTTATCTCTCCGGAGAGCTCCGAAGCTGGGTAAACCGCTCGTGTGCCTCGCCTCGATCTGCTCTTCGTGCGACCTCCGCCCCTCGCCGAACCGAAAGGGGCCCGGTCTGCCGGCCCCATAGGTGTTCGTGGATCAGTTTTCCCCGACACACGTATGGTGAAACGCTTTGTGATGAAGTTGGAGCACAATTTTATTTATTGATTGTCTTCCTTATGAGTGGCGGTCGGGGACGAGCGATGGTCTTTTCCTACCAATCTATCCCCCTAGGAGCATGCGCGTAGTGCTTTGGTTTTTGATGACTTCTAGATTTTTGCAACAAGTACATGAGTTCTTTTAAATGATGTTGAGTCCATGGATTATACACACCCTTTCACCCTTCCATCATTGCTAGACTTTCTTGTGCCGCGCAACTTTCGCCGGTACCATACACCCACCATTTACCTTCCTCAAAACAGCCACCATACCTACCTATTATGGCATTTCCATAGCCATTCCAATATATTTTGCCATGCAAATTTCCACCATTCCGTTCATATGACACGCATTACTTTTGTCATATTGCTCTTTGCATGGTCATGTAGTTGACATTGTATTTGTGGCAAGGCCACCTTCATAATTTTCATACATGTCGCTCTTGATTCATTGCATATCCCGGTATACCGTGGGAAGCATTCATATAGAGTCATATCTTGTTCTAGCTTTGAGTTGTAAATCCATAAAAGTGTGATGATCTTCATTATTAGAGCATTGTCCTAGTGAGGAAAGGATGATGAAGACTATGATTCCCCCACAAGTCGGGATGAGACTTCGGACTTTACAAAAAGAAAAAAATGAAAAAAGAAAAAGAAAAAAAAGAGAAAGGCCAAAAAGAAAAAAATAGAGGCCAAAAAAAAGAAGAAAAAAAGATAAAAAGAAAATGAAAAAAAATATATATAATGAGAGAAAAAGAGAGAAGGGACAATGCTACTATCTCTTTTTCCACACTTGTGCTTCAAAATAGCACCATGATCTTCATGATAGAGAGTCTCATATGTTGTCACTTTCATATACTAGTGGAATTTTTTTATTATAGAACTTGGCTTGTATATTCCAATGCTGGGCTTCCTCAAAGTGCCCTAGGTCTTCGTGAACAAGCAAGTTGGATGCACACCCACTTAGTTTCTTTTGTTGAGCTTTCATATATTTATAGCTCTAGTGCATCCGTTGCATGGCAATCCCTACTCACCCACATTGATATCTATTAATGGGCATCTCCATAGCCCGTTGATACACCTAGTTGATGTGAGACTATCTTCTCCTTTTTGTCTTCTCCACAACCTCCATTCTATTCCACATATAGTGCTATGTCCATGGCTCACGCTCATGTATTGCATGAAAGTTGAAAAAGTTTGAGATTATTAAAGTATGAAACAATTGCTTGGCTTGTCATCGGGGTTGTGCATGATTAAATACTTTGTGTGATGAAGATAGAGAAACAGCCAGACTATATGATTTTGTAGGGATAACTTTCTTTGGCCATGTTATTTTGAGACGGCATGATTACTTTGATTAGTATGCTTGAAGTTTCACCATTTTTCATGTTAATATGAACTTTTATTTTGTATCATTTGGATCTGAACATTCATGCCACAATAAAGAAAATTACATTGAGAATTATGCTAGGTAGCATTCCACATCAAAATTTTCTTTTTTATCATTTACCTACTCGAGGACGAGCAGGAATTAAGCTTGGGGATGCTTGATACGTCTCCAACGTATCTATAATTTTGATTGTTCCATGCTATTATATTACCCCTTTTGGATGTTTATGGGATTTATTTTACACATTTATATCATTTTTGGGACTAACCTACTAACCGGAGGCCCAGCCCATATTGCTGTTTTTTTGCCTATTTCAGTATTTCAAAGAAAAGGAATATCAAACGGAGTCCAAACGAAATGAAACCTTCGGGAGCGTGATTTTTGGAACGAACGTGATCCAGAGGACTTGGAGTGCAAGTCAAGAAGCAGCCAAGGCTCCCACGAGATAGGAGGGCGCCCTCCCCTATAGGGCGCGCCCCCTGTCTCGTGAGCCCCTCGGGCGGCCACTGACGTACTTCTTCCTCCTATATAAGCCTACGTACCCCGAAAACATCCAGGGGGCAGACGAAACACATTTCCACCACCGTAACCTTCTGTATCCACGAGATCTCATCTTGGAGCCTTCGCCGGCACTCTGCCGGAGGGGGAATCGACCACAGAGGGCTTCTACATCAACATCCTTGCCCCTCCGATGAGTTGTGAGTAGTTTACCATAGACCTACGGGTCCATAGTTATCAGCTAGATGGCTTCTTCTCTCTTTTTGGATCTCAATACAATGTTCTCCCCCTCTCTTGTGGAGATCTATTCGATGTAAACTCTTTTTGTGGTGTGTTTGTCGAGATCCGATGAATTGTGGGTTTATGATCAAGTTTATCTATGAATAATATTTGAATCTTCTCTGGATTCTTTTCTGTGTGATTGAGTTATCTTTGCAAGTCTCTTCGAATTATCAGTTTGGTTTGGCCTACTAGATTGATCTTTCTTGCCATGGGAGAAGTGCTAAGCTTTGGGATCAATCTTGCGGTGTCCTTACCCAGTAACAGAAAGGGTTACAAGGCACGTATTGTATTGTGGCCATCGAGGATAACAAGATGGGGTTTATATCATATTGCTTGACTTTATCCCTCTACATCATGTCATCTTACTTAATGCGTTACTCTGTTCTTATGAACTTAATACTCTAGATGCAGGCAGGAGTCGGTCGATGTGTGGAGTAATAGTAGTAGATGCAGGCAGGAGTCGGTCTACTTGTTACGGACGTGATGCCTATATACATGATCATGCCTAGATAATCTCATAATTATTTGCTTTTCTATCAATTGCTCGACAGTAATTTGTTCACCCACCGTAATACTTATGCTATCTTGAGAGAAGCCACTAGTGAAACCTATGGCCCCCGGGTCTATCTCTTATCATATTTGCTTCCAATTTACTTTTATTTGCATCTTTACTTTTTGCAGCTATATTATAAAATACCAAAAATATATTTATCTTATCTTAGTATCTTTATTAGATCTCACTTTCGCAAGTGGCTGTGAAGGGATTGACAACCCCTTTATTGCGTTGGTTGCGAGTTCTTTGTTTGTTTGTGTAGGTGCGTGGGACTTTTGAGGAGCCTCCTACTGGATTGATACCTTGGTTCTGAAAAATGGAGGGAAATACTTACGCTACTATTACTGCATCACCCTCTCCTCTTAGAGGAAAACCAACGCAAGCTCAAGACGTAGCAGCGGGCAGGGGGGCAGGCACCCAGGGGCCCCAAACCCCGGGCACCCGCACCATGTAGGGGCGGAGAGGAGGCGACAGGCAGGGGGCGCAGTCACCCGAGGGCCCCTTCCCCGGGCACCCGCACCGGTCAAGGGCCGGGGGGAGAAGTCGGGCGAGGGGGCCGGGCACCCGCACCGGTCAGAGACCGGGAGGAGGAGGCGGGCGAGAGGCCCGGGCACCCAGGGGTCCCAAACCCTGGGTACCCGCACCAGATAGAGAGGGGCTAGGTGGAGGTGGGGAAGGGCCTGGGCACCCGGGGCACTAGACACCGGGCACCTGCACTGATCAGAGAGAACCATGAGGTGGTGGAGATGAGAGGGAGAAGGCCCTAGCACATGAAGAAACCCCCGATAAAGCCCGAAGCGGATAACAAAGAAGAAAGAGAGAAGTTTGAGTTCCCTAACTCCAAGATCATAGCAACCCCTCTTGATAGTACGGATGTTCCTATGACTCAAAAAGAAACCGAAAAACTTCTCGAGCCGACACCGAACACCGTCTTTTCTCTCTTGGGACTTGATAGGGTTACCAATGTCCATCGAGGCACAAGAGGCAATAATGTCCTGAAATAAACTTGACAACCGACATTAGTCCTCGCGAATCATATTGCGATCAATCATCAAAATGTAATTGAGTGACAATTGCACTTTCAATCTCCCCCTTTTTGGTGAATTGATGACAATATGATTCGCACATGGCAACTATTAAGAAGGAGATATAACTCAAAGCCAAGCAACACTATCGATGTAGAAGGCTCCCCTTGATGTGTGCATATTTTAAAATATGCTAGGAATCCATATCACATCATCAAGACGGCTCCCCCTACATCAATAGTCAAGTGCAACCTAATAAGTATAACCGAGAGGAATAAGTTGCACACACTAGATTGAGATCAAGGAAATTAACAGACATGGGTGCTAAAGATCTCAAACCCTAAAGTACTCACAACCAAAGAACAGAAAAGACACAAAAAAGTATTACAAGCCCGTAGAAGATCAAATAAAAGGCAAGGGCCTGCAATCTCTCCAAGCACAAGTTGAATCCTAATAGAACACTTCTCCCCCTTTGGCATTGAGACACCAAAAAGGGAAAAGGATATGCTACCGAAACACCCTAAATGTGAGGAGGGGCACTAGCGGCATCATCATCTTCATCCTCAGGAATGTAGGCAAGGCAAGGGTTGGAGTAGGCCGTGGCAGCACTGTTAGTGTCCTCAAGCCCCTTAGGCTCGGTCACCTCAGACTCACGCTCTCTGGCAGCCTTCACCTATCGCATCTGACTCTTGCGGAAGTTGGTCTTCACCACTTGACGCCTTGCGGTGGACTGACACATCTTGAACAAATTGTTGAACCCACGAAACAACATGTTCTTCTCCTTCTTAGAAAACCAAGGCAAAGATGCAATAGAGTGAGAAAGAGTAGTGGGATCGTCTGAAGCAGCACCTCATGAGGAGGACCCACCGAACTCAATAGCCCGAGCAGCAGCAGAAACCTTCGCAAGCTTGGGCTCCTTGCCCACCAAAGATAATAGATCCTCATGCACTAGTGGCCTGTAGTTGACATGCCTCTTGCACAAAGTGATGGGAAACTTGTGCAAGAGCCAGTCTTCCTCACGGAACTTCATCTCAATGAGAGCCTGAATGAACGTAGGAAACACACATGACTTCTTGTCAAACACACACAACTTCATCTCCTCATACATGAAATTGAGAACATCAACTTTCTGTCCTTCATGAGCATAAATGAGCAGGTCAATGGTAGTGCACCAGAGCATATCAGAAGAGCCTGTCTTGGGAGCCAATGAGGTACGGAGGATCTGGTGAAGGGCGGCATACTTGGGCAGCAAACCACGAATAGTGCCCACCAAGGAATCAGGAGTACCTGGCTTATATGCAAAAGCAAGGGCTGATACGTCTCCAACGTATCTATAATTTTTTACTGTTCCATGATATTATATTACCCCTTGGATGTTTATGGGCTTTATTTTACACATTTATATCATTTTTGGGACTAACCTACTAACCGAAGGTCCAGCCCGTATTGCTGTTTTTTTGCCTATTTCAGTATTTCGAAGAAAAGGAATATCAAACGGAGTCCAAAACGGAATGAAACCTTCGGGAGAGTGATTTTTGGAACGAACATGATCTAGAGGACTTGGAGTACAAGTCAAGAAGCAGCCGAGGCCTCCACGAGATAGGAGGGCGCCCCCCCTATAGGGTGCCCCCTGTCTCATGGGCCCCTCGGGCGACCACCGACGTACTTCTTCCCCCTATATAAGCATACGTACCCCGAAAACATCAAGGGAGCCAACGAAACACAAATTCCACTGCCGTAACCTTCTGTATCCGCGAGATCTCATCTTGGAGCCTTCGCCGGCACTCTGCCAGAGGGGGAATCGACCACGGAGGGCTTCTACATCAACACCATAGCCCTCCGATGAGTTGTGAGTAGTTTACCACAGACCTACGGGTCCATAGTTATCAGCTAGATGGCTTATTCTCTCTTTTTGGATCTCAATACAATGTTCTCCCCCTCTCTTGTGGAGATCTATTCGATGTAAACTCTTTTTGTGGTGTGTTTGTCGAGATCCGATGAATTGTGGGTTTATGATCAAGTTTATCTATGAATAATATTTGAATCTTCTCTGGATTCTTTTCTGTGTGATTGAGTTATCTTTGCAAGTGTCTTCGAATTATCAGTTTGGTTTAGCCTACTAGATTGATCTTTCTTGCCATGGGAGAAGTGCTTAGCTTTGGGTTCAATCTTGCGGTGTCCTTACCCAGTGACAGAAAGGGTTGCAAGGCACGTATTGTATTGTTGCCATCGAGGATAAAAAGATGGGGTTTATATCATATTGCTTGAGTTTATCCCTCTACATCATGTCATCTTGCTTAAAGCGTTACTCTGTTCTTATGAACTTAATACTCTAGATGCAGGCAGGAGTCGGTCGATGTGTGGATTAATAGTAGTAGATGCAGGCAGGAGTCGGTCTACTTGTCACGGACGTGATGCCTATATACATGATCATGCCTAGATAATCTCATAATTATTCGCTTTTTCTATCAATTGCTCGACAGTAATTTGTTCACCCACCATAATACTTATGCTACGAAGCCACTAGTGAAACCTATGGCACCCGGGTCTATCTCTTATCATATTTGCTTCCGATCTACTTTTATTTGCATCTTTACTTTTTGCATCTATATTATAAAATACTAAAAATATATTTATCTTATCATACTATCTCTATGAGATCTCACTTTCGCAAGTGGCCGTGAAGGGATTGACAACCTCGTTATTGCGTTGGTTGCGAGTTCTTAGTTTGTTTGTGTAGGTGCATGGGACTTTTGAGGAGCCTCCTACTGGATTGATACCTTGGTTCTCAAAAACTGAGGGAAATACTTACGCTACTATTGCTGCATCACCCTTTCCTCTTCAAGGAAAACCAACGCAAGCTCAAGACGTAGCAAGAAGGATTTCTGGCGCCGTTGCCGGGGAGGTCTTCGCTCAAGTCAAGACATACCAAGTACCCATCACAAACCCATCTCCCTCGCATTTACATTATTTGCCATTTGCCTCTCGATTTCCTCTCCCCCACTTCACCCTTGCCGTTTTATTCGCCCTCTCTTTCCCAATCTCATTCTCTCTTTTCGCTTGCCTTTTTCTGTTTGCCTGTGTGTTGGATTACTTGTTGCGATGGTGCAAGATAATACCGAATTGTGTGATTTCGCGAATACCAATAATAATGATTTCCTTAGTACTCCGATTGCTCCTCTTAATGATGTTGAGTCTTGTGAAATCAATACTGCCTTGTTGAATCTTGTTATGAAAGATCAATTCGCCGGCCTTCCTAGTGAAGATGTCGCTACTCATCTAAACAACTTTGTTGATTTGTGTGATATGCAAAAGAAGAAAGATACGGATAACAATATTGTTAAACTGAAGGTATTTTCGTTTTCACTTAGAGATCGTGCTAAAGTTTGGTTTTCGTCTTTGCCTAAAAATAGTATTGATTCTTGGAACAAGTGCAAAGATGCTTCTATCTCTAAGAATTTTCCTCCCACTAAGATCATCACTCTTAGGAACGATATTATGAATTTTAAACAACTTGATCATGAGCATGTTGCCCAATCTTGGGAAAGAATGAAATTGATGATTCGCAATTGCCCTACTTATGGTTTGAATTTATGGATGATCATACAAAAATTTTATGCCGGTTTGAACTTTTCTTCTAGAAATCTCTTAGATTAGGCCGCGGGAGGCACGTTTATGGAAATCACGTTAGGAGATGCTACAAAACTTCTTGATAATATTATGGCTAATTATTCTCAATGGCACACCGAAAGATCTTCTAGTAAAAAAGTGCATGCTATAGAAGAAATCAATGTTTTGAGTGGAAAGATGGATGAACTTATGAAATTGTTTGCTACTAAAAATACTCCTCTTGATCCCAATGCCTTTTTCTACTTTGATTGAGAATAATAATGAATCTATGGATGTGAATTTTGTTGGTAGGAACAGTTTTGGAAACAACGCTTATAGAGGAAACTTTAATGCTAGACCGTTCCCTAGTAATTCCTCTAATAATTATGGAAATTACTACAATAATTCTTATGGTAATTTTAATAAGATGCCCTCTGATTTTGAGAATAGAGTGAAAGAATTTATGATCTCTCAAAAGAATTTTAATGCTTTGCTTGAAGAAAAATTGCTCAAAGTTGATGATTTGGCTAGGAACGTTGATATACTTTCGCTTGATGTTGATTCTCTTAAACTTAGATCTTCTCCTCCTAAGCATGATATTAATGAGTCTCTGAATGCCATGAGAATTTCCATTGATGAGTGCAAGGAAAGAACCGCTAGATTGCGTGCTAAGAAAGATTGTTTTGTAAAGGCGTGTTCTTCTAGTTTCCATGAAAATAATGATGAGGATCTTAAAGTTATTGATGTGTCTCCTATTATATCTGTGTTTTGCAATACGAATCTTGATAATAATGGGACTGGAGATGAGTCAACTTTACCTAGAAGGTGTCCCAAGAATTCGGAGTTTTTAGATCTTGATGCTAAATTTGGTAAAAGTGGGATTGGAGAGGTCACAACTTTAAATAGCATTGAACCCACTATCTCGGATTTCAAGGAACGTGATTATGGTAATTGTTCTTTAGAAGGTTGTATTTCCTTGTTGCAATCTGTTGTTAATTCTCCTCATGCTTATAGTCAAAACAAAGCTTTTACCAAACACATTGTTGATGCTTTGATGCAATCTTATGATGAAAAACTTAATTTGGAAGTTTCTATACCTAGAAAACTTAATGATGAGTGGGAACCTACTATAAAGATTAGAATTAAAGATCATGAGTGTTTTTCTTTGTGTGATTTGGGTGCTAGTGTTTCCACGATTCCGAAAACTTTATGTGATATTCTAGGTTTCCATGATCTTGATGATTGATCTTTAAATTTGCACCTTGCGGATTCCACCATTAAAAGCCAATGGGAAGGATCTATGATGTTCTCATTGTTTCAAATATAAATTTGGTGCCCGTAGATTTTATCGTTCTTGATATAGATTGCAATCTTTCTTGCCCTATTATTCTTGGTAGACCTTTCCTTAGAACGATTGGCGCGATTATTGATATGAACGAAGGAAATATTAGATTCCAATTTCCATTAAAGAAAGGCATGGAACACTTTCCAAGAAAGAAAGTGAAATTACCTTATGAATCTATCATGCGGGCTACTTATGAATTTAGTGCCAAAGATGGCACTCATTAGATCTATCTTCGCTTTTATGCCTAGCTAGGGCGTTAAACGATAGCGCTAGTTGGGAGGCAACCCAATTTTCTTTGTGTTTTTTGTTTTGGTTCCTGTTTAGTAATAAATCTTGCATCTACCCTCTGTTTAGATGTGTTTTTATCTTTTAATTAGTGTTTGTGCCAAGTAGAACCTATAGGATAACCTATGATGATAGTTGATTTGATTCTGCTGAAAAAACAGAAACTTTGCGCGCATGAATTTAGTTTTGTTAAATCACAGAAACGTGATTTTGAGTTGATTATTTTTTATGATTATCAATAAACAAATTTTCCAGGACTTCCTATTTTGGTAGGATTTTTAGAGTTCCAGAAATTTGCGTTAGTTACAGATTGCTACAGACTGTTCTATTTTTGACAGATTCTGTTTTTCGTGTGTTGTTTGCTTATTTCGATGCATCTATGGCTAGTAAAATAGTTTATAAACCATAGAGAAGTTGGATTACAGTAGGTTTAACACAAAAATAAATAAAGAATGAGTTAATTTCAGTACCTTATGTGGTGGTTTTGTTTTCTTTTACTAACGGAGCTTATAAGATTTCCTGTTGAGTTTTGTGTTGTGAAGTTTTCAAGTTTTGGGTAAAGCTTTTATGGACTATGGAATAAGGAGAGGCAAGAGCCTAAGTTTGGGGATGCCCAAGGCACCCCAATATATTCAAGGATAGCCAAAAGCCTAAGCTTGGGGATGCCCCGGGAAGGCATCTCCTCTTTCGTCTTCGTTCATTGGTAACTTTACTTGGAGGTATATTTTTATTCGCCACATGATATGTGTTTTGCTTGGAGCATCGTGTATTATATTAGTATTTGCTTTTTAGTTTACCACAATCATCCTTGCTGTACACACATTTTGGGAGAAGCCTATTTGATTAGAATTTGCTAGAATACTCTATGTGCTTCACTTATATCTTTTGAGCTTGATAATTTTTGCTCTAGTGCTTCACTTATATCTTTTAGAGCACGGTGGTGACTTAATTTTGAAGAAATTGCTAGTCTCTCATGCTTCACCTATATTATTTTGAGAGTCTTTTAGAACAGCATGGTATTTGTTATGGTTATAAAATTGGTCCTAGAATGGTATGCATCCAAGTTAGGTATAATAAAAACTATCTTAGGAAGTGAATTGGATGCTATGATCAATTTGATACTTGATAATTGTTTTGAGATAGGGAGGTAGTGATATTAAAGTCATGCTAGTTGTGTGATTATGAATTTAAAGGATGCTTGTGTTGAAGTTAGCAAGTCCCGTAGCATGCACGTATGGTTAAAGTTGTGTAACAAATTTGAAACATGAAGTGTACCTGGCTTGTGCATCCTTATGAGTGGCGGTCGGGGACGAGCGATGGTCTTTTCCTACCAATCTATCCCCCTAGGAGCATGCGCGTAGTACTTGATTTTTGATGACTTCTAAATTTTTGCAATAAGTATATGAGTTCTTTTGACTAATGTTGAGTCCATGGATTATATGCACTTTTACCTTTCCACCATTGCTAGCCTCTTCGGTACCGTGCATTGCCCTTTCTCACCTTGAGAGTTGGTGCAAACTTCACCGGTGCATCCAAACCCCGTGATATGATACACTCTATCACACATAAACCTCCTTATATCTTCCTCAAAACAGCCACCATACCTACCTATTATGGCATTTCCATAGCCATTCCGAGATATATTGCCATGCAACTTTCCACCGTTCCGTTCATCATCATGACATACTTTACTTTTGTCATATTGCCATTGCATGATCATGTAGTTGACATCATATTTGTGGCAAAGCCACCATGCATTATTTTCCATACATGTCATTCTTGATTCATTGCACCATCCCGATACACCACCGGAGGCATTCATATAAAGTCATATCTTGTTCTAGTTTCGAGTTGTAATTCATATGTTGTAATCAATGAAAGTGTGATGATCATCATTATTAGAGCATTGCCCAAAGAAAAAAAAAAGAAGAAAGGCCAAAAGGAAAAAAAAGGAAGGCCCAAAAGAAAAAGAAGAAGAAAAAAGAAGAAAAGAAAAAGAAATAAATAAATAAAAAGGGCAATGTTACTATCTCTTTTTCCACACTTGTGCTTCAAAGTAGCACTTTGTTCTTCATGTAGTGAGTCTCATATATTGTGCTTCAAAGTAGCACCATGTTTTTCATATAGTGAGTCTCATAAGTTGTCTTTTTCATACTAGTGGGAATATTTCATTATAGAACTTGGCTTGTATATTCCTACGATGGGCTTCGTCAAATGCCCTAGGTCTTCATGAGCAAGCAAGTTGGATGCACACCCACTAGTTTTTTTTGTTGAGCATTCATTTATAGCTCTAGTGCATCCGTTGCATGGCAATCCCTACTACTCATGTTGACATCAATTGATGGGCATCTCCATAGCCCGTTGATTATCCTCGTTAATGTGAGACTTTCTCCTTTTTTGTCTTCTCCACACAATCCCCATCATCATATTCTATTCCACCCATAGTGCTATATCCATGGCTCACGCTCATGTATTGCGTGAAGGTTGAAAAAGTTTGAGACTATTTAAGTATGAAACAATTGCTTGGCTTGTCATCGGGGGTATAGAAGTTGTGAACATCTTTGTGTGACGAAAATGAAGCATAGCCTAACTATATCATTTTGTAGGGATGAACTTTCTTTTGCCATGTTATTTTGAGAAGACATGATTACTTTGATTAGTATGCTTGAAGTGTTACTATTTCTTTTATTAATATGAACTTTTATTTTGAATCATTTGGATTTGAACATTCATGCCACAATAAAGAAAATTACATTGAGAATTATGCTAGGTAGCATTCCACATCAAAAATTCTCTTTTTATCATTTACCTACACGAGGACGAGCAGGAATTAAGCTTGGGGATGCTTGATACGTCTCCAACGTATCTATAATATTGTTTCATGCTATTATATTACCCCTTTTGGATGTTTATGGGCTCTATTTTACACATTTATATCATTTTTGGGACTAACCTACTAACCGGAGGCCCGGCCCATATTGCCTTTTTTTGCCTATTTCAGTATTTCGAAGAAAAGGAATATCAAACGGAGTCCAAACGGAATGAAACCTTCGGGAGCGTGATTTTTGGAACGAACGTCATCCAGAGGACTTGGAGTGCAAGTCAAGAAGCAGCCAAGGCCTCCACGAGATAGGAGGGCGCCCACCCTATAGGGCTGCCCCCTGTCTCGTGGGCCCCTCGGGCGACCACCGACGTACTTCTTCCCCCTATATAAGCCTACGTACCCTGAAAACATCGATGGAGCCAACGCAACACAATTTCCACCGCCATAACCTTCTGTATCCGCGAGATCTCATCTTGGAGCCTTCGTCGGCACTCTGCCAGAGGGGGAATCGACCACGGAGGGCTTCTACATCAACACCATAGCCCTCCGATGAGTTGTGAGTAGTTTACCACAGACCTACGGGTCCATAGTTATTAGCTAGATGGCTTCTTCTCTAATTTTGGATCTCAATACAATGTTCTCCCCCTCTCTCGTGGGGATCTATTCGATGTAAACTCTTTTTGCGGTGTGTTTGTCGAGATCCGTTGAATTGTGGGTTTATGATCAAGTTTATCTCTGAATAATATTTGAATCTTCTCTTAATTCTTTTATGTATGATTGAGTTATCTTTGCAAGTCTCTTCAAATTATCAGTTTGGTTTGGCCTACTAGATTGCTCTTTCTTGCCATGGGAGAAGTGCTTAGCTTTGGGTTCAATCTTGAGGTGTCCTTACCCAGTGACAGAAAGGGTTGCAAGGCACGTATTGTATTGTTGCCATCGAGGATAAAAAGATGGGGTTTATATCATATTGCTTGAGTTTATCCGTCTACATGATGTCATCTTGCTTAAAGCGTTACTCGGTTCTTATGAACTTAATACTCTAAATGCAGGCAGGAGTCGGTCGATGTGTGGAGTAATAGTAGTAGATGCAGGCAGGAGTCGGTCGATGTGTGGAGTAATAGTAGTAGATGCAGGCTGGAGTCGATCTACTTGTCACGGACGTGATGCCTATATACATGATCATGCCTAGATAATCTCATAATTATTCGCTTTTCTATCAATTGCTCGATAGTAATTTGTTCATCCACCGTAATACTTATGCTATCTTGAGAGAAGCCACTAGTGAAACCTATGCCCCCCGGGTCTATCTCTTATCATATTTGCTTCCAATCTACTTTTATTTGCATCTTTACTTTTTGCATCTATATTATAAAATACCAAAAATATATTTATCTTATCATACTATCTCTATTAGATCCCACTTTTGCAAGTGGCCGTGAAGGGATTGACAACCCCTTTATTGCATTGGTTGCGAGTTCTTTGTTTGTTTGTGTAGGCGCGTGGGACTTTTGAGGAGCCTCCTACTGGATTGATACCTTGGTTCTCAAAAACTGAGGGAAATACTTACGCTACTATTTCTTCATCACCCTTTCCTCTTCAAGGAAAACCAACGCAAGCTCAAGACGTAGCAAGGGCCTTCTTGGTTTGACTATGCTGAACAACAGTGGCAAAATCATCCTGAGGCACAGGAAAGAAGGGATAACCAGTGATAGAGGCCAAGTCAGGCATAGACCCACGAAGAGTAGATCTACCTTGTACTTCTTGATCTTTAGAATCTCAATATGCTTTGTCTTGAAGTGTTGCACCAGGTTGAGAGAGATCTTGATGGCACTTTCATTGTCACACCAAAGAGGCACTTCGTCACAAGTGACACCGTAATCCTTTAAAGTTTGCCTCATCCATAGAAGTTGAGCACAACAACTTCCGGCAGCCACATACTCCGCTTCGGTGAACGAAAGGGACACACAACTTTGCTTCTTAGAAGACCAACTCACCAAAGAGAAACCAAGAAATTGGCACCCTTCGGAGGTGGACTTCCTATCCACTTTGTCTCCCGCCCAATATGAGTCTGAATAGCCCAAGAGATCAAAGTTGGCTCCTCTTAGGTACCATAAGCCAAAGTTTGGGGTATGAGCCAAATATCGAATGATTCGCTTGACCGCCACAAAGTGGCTTTCCTTAGGTGCGGCTTGAAACCGTGCACAAATTCCCACACTCAACATGATATCCGGTCTAGATGCACAAAGGTAAAGCAGGGAGCCAATCATGGAGCGATATACCTTTTGATCCACAGCTTTACCATTGAGATCTATGTCAAATTGGCATTTGACGGGCATTGCAGTGGAAGCCGGCTTGACATCACGTAGCTTGAATCTCTTGAGCATGTCTTGAGTGTATTTGGCTTGGTTGATGAAGGTTCCTTCTGTTCTTTGCTTGATTTCGAACCCGAGAAAGAACTTCAACTCTCCCATCATAGACATCTTGAACTTTGAGGTCATGAGAGCGGCAAATTCCTTATTGAAAGCTTTGTTAGGGGAACCAAAGATAATATCATCAACATATAGTTGGCATACAAACAACTCCCCTCTTAGTAAAAAGAGTGGGGTCGATTTTCCCAATTTTGAACCCACGATCTTGCAACAACTCGGTAAGATGTTCATACCATGCACGTGGGGCTTGTTTAAGGCCATAGAGTGCCTTGTCGAGTCGGTACACATGATCAGGGAAATAGGGATCCTCGAACCCCGAGGGTTGTTTGACATACACCAACTCATTAATGGGACCATTAAGAAAAGCACTCTTCACATCCATTTGTTGCAACTTGAAATTATGATGAGAAGCATAATCAATCAACAAACGAATAGATTCAAGGCGAGCAACGGGAGCAAAGGTTTCACCGTAGTCGATACCCTCGACTTGGGAGTAGCCTTGTGCCACCAAACAAGCCTTGTTGCGAACAATGATCCCATGAACATCTTGCTTGTTCTTGAATATCCACTTGGTTCCAATGACATTATGATTCCACGTTGGCCTTGGCACTAATCTCCACACTTGGTTGTGCTCGAAGTTGTTGAGTTCTTCATGCATGGCATTGAGCCAATCTGGATCCTCGAGCGCCTCATAGACCTTTTGGGGTTCGACACAAGAAACAAATGCGTGCTGTTCACAATATTAGGTAACGTAGTAATTTCAAAAAAATTCCTACGCACATGCAAGATCATGCTGATGCATAGCAACTAGAGGGGAGAGTGTTGTCCATGTACCCTCGTAGATCAAAAGCAGAAGCATTAGCACAACGCAGTTGATGTAGTCGTACGTCTTCACGGCCCGACCGATCTAGCACCGAAAGCACGACACCTCCGAGTTCTTGCACACGTTCAGCTCGATGACGTCCCTCGAACTCCGATCTAGCCGAGTGTCGAGGGAGAGTTCCGTCAGCATGATGGCGTGGTGACGATGATGATGTTCTACCATCGCAGGGCTTCGCCTAAGCACCGCTACGATATTATCGAGGAGGACTATGGTGGAGGGGGCACCGCACACGGCTAAGAGATCAATGATCAATTGTTGTTTTCTCTAGAGGTGCCCTCCTGCCCCCGTATATAAAGGAGCAAGGGGGGGGGGGAGGTGCGGCCGGCCATGTAACATCCCAAATTTCTAAATTTTGGAATGTTATATTAAATAGATAGTTATGATTGATTGTTTGATTGACTAACTGAAAGTGAGTGAATTTGAAACTTTTGAAAGTTAAATGAGAGGAAATAAAAGGACTTTCCCGAACTTCCATTTTGCATTTATGGTCTCCATGAACTCAAATTCTTTTCAGATACAAAACCCTAGAGAGAAGATGACATGACTTCTTCCATTCAAAAATGAAAAGGGTTCTGAAAATATTTGAATTTCATTTGGAAATATTTCAAATGAAAAAACTTTAAGCAACTCAATGATTTTCACGAGAGAAGATAATATGACTTCTTCAAAATATATGAAATATGAGTTGGAAGTTTTAAAGGAATTAAATTCAAAGTCCTTTTGAATTTATTTTTCAATATTGGAGTTATTTGGATTTTTATTCAAATTATTTTTCTCCAAAAATAAAATATATGGAAATTAGGGTAAAATGATTCCCTACATCAGAAAATTGGAGAGAAATAAATTTGAAATCATTGTGATACTTTGAAGATGACTTTTATTGGATCTTATTAGAGCAGTAGCACTGTTTGAATTATTTGAAATTTTGTAGATTTTATTTGAAGCTAGAATAATGTTCAAGTTGTAGAAAATCCTTTTCTGAAAATTTTGATATATAATATGCCTATAGTGTTTGTTTTATTTTGTTGGTTTATTTTATTTTGGTTGTCTGTAAAAAAAATAATGATTTAAAAAAAAACTCTCTCTCCCGCCGACTGGGCCGGCCCAGCTCCCAGCCAGGCCCAGGCCGTAGCCGCCGCTGCCTTTCTTGCCCGTGGCCGACCAGGACTCTCCCGGAGTCCGCCGCCGCGCCTTGCCCCTCGCCCATGCCTCCCGAGGCCCCTGGCCTTTAAAAGCCGAGGTCGGCACCCCTCCCCCTCCCTCTGCTCGCGCCGCTGCCCTCCCGCATCTCGCCGAGCCACCGCCGCCACACTCGTCGGGATCCGCCGCCGCCGGTGAGATCCGCTCGCCGCTGCCGCTCCGTCCCTTTGCCGTGGACCGCTGCCGACGCCGCCATCCACCTCGCCTTGCCGCGTCGCCCCTCCCCGTCCACTCCGCCCTCGCCGCCGACCACCAGAGCCGCCGCTCCGGTCAAGCCCGAGCCACCCGCTGTCGCCGGAGTTCAACCTCGCCGCCGCCGTTTTCTCTCGAAAACCGCCAAACCACTGCGAACCGGTATAACCACCGTCCGATCCGGTTTTATTTTAAGTTCGTTTTTTTAGAAAACCCTAGACTAGATCTGTTTTTTAGGTTTTATTAAACAGTGAACGTCCACTGTTTAGACCTTATAAACGAACGTTCGTTATTTTAGTCTTTTCTTTTCTGTTAGTTTTAGTCAGGGACCTATCTGTAATTGTTTCTTTATAGTTTGGCCCCTGTTTTTCAATCAATCACTACTTTTTACTTGTGTATCCAAATCCAACGAAACCAATGTCCACTTCTTCATTATGATCCCCTATATCCAGTAATCCAACTCAAACATGTTTTTGAAAGTTTAAAATTTGAATTAAATCAGATTTGAATTTGAACTTCGTTTGATCATAACTTGAGTTTCCTAACTCCGATTTAGTTGATTCTTTTTGCAAATCGAAGCTCTTGACCTAAACTTTCTGATAAGACCATATACCCCCAATTTTGGTACTGTTAGAAATTGTTTTCTGTTGCAAGAGTTATTTGCTTGGTTTTGATGTTTTTTCGAGTTGTTTTCTTCTTTCTTTCCGATCTTTTGAGTGATTGCTTATGTGTGGTTACCATTGCTTGCTCGCGATAGATTGACCGGAGTGTGACAAGTAGAACTATCAAGAGTTTTTGGGTGTGAATCATCTTCATCAACAGTACAGGCAAGTTCACACTTTTTATGCATTAGTTTCAATCCTCAAACATTGCATGAATAGGATCTCTTAATATGTGGGTTTTGGGAAGTAGATGAGGTAGTACCTATCACCTATTTTACTATCAAGCCCTTGGGAGTTACCTCTATGTTTGATTATTATGCCATGCTATGCTAGTAGACGTGGATTGGGTGAGTGAATTTCCATGACAGATGTGAGATTGTTAATTAATGGTTTATTTAAGGTGGCAACTTTAATACACATCTGGGTGGATTGAGGTACCTGGGTATTCCAGGATTGCCTGTTTGTCTTTGGACCGCCACCCAGGCTCAAAGGGATCATAAAATTATTCATGCTAGAAACTTCCGTGTGCAGCCACATGCTATTATGGGCTCTAGCATGGTTGACTAAGTCGTGCGAACTCTTACATTGGTAGACTAGCAGATGTAGGGGAAAGTAGGTGTACAGGTCTACCCATCGTAAGGTGCCAGCGCTTCTGAAAGAATATGTCTCGGTCATCCATTTCCCAAACACCATGTAGTGCGAGAAAACCAATGGAGGAGATCGAGTCGTGTGGGGAAAAGTGCGCAGACCTCTGCATAGTGTATAAACTAATCATGATTAGCCGTGTCCCTGGTTATGGACATCTTGAGTATCTAGTACTTGGATTTTCCTGTGAATCTCATCATGTTACTTTAATTAATCTTGTTGGGTTTTAATGATGATGTTACTTAATTGGGATTGAGAATTCTGTCAACCATTCTCAATGTTTAACAACCACCATGATAGCTAAATAAAATTTATTCCTTTGAAGTAGGAAAAAATTGGCTTTTCACAAAAACATTATAACCATAGAGCTTTTCCACCAGCCAAATATGCATGCAGTGATAGCCTTTATTCATCATTGCTCTATGGTGTGAATTTGCCAGTACATTCAATGTACTGACCCTTTGTGGCTGCAATGTCTCATGTTGCAGGATCTTACGACGAGTAAGTGATACGTTAGGGTTACGATTCCTATACTCAACTTTGCCATTGGTGTTGATGGGAATCCACAATCTTGTTACTTCCGCTATTTGGATTGAGGTAATAGTATTTACGTTACTTTAAACATGTGATTTACCTGTGTTATAAATCCTCGAGTACTGTGTGTGTTAGCATAGAGATCCAGGGATGACACTTAAGCACAGAGACTTGATCCATTCGGGTCGGGTCGCTACAAGATGGTATCAGAGCACATGTTGACTGTAGGACATGACCCTAGAAACTGGCAAGCCCATAGAAAAGATTTTTCTCTACAACTTTCTTTTCAAAAGAACCTTTTACCTCTCTTCTCTTCTAAGCTTATTCAAATAGTCCCTTTTAGTGAGACTATACCCTTTTTCCCCTTTTGACCACGAAGATTCGACTGATGAGACCCCTCCAAGAAGTACAAGATATCGGACAACTAAGACCCCTTTGGAATAAAGAGGATTTTTACCGTGCATTACAATGACGGAAACTACAACGGTGAAGACTCCAAAGACTTGGAGAATTTGAAGGCATTGAAGAAATCCCAGATTTGTATGACCTAGGAAGGCTACCTTTATTGAACCTGGCAAACTATGGAAGCTGTCAATACTAGAGATCAAGGTGTATCGAAGAAAGACCAGAACATGGGGCACTGGAACTCAAAGTTTTGTCAAGAAAACCCTAAGGAAGGATATATCAAGTATGAAATGATAGCTCATGAAAATGACAAGAGCAGAAACATGGACACTCCATTATGTTATCACCCGCTTATGCTATTGTCACCATGAGTTAAGCATGCAGATGCATGGAAGGATTGGACAGTAGAAGGCTGATGGAGCACCTATCAGCAAAGGATGCAGTTTTAACCTTAGTTGGTGTATCGCCAGGATCTGGAGTATTACATGAAGAAGTTTAAGATGGACCTTCAGGAAGCCGTATTTTGACAAGGAGGCAATTCATGAAGAACTCAGGAACCAGAAGCTGAAAGTAGCCAAGCTGGAGGAGCAAAACATCGAGATACCGAAGATTCATTAGGAACTGAAGGATAGTACGACCATGGCTCATGCCAAGGATGTTGAAACCTAGAAGATTGGAACGCAACTCCAGAATATTAAAGGACGTCATGAGAGACTTCGCGTCAACAGAGATGATCTGGCAAAAGAACTTGAGAAAGGACAAGCATGATCGGAAGATGCAATTGGAGACATGAATAAGACTTGAAGAGTTTGCGACTTTGAAGATTTATTGACCGTTAGAAGACCAAACCCCTGTTATATACTTACGTTAGATGCGATGATTGTGAGCTGTCTTCTGTTTGATGTTTTTCCGACGACCACAAAAAATGCCCTTTTCAAAATTTATTGTTTGTATTGTGTGCATCCCTCTCTATCTCTCTTATCTCACCCCAAAACCCCTGGACCCAATAGAGGATGAATGGAGATGAGCTCATATTATCTGGACCGATGAGTCAATTGGAGACGGACCGATGGATTCAGAACATGGAGGATCACATGAAGAATAACCCTATAGCCGGAAAGGATATGGCCAGCATGCTCTTCAATGCTTTGAAAGAGGTGCTGCAACTTGGTGGAGGATGTACCAAAGCATCAATGGATGGCAAGGAGCAACCACTTGGAATGAATTTAAGTTGACCTTGCTAAAGTCTCAGCTTGTGTCCCAGGAGATGAAGCCACATGGAAATGATATGAAGAAACTCTGTGCATGCAAGCTTTGTGGAGAAATAGGACACAACCATAAGGAGCACAAGGATGAATGCCCTAATTGTGAAGGAAGTCACCCAGCTGAAGAAGGCCCAACTAGGCAGATTACTTGTTTCTTGTGTGAAGGAACTACCCACAACCCTGCTTAGTGTCATATTTACCCCATGGTACACAGAACCATTCAGCAGAAGAAAGAAACAATGAAAGGAGCCCTCATGGAGATTTTAGGAGAACCTGTGATGAAGGAAGATGTCAAGGACAAGCGCAAAGGAAACAAAATTAAACCCTGCACCAAGTCATGCTATTCATGTGGAGAAGAAGGACACATCTCCCAGAATTGTCTGAATGGAGATCTAGTAGAATTCCCGACAGAGGAAGTAGAGTATGACCCACAGGAAATAGAAGCCCTGATTGGAAAGGAAAAATCCAGGAAGAGGAGTAGATTGGATTCCAGGAAGGACCTGAGTCATATCACCTGTTTCAGGTGCAAGGAGTCAGGGCACTACTTCAGCAGTTGCCCAAAAAGGAAGCCGAGGACCCAAGGAGGCTATGTAATCACAAGGAAACTTCGAGACTTGTCACAAATAATATGTTTTTGTTGTAATGGAGTAGGGCACTTTTCCAGGGATTGTCCCAAGAAGAAGGAGACTTGTGCTAAATAATTGAGTTTGCAACAAAAGAAATGTAGTAGTAGTAGTGAGAACATCTCTTCTGTATTTAGGTGTTGAGTTGAGGCATGTAATGGAAATATAGGAGATTTTAGTAATTGGAGAATCAATAAAATTATCATCGTTGGTACTGATTTGGATTTTTATGAGTTGTTACTCTATGAAGAAAGATTTTGATCATTTTCGAGGATATGAGAAATATGGTATATGGATGAGATTGGAGCATTTTAAGGGTGGTAGTACCCTGTGAGGAGATTTGACCCCTGGAAAGGATAATGATATTCCACGGAGTGGATTTCGGACTAAACAAGTATGAGTTTTATCTCGATATGTTGGATACCCAAAGAATATGAAGGGATGAAGTACTATTGGATATAAAGGAGGTATGATGTTAGTAATATGGAGCAATTGTGACTCTATGATGAGTCTGAGTAATCACATCTTAGCTTGGTGCAAAAAAACGATACAATTGGATGGATTTTAAGTATGCCAGGAAGTTGGATGTTGGGATAATGATCAGTTGCCCCGATGGTGAGTTCAAGGATTACAAGTGATGAGATGGGCCATAACCCATAGGCCCCAGGATCTGCCAAGGTGCAAGCACATTCTTGCTGAAGGAAAAACCTGGAAGAAGTTACGATTTTATCGACAGACGATCTTATAGGAGTTTACGCAAAACCTGAGAGTTGTGAGTAAACGATAGATGTTTGTTTGGCTTGCAGAATCAATGGATTTATCTGAACTTGGTTCGTTGACAAGAAAAATTCTGCAATGCTTGTGAGGATGACCGAGTGTTAGAATGCGAGATTCACTAAACCATATACACGGTAATGATTTGGGTGCGGGATGGATTGATCACCATACCGACTTACTCTTATTGTTCGCCTTGCTATATGGGATGGTAAATCTGAGTGACTTACCTATAGTAGAGAGACGACGATCAAAACCTTGTTTAAACCTTAGAATGGTATAAGTATTTTTCCCTTGTACAAGGCAGTTGTTGCCAATCGTAGGACATACAGCGAGGTTCAACCCAGACCCGTTTTCTGCAGGAGGAACCATAAATGGCTAACCACCATGAGATATCGATAGTTGTTTAGTATTGGCGCCAGACCCGTCAGCTAAGAAGACCCAGTCATGGAATAACCTTAGCAAGATGAAATGGACACAGGAATTGAGGAAAAGGTTATGCCACCACCGGAAGAGCCCAGAGAAGGAATTATACTGAAGATCTGAGAAGACGACCCTGTCAAAAATAAGGAGGAGTATATGAGTTTTGATGGAACCGTATCAATGTTTCTAAGGGTGGTAGCACCCCAGACCCCCTGAGACGATAGATGGATTTTGAAGACCCCAAACCCTAACCTGTTTCTTTCTAGCCTCTCCGAATCTCGAGGATGAGATTCATTTTAAGGGTGGTAGGTTTGTAACATCCCAAAATTCTAAATTTTGGAATGTTATATTAAACAGATAGTTACGATTGATTGTTTGATTGATTAACTGAAAGTGAGTGAATTTGAAACTTTTGAAAGTTAAATGAGAGGGAATAAAAGGACTTTCCCGAACTTCCATTTTGCATTTATGATCTCCATGAATTCAAATTCTTTTCAGATACAAAACCCTAGAGAGAAGATGACATGACTTCTTCCATTTAAAAATGAAAAGGATTATGAAAATATTTGAATTTCATTTGGAAATATTTCAAATTCAGAAACTTTAAGCAACTCAATGATTTTCACGAGAGAAGATAATATGACTTCTTCAAAATATATGAAATATGAGTTGGAAGTTTTAAAGGAATTAAATTCAAAGTCCTTTTGAATTTATTTTTCAATATTGGAGTTATTTGGATTTTTATTCAAATTATTTTTCTCCAGAAATAAAATATATGGAAATTAGGGTAAAATGATTCCCTACATCGGAAAATTGGAGAGAAATAAATTTGAAATCATTGTGGTATTTTGAAGATGACTTTTATTGGATTTTATTACAGCAGTAGCACTGTTTGAATTATTTGAAATTTTGTAGATTTTATTTGAAGCTAGAATAATGTTCAAGTTGTAGAAAATCTTTTTATGAAAATTTTGATATATAATATGCCTATAGTGTTTGTTTTATTTTGTTGGTTTATTTTATTTTGGTTGTCTGTAAAAAAATATTGATTTAAAAAAAACTCTCTCTCTCCCGCTGACTGGGCCGGCCCAGCTCCTAGCTAGGCCCAGGCCATAGCCACCGCCGCCTTTCTTCCCCGTGGCCGACCGGGACTCTCCCAGAGTTTGCCGCCGCCGCACCTTGCCCCTCGCCCACGCCTCTCGAGGCCTCTGGCCTTTAAAAGCCGAGGTCGGCACCCCTCCCCCTCCCTCTGCTCGCGCCGCCGCCCTCCCGCATCTCGCCGAGCCACCGCCGCCGCACTCGCCGGGATCTGCCACCGCCGGTGAGATCCGCTCGCCGCTTCCGCTCCGTCCCTTCGCCGTGGACCACCGCCGACGCCGCCATCCACCTCGCCTTGCCGTGTCGCCCCTCCCCGTCCACTCCGCCCTTGCCGCCGGCCACCAGAGCCGCCGCTCCGGTCAAGCCCGAGCCGCCCGCTATCGCCGGAGTTCAACCTCGGCGCCGCCGGTTTTCTCTCGAAAACCGCCAAACCACTACGAACCGGTATAACCGCTGTCCGATCCGGTTTTATTTTAAGTTCATTTTTTTAGAAAACCCTAGACTAGATCTGTTTTTTTAGGTTTTATTAAACAGCGTACGTCCACTGTTTAGACCTTATAAACGACGTTCGTTATTTTAGTCTTTTCTTTTCTGTTAGTTTTAGTTAGGGACCTATCCGTAATTGTTTCTTTATAGTTTGGCCCCTGTTTTTCAATCAATCACTACTTTTTACTCATGTATCCAAATCCAACGAAACCAACGCCCACTTCTTCGTTATGATCCCCTATATCCAGTAATCCAACTCAAACATGTTTTTGAAAGTTTAAAATTTGAATTAGATCAGATTTGAATTTGAACTTTGTTTGATCATAACTTGAGTTTCCTAACTCCGATTTAGTTGATTCTGTTTGCAAATCGAAGCTCTTGACCTAAACTTTATGATAAGGCCAAATACCCCCAATTTTGGTTCTGTTAGAAATTGTTTTCTGTTGCAAGAGTTATTTTCTTGGTTTTGATGTTTTTCCGAGTTGTTTTCTTCTTTCTTTCCGATCATTTGAGTGATTGCTTATGTGTGGTTACCATTGCTTGCTCGCGATAGATTGACCGGAGTGTGACGAGTAGAACTATCAAGAGTTTTTGAGTGCGAATCATCTTCATCAACAGTACAGGCAAGTTCACACTTTGACCATATCCCTTTTCATACCCAGTTTTTATTCATTGGTTTCAATCCTCAAACATTGCATGAATAGGATCTCTTAATATGTGGGTTTTGGGAAGTAGATGAGGTAGTACCTATCACCTGTTTTACTATCAAACCCTTGGGAGTTACCTCTACGTTTGCTTATTATGCCATGCTATGCTAGTAGACGTGGATTGGGTGAGTGAATTTCCATGACAGATGTGAGATTGTTAATTAATGGTTTATTTAAGGTGGCAACTTTAATACACATCTGGGTGGATTGAGGTACCTGGGTATTCCAGGATTGCTTGTTTGTTTTTGGACCTCCACCCAGGCTCAAAGGGATCATAAGATTATTCATGCTTGAAACTTCCGTGTGCAGCCACATGCTATTATGGGCTCTAGCATGGTTGAGTAAGTCGTGCGAACTCTTATAGTGGTAGACTAGAAGATGGAGGGGAAAGTAGGTGCACAGGTCTACCCATCGTAAGGTGCTAGCGCTTCTGAAAGACTATGTCTCGGTCATCCGTTTCTCAAACACCATGTAGTGCGAGAAAACCAACGGAGGAGATCGAGTCGTGTGGGGAAAAGTGCGCAAACCTCTGCAGAGTGTATAAACTAATCATGATTAGCCGTGTCCGCGGTTATGGACATCTTGAGTATCTAGTACTTGGATTTTCTTGTGAATCTCATCATGTTACTTTAATTAATCTTGTTGGGTTTTAATGATGATGTTACTTAATTGGGATTGAGAATGCTGTCAGCCATTCTCAATGTTTAGCAACCACCATGATAGTTAAATAAAATTTATACCTTTGCAGTAGGAAAAAATTGGCTTTTCGCAAAAGCATTATAGTCATAGAGCTTTTCCACCAGCCAAATATGCATGTAGTGATAGCCTTTATTCATCATTGCTCTATGGTGTGAATTTGCCAGTACATTCAATGTACTGACCCTTTGTGGCTGCAATGTCTCATGTTGCAGGATCTTACGACAAGTGATACGTTAGGGTTACGATTCCTATACTCAACTTTGCCGTTGGTGTTGATGGGAATCCACAATCTTGTTACTTCCGCTATTTGGATTGAGGTAATAGTATTTACGTTACTTTAAACATGTGATTTACCTCTGTTATAAATCCTCGAGTACTATTTGTGTCAGCATAAAGATCCAGGGATGACACTTAAGCACAGAGACTTGATCCATTCGGGTCGGGTCGCTACAGGCCAGGAGGACGCGCCAGGAGGAGTCCTACTCCCACCGGGAGTAGGACTTCCTCTGTTCCTTGTTGGACTAGGAGAAGGGGGGAAGAGGAGGGAGAGAGGAAGGAAAGGGGGGGCGCCGCCCCCCTCTCATTGTCCTATTCGGACTAGGCAGGGAGGGGCGCGTGGCCCTGCCCTAGCCGCCTCTCCTCTTCTTCACTAAGGCCCACTATGGTCCATTAAGCCCCCGGGGGGTTCCGGTAACCCCTCGGTACTCCGGTAAAATCCCGATTTCACCCGGAACACTTCCGACATCCAAATATAGGCTTCCAATATATCAATCTTCATGTCTCAACTATTTCGAGACTCCTCGTCATGTCCATGATCACATCCGGGACTCCAAACTATCTTCGGTACATCAAAACACATGAACTCATAATATAACTGTCATCTAACTTTAAGCGTGCGGACCCTACGGGTTCGAGAACTATGTAGACATGACCGAGACACGTCTCCGGTCAATAACAAATAGCGGAACGTGGATGCTCATATTGGCTCCTACATATTCTATGAAGATCTTTATAGGTCAAACCGCATAACAACATATGTTGTTCTCTTTGTCATCGGTATGTTACTTGCCCGAGATTCGATCGTCGGTATCTCATTACCGGCAAGTCTATTTACTCATTATATAATGCATCATTCCGTAACTAACTCATTAGCTACATTGCTTGCAAGGCTTATAGTGATGTGCATTACCGAGAGGGCCCAGAGATACCTCTCCGACAATCGGAGTGACAAAACCTAATCTCGAAATACGCCAACTCAACATGTACCTTTGGAGACACCTGTAGAGCTCCTTTATAATCAGCCAGTTACGTTGTGATGTTTGGTAGCACACAAAGTGTTCCTCCGGTAAACGGGAGTTGCATAATCTCATAGTTATAGGAACATGTATAAGTCATGAAGAAAGCAGTAGCAACATACTAAACGATCAAGTGCTAAGCTAACGGAATGGGTCAAGTCAATCACATCATTCTCCTAATGATGTGATCCCGTTAATCAAATGACAACACATGTATATGGTCAGGAAACATAACCATCTTCGATCAACGAGCTAGTCAAGTAGAGGCATACTAGTGAAACTATGTTTGTCTATGTATTCACACATGTATTATGTTTCCGGTTAATACAATTCTAGCATGAATAATAAACATTTATCATGATATAAGGAAATAAATAATAACTTTATTATTGCCTCTAGGGAATATTTCTTTCAGTCTCCCACTTGCACTAGAGTTAATAATCTAGATTACACAGTAATGATTTTAACACCCATGGAGCTTTGGTGCTAATCATGTTTTGCTCGTGGAGGAGGCTTAGTCAACGGGTCTGCAACATTCAAATCCGTATGTATCTTGCAAATCTCTATGTCTCCCACCTGGACTTGGTCCCGGATGGAATTGAAGCGTCTCTTGATGTGCTTGGTCCTCTTGTGAAATCTGGATTCCTTTGCAAAGGCAATTGCACCAGTATTGTCACAGAAGATCTTCATTGGTCCCGATGCACTAGGTATGACACCTAGATCGGATATGAACTCCTTCATCCAGACTCCTTCATTTGCTACTTCCGAAGCAGCTATGTACTCCGCTTCACATGTAGATCCCGCCACGACACTTTGTTTAGAACTGCACCAACTGACAGCTCCGCCGTTCAATATAAACACGTATCCGGTTTGCGATTTAGAATTGTCCGGATCAATGTCAAAGCTTGCATCGACGTAACCATTTACGACTAGCTCTTTGTCACCTCCATAAATGAGAAACATATCCTTAGTCCTTTTTAGGTATTTCAGGATATTCTTGACCGCTGTCCAGTGATCCACTCCTGGATTACTTTGGTACCTCCCTGCTAAACTTATTGCTAAGAATACATCAGGTCTGGTACACAGCATTGCATACATGATAGAGCCTATGGCTGAAGCATAGGGAACATCTTTCATTTTCTCTCTATCTTCTGCTGTGGTCGGGCATTGAGTCTGACTCAACTTCACACCTTGTAATACAGGCAAGAACCCTTTCTTTGCTTGATCCATTTTGAACTTTTTCAAAACTTTATCAAGGTATGTGCTTTGTGAAAGTCCAATTAAGCGTCTTGATCTATCTCTATAGATCTTGATGCATAATATGTAAGCAGCTTCACCGAGGTCTTTCATTGAAAAACTTTTATTCAAGTATCCTTTTATGCTATCCAAAAATTCTATATCATTTCCAATTAACAATATGTCGTCTACATATAATATCAGAAATGCTACAGAGCTCCCACTCACTTTCTTGTAAATACAGGCTTCTCCAAAAGTCTGTATAAAACCATATGCTTTGATCACACTATCAAAGCATTTATTCCAACTCCGAGAGGCTTGCACCAGTCCATAAATGGATCGCTCGAGCTTGCACACTTTGTTAGCACCTTTTGGATCGACAAAACCTTTCTGGCTGCATCATATACAACTCTTCTTCTAGAAATCCATTCAGGAATGCAGTTTTGACATCCATTTGCCATATTTCATAATCATAAATGCGGCAATTGCTAACATGATTCGGACAGACTTAAGCATCGCTACGGGTGAGAAAGTCTCATCATAGTCAACTCCTTGAACTTGTCGAAAACCTTTTGCAACAAGTCGAGCTTTGTAGATAGTAACATTACCATCAGCGTCAGTCTTCTTCTTGATGATCCATTTATTTTCGATGGCTTGCCGATCATCGGGCAAGTCAACCAAAGTCCATACTTTGTTCTCATACATGGATCCCATCTCAGATTTCATGGCCTCAAGCCATTTTGCGGAATCTGGGCTCATCATTGCTTCCTCATAGTTCGTAGGTTCGCCATGGTCAAGTAACATGACCTCCAGAATAGGATTACCGTACCACTCTGGTGTGGATCTTACTCTAGTTGACCTACGAGGTTCGGTAGTAACTTGATCTGAAGTTTCATGATCAATATCATTAGCTTCCTTACTGATTGGTGTAGTTGTCACAGGAACCGGTTTCTATGATGAACTACTTTCCAATAAGGGAGCAGGTACAGTTACCTCATCAAGTTCTACTTTCCTCCCACTCACTTGTTTCGAGAGAAATTCCTTCTCTAGAAAGGATCCGAACTTGGCAACAAAAGTCTTGCCTTCAGATCTGTGATAGAAGGTGTACCTAATAGTCTCCTTTGGGTATCCTATGAAGACACATTTCTCCGATTTGGGTTCGAGCTTATCTGGTTGAAGTTTCTTCACATAAGCACCGCAACCACAAACTTTAAGAAACGACAACTTTGGTTTCTTGCCAAACCACAGTTCATAAGGCGTCGTCTCAACGGATTTTGATGGTGCCCTATTTAACATGAATGCAGCCGTCTCTAAAGCATAACCCCAAAACGATAGCAGTAAATCAGTAAGAGACATCATAGATCACACCATATATAGTAAAGTACGATTACGACGTTCGGACACACCATTACGTTGTGGTGTTCCGGGTGGCGTGAGTTGCGAAACTATTCCACATTTCTTCAAATATAAACCAAACTCGTAACTCAAATATTCTCCTCCACGATCAGATCGTAGAAACTTTATTTTCTTGTTACGATGATTTTCAACTTCACTCTGAAATTCTTTGAACTTTTCAAATGTTTCAGACTTATGTTTCATTAAGTAGATATACCCATATCTGCTCAAATCATCTATGAAGGTGAGAAAATAATGATACCCGCCGCGAGCCTCAATATTCATTGGACCACATACATCAGTATGTATGATTTCCAACAAATCTGTTGCTCGCTCCATAGTTCCGGAGAACGGCGTTTTGGTCATCTTGCCCATGTGGCACAGTTCACAAGTACCAAGTGATTCATAATCCAGTGATTCCAGAAGTCCATCGCTATGGAGTTTCTTCATGCGCTTTACACCAATATGACCCAAACGGCAGTGTGATACATCTCCAACGTATCTATAATTTATGAAGCATTCATGCTATTTTATTATCTGTTTTGAATGATTACGGGCTTTATTATACACTTTTATATTACTTTTGGGACTAACCTATTAACAGGAGGCCCAGCCCATATTGCTGTTTTATTGCTTGTTTCAGTATTTCGAAGAAAAGGAATATCAAATGGGGTCCAAACAAAATGAAACCTTCGGCAGCGTGATATTTTGGAAGAATACGATCCTGGAGACTTGGAGTTCACGTCAGAAGATCCTTGAGGAGGCCAAGAGATAGGAGGGCGCCCCGCCCGCCTACTGGGCGCGCCCCCTGTCTCATGGGCCCCTCGAGCACCCCCCGACTGACTTCTTTCGCCTATATAGTCCCACGTACCCTAAAAACATCCACAGAGAAGATAGATCGGGAGTTTCGCCACCGGAAGCCTCTGTAGCCACCAAAAACCTCTCGGGAGCCCATTCCGGCACCCTGCCGGAGGGGGAATCCATCACTGGTGTCCATCTTCATCATCCCGGCGCTATCCATGACGAGGAGGGAGTAGTTCACCCTCGGGGCTGAGGGTATGTGCCAGTAGCTATGTGTTTGATCTCTCTCTCTCTCTCGTGTTCTCTCTATGGCACGATCTTGATGTATCGCGAGCTCTACTATTATAGTTGGATCTTATGATGTTTCTCCCCCTCTACTCTCTTGTAATGGATTGAGTTTTCCCCTTTGAAGTTATCTTATCGGATTGAGTCTTTAATGATTTGAGAACACTTGATGTATGTCTTGTCGTGCTTACCTGTGGTGACAATGGGATATCATGTGCCACTTGATGTATGTTTTGGTGACCAACTTACGGGTTCCGCCCATGAACCTATGCATAGGGGTTGGCACACGTTTTCGTCTTGACTCTCCAGTAGAAACTTTGGGGCACTCTTTGAAGTACTTTGTGTTGGTTGGATAGATGAATCTGAGATTGTGTGATGCATATCATATAATCATGCCACGGATACTTGAGGTGACAATGGAGTATCTAGGTGACATTAGGGTTTTGGTTGATTTGTGTCTTAAGGTGTTATTCTAGTATGAACTCTATGATAGATTAAGCGGAAAGAATAGCTTCATGTTATTTTACTACGTACTCTTGAATAGACAGAACACAAAGGATAACTTTGAGGTGGTTTCGTACCCTACCATAATCTCTTCGTTTGTTCTCCGCTATTAGTGTCTTTGGAGTGACTCTTTGTTGCATGTTGAGGGATTGTTATATGATCTATCTATGTTATTATTGTTGAGAGAACTTGCACTAGTGAAAGTATGAACCCTATGCCTTGTTTCCTACCATTGCAATACCATTTACGCTCACTTTTATCGCTTGGTACCTTGCTGTTTTTATAATTTTAGATTACAAATACCTTTATCTACCATCCATATTGCACTTGTATCACCATCTCTTCGCCGAACTAGTGCACCTATACAATTTGCCATTGTATTGGGTGTGTTGGGGACACAAGAGACTCTTTGTTATTTGGTTGCAGGATTGTTTGAGAGAGACCATCTTCATCCTACGCCTTCCACGGATTGATAAACCTTAGTTCATCCACTTGAGGGAAATTTGCTACTGTCCTACAAACCTGTGCACTTGCAGGCCCAACAACGTCTACAAGAAGAAGGTTGTGTAGTAGACATCAAGCTCTTTTCTGGCGCCGTTGCCGGGGATGTGAGTGCTTGAAGGTATATCTTTAGATCTTGCAATTGAATCTTTTTGTTTCTTGTTTTATCACTAGTTTAGTTTATAAAAGAAAACTACAAAAAATGGAATTGAGTTTGTCTCATACGCTTCATCTTTTAATATCTTTCGTGAGAATGATGGTAAGGAAAACTGTGCTCAAGTGCTAGAAGAAGAAATCTATAAAATGTTTTGCACTACATCTTTGAATGATGAGCATGATTGCAATGTTGTTAGTATGAATTCTTTGAATATCCATAGTACTAATGATGATTGCACTAATCATGATGAAAATATCTCTTATGAGCATGTCAACTTTTGTGGAGTGCATGTTTGCATGAACACACCGAATAGAGAAGATATATATTGCAAGAGGCATACACATTTAGAAAATAAATTGTTGCAAGAAAAGTTAAATGGGAGTGCTGAAAATTTACATTTCCTTTGCCGTACTTGTGAACTTTGCAATGAACGTGGTCATTTACATCTCCGATGCAAATTATTTCATGATCGAATCATGTCCAAAAATTGTGATGATTTGATTTCCCTTGCACATTATAATGAACATAGTTTGCTTTTGGGTTATGAAGAATTGAAACGTTTAACTAAGGATCTTCCCGATTTTGCCCTTAAGAAATTCCTTGATATTGATCTAGAGAAGATTTATTTGTATTGCGTGGTGAATTGCATTGAAAATCCTTATATTGCCAATTACATAAAGAAAAGAAAGCAAATAGAAGATGATGAGAATACTAATGAAAGGGAAGAGACTTCCCAATCTCCTCCTATTATTTCTTATGATGAATCAGGTAACGAGGAGGAGCTTTCTATTCAACCAATCTCATCAATAAGGAGCTCAAGGAAGAAGGTTGAACCCACACATAATGTGAAGAAGAAAATGAAGAGAAGGAGCAGCAAAGGTAAAAAGGTATCCCTCCCAAATGATGTTGCTCCTACTACTCATTGGGATGATGATAATTGCTATACTATTGGTGCTATCCATACTATTGATGATGATTATGCTTATGATATGAAAAGGCCCAAGCTTGAGGAAGCTATGTTTGATGAGGATGAAATATTTGAGAATATGCTGAAATTAATGTTTTTCCCAAGCTTGGGGATGCTACGTTTAATGAGGATGACATTTTTAGCCTCCCAAGTTTTGATATGCAAAGTTGTTATGATAGCATGCCTTTTACTTATGATGATTATATTGATGAAAGTGGGTTTGGAAGAGTGTCAACTTTAGGAAGTAGAGATCCCACTATTTTGGAGGATGTTGAATTTTATTGTGATGAATATGAAAGTGGATTTGGAAGAGTGTCAACTTTATTTAGTGATGATTCCACTATCTTGGAAGAGGTTTCAATCGATTATGATGAGAACAAAGTTGCTACTTATGATGATTATTGTGATGAAACTTATGCTATAAAAAGTAGTGATGATTAAATTTATACAACTTGTCATGATTATGATTACCCCTTTTCTGTACATTACTCTTTTAATGTGGAAACAATTTTTACTGTTCAAGTCTCTTATGATACTCCCGCTATTCCGAATAAGAAGAATTTTGCTTATGCGGAGAGTAGTAAATTTTCTATGCTTGTAGACCATGAAAAGAATGCTTTAGGTGATGATTATACTGTTGAATTCATTCATGATGCCACTGAAAATTATTATTAGGGAGGAATATATGCTTGTAGGAATTGCAATAATATCAAGTTTCCTCTCTATGTGTTGAAAATTTTGAAGCTATGCTTGTTTTGCCTTCCTATGCTAGTTTATTATTGTTCCCCTAAGTTGTTTGCTCACAAAATCCCTATGCATAGGAAGTGGGTTAGTCTTAAATGTGCTAGTCATATGCTTCATGATGCTCCCGTTATGTTTCAATTCTTATCTTTTATGTGAGCATCATTGCCATCATCATGCCTAGCTAAAAAGGCATTAAAGAAAAGCGCTTGTTGGGAGACAACCCAATATTTATAATTACTGTTTTTGTGTGTCCACATGATTATTCTACTGTAGTAATCATGTTTTATAGATTTTTTTCAATAAAGTGCCAAGTAGAACCTTTGGGAAGACTTGGGTGAAGTCTATATGGTCTTGCTGTAAAAAACAGAAACTTTTGCGCTCACAAGATTAGATACCATTTTTTACTGGAGAGTGATTTTAGGTTGATTCTTTTTGTATATTATTAACAGACAAATTCCTCAGGTCCACCAATTTATTTCATAATTTGTGGGGTTCCAGAAGTATACGTTTGATACAGATTACTACATACTGTTCTGTTTTTGACAGATTCTGTTTTCATTGTGTTGTTTGCTTATTCTGATGAATCTATGGGTAGTATGTAAGGGTATGAACCATAGAGGAGTTGTAATACAGTAGGTTTAACACAAATATGAATTTATAATGAGTTCATTACAGTACCTAAGTGGTGATTTATTTTCTTGTACTAACGGAGCTTACGAGTTTTGTTTTGAGTTTTGTGTGGTTGAAGTTTTCAAGTTTTGGGTAAAGATTCGATGGACTATGGAATAAGGAGTGGCAAGAGCCTAATATTGGGGATGCCCAAGGCACCCCAAGGTAATATCCAAGGACAACCAAGAGCCTAAGATTGGGGATGCCCCGGAAGGCATCCCCTCTTTCGTCTTCGTCCATCAGTAACCTTACTTGGAGCTATATTTTTATTCACCACATGATATGTGTTTTTCTTGGAGCGTCATTTTATTTTGTTAGTATTTTTCTTGCTGTTATTTAGAATAATGTTTTGCATCTATGTTTTCAATAAAAATGTCAAGGATAGCCTTTACCATGCTTATTTTGCTAGTATACATGTTGCTGTTTGAAAACAGAAAGTTTACCGCTGTTGCAAAAATTCCCTAGAAAAGTCAGAGAATGGTATAATGTTGAATTTTTTTGCATATTGAGATCTGATAAATTTACTACAGTGGGAATTTTCTCTCATAATTTTTGGAATTAGGGAATTATGATGAATCCTGCATTCTTTACAGACTGTACTGTTTTGACAGACTGCTGTTATGGTTGCATTGTTTGCATATGTTTGCTTGTTTAATGATTCTATTTGAGGATAGGAGTGTTAAATATGCAGAGGAATTTAGTATGCAATGTTGAATAATAATTTTAGTGATTTGTTACAGTAGAAAATGATAAGGTTTTGCATTGGTTTATACTAACCTATCTCACGAGTTCTTGTTGAGTTTGGTGTGGATGAAGCTTTTGATAAAAAGAGAAACCATGATATGAGAGGAATTAAGAAGACACAAAAGTTCAAGCTTGGGGATGCCCAAGGCACCCCAAGATAATATTTCAAGAAGTCTCAAACATTTAAGCTTGGGGATGCCCCAGTAGGCATCCCACCTTTCTTCTTCAACAACTATCAGTTAGTATCGGTTGAGCCTGAGTTTTTGCTTCTTCACATGAGTCGTGCTATCCTTGCAATGCCATTTTATTTTGTTTTTCTTGCTGTTTGAATACAATACCAAGATCTGAAATTCTTTAATGAGAGAGAGTCTTCACATAGTTACATAATTATTTCGCTACTCATTGATCTTCACTTATATCTTGTTGGAGTAGTTTGTCATTTACTCGTGTGCTTCACTTATATCCTATGAGTAAATTGTTGAATGAGTTGAATGTCATAAATCTGAAATTATATATGTCTCATTTTCTTATCCCATGGGGAGTAATGACTTCACATCTAAGAAGTAGAGGTTGTAAATTTATTGAAGGTTAGCAAGCATTGTATTGGTCATTTGAACAATTCATGAAAGAATATTGAAGGAAGAGAGATTTCATATATAAATACACTATCCTAGACATCTTTTATAATTGGGAGCACTCATTAAGTATGACATGCCAAAGAGTTGATGTTGGACAAGGAAGACAACGTAATGGGTTATGTTTTCGCACATCTCAGTTAAAGTATATTGTCATTCAAACATGTTGAGCTTGCCTTTCCCCCTCATGCTAGCCAAAATTCCTTGCACCAAGTAGAGATACTACTTGTGCTTCCAAATATCCTTAAACCCAGTTTTGCCATGAGAGTCCACCATGCCTACCTATGGATTGAGTAAGATCCTTCAAGTAAGTTGTCATCGGTGCAAGCAATAAAAATTGCTCTCTAAATATGTATGATATTTGGTGTGAAGAAAATAGCTTTATACGATCTTATTATGGAAGCAATAAAAGCGACGGACTGCATAATAAATGTCCATATACAAGTGGCAATATAAAGTGACGTTCATTCGCATTAAGATTTTGTGCATCCAACCCTAAAAGCGCATGACAACCTCTGCTTCCCTCTGTGAAGGGCCTATCTTTTACTTTACTAGTTGACCCGTTGCGCCAAATGGCGCAGAGACCCATTAAAGACATGTTGTCAATGAAAATAGTTTCATTTTGCAAGGACATATTCGATACTCGTAGTAGAAAGCCCATGTGTTAAACCATGCTATTTTGAAAATGTCTATCAAAAAGATCATCCAGTAAACCCATGAGCCACAGTTCCTTTCTAATGGAAGCAAGTAATGCAATCTATGATTGTAATAGTGGAAAGACCATTATCAATATTTTTATTATTCTTATCACTATAAACAAGGAGACCACTGCCATCTGAATTCAAACATGCACCTGCCATAAAACCAGTATATTGCACAAACAACACTGGCAAATTGTCATAGGCTTTCTGTAATAAGTAACCACTGTAATTTCTTCAGCGATGACAAGAGCGGGTAGAACGATGGTTGTTTGCTTTGATCGCTGCACCCAAGAACCTTGAGGTCATAGTTAGTGGGGCAAGGAGCAGAAAAGAAGAGAAAATAAAATTTTGAGAACAGCGACTTATTATTTGAGAAATGATCTGTCATCTTACTTGTCCCAACATGAAGATATTATGCTAGCCACCAGTGGATTGACCTCTTTGGGAATACCTAGTCGTTTGTTCTGGAATCCAACTGCTCCAAAAACTTGCATTGGATTGAGCCCACTCGAAAGTACAAGCAACGTTGCTAATTCCCATAGGATTACTCACATAGGGGCAGAAGCTCCTGCTCTAACATGCATACAGAACAAACATAGGATTGTACATATGATAAGTATCTATAAGATAAGCAGCTTGTTGTGTTAGCACCTAGACAAAAGCACCTGAGTGGACAGATCAAAACGCTGGACAGTGGCCACATCTAGCACACACGCTTTTCATATAACATTTGAAAAGAATTTTGGTGCATCCTGGATGAAAGGCTTCTTGGAGACTGAATTCGGGTGGACTCCTGGATCTCCAGTATATATATTAATCCAGGAAATTGTCCTGTGGAAAATAAAAAATATAAGAACCATGAGCTGAAGGCATGCTTGTAATTAAAACAACCTAAATGTAGTCCGCCAGGGAGAATGATACTACAAAAAAGGTTAAATCTCTTGTACTGAAAACCATGCAAAGGAGTGCCCCCACTGTAATAATCTAAATTTCCTGGGACGTATATTTAATAGCTCAATTTTGTTCAAATTTCTAGGAATATTAATCATAAAGCCGAAGAACGCATGAAAGAGCAGACCAAATATATCTACTGTACGACACCGAAAAAGATGTCCATTGGAACTATTTTGTCAACAAAATTGACAACCACAATAACCATAACAATCCTGCACAAAAGGATGGTATACACCAGAATACTTTCACTCATAAATTCTTTCCAAAAGCTAAGGTTTATTCTTAGATGCAAATATACTATCAACTCATAAAGCTGAGATATCCCTTTGGACTAGATCACCTAAGCTGGCACTAATGTCAACTTTTACTTTGCAACAATCAAAAGATATTCACACTTTCCTCTGTCCCAAATCTAATAGGTTTACAACCCTGATATATGCATTGACTACTGTCATGGTGCATTTCAAAAGCACAAGGGAAAAAGGCACAACAACCATGTGTAGGGCTGCTCCGAGAAACTCAGATGCTTAGTTTTCATCTTGATGTTGTAAGGTAGCAGCGACTCCATAGAAACAAACACATCGAAGCAAAGCGAAAATAAGAAAGATGGCTACATAGCAAGCAATGATAATGAAAGAGATTTTCAGTTATCACTGACCACCAGAACACTATCGGCTCCATAAAAATGGCTTGGTATTGATTGTTGAATGCAGAAGAACTGAATATACAAGAATAAGCCATAAGGCACACTTCTCACAAAAAAAGAGACGGCCACCGTGAAGAAGCACAGGCCTAGTATTTCTGTAATAACAAAGATGCTACTGTTCGATATAAGTAAACTATGCCATGAGCAAAAGGAAAACATGCATGTAGCTAGAAATCAAAGAATACACATGTAGCTAGAAAGAAAGGAAGCAAACCTCGAGCAGCAAAACAGAGTTACAACACAACAAAAGATCAACATGTGGCAACATAGGAGATCGCATAACCTGGTAAATAAATATAAATGAAGTAGTCAGAGCAGGCAAAGAAAACTTCATGCGCCAAGGCATTAAAACATTTTGCAGTTCAGTTTGCAAGTTCAAAATTGACACCATGGCGGCGCACAACTATAGAGTAAAATATGGATTGCAACTGAAATATCTCTCCTTGTATTTCCTATATTCCACACACCTAAATTAAACCAGCAAGTTAGCATGTAATTATTAACAAAGAAACACCACAACAACCTAATCAACCATATCCCTTCTTTAATATTTCCTTTCTTTTTTGTAATTCTAATTTTTCAACATGGCACAAGGATTTATGCCAATTTAATCTCACACTAAGATCTAAACTTAGTGTGTGGCATATGTGTTAATACCGCCAACCTAAAATCTGAGAAGAGCAAGAACAACAAAACTGAGAAAGTTCCCTTGGTTATTCTAAATTTTTGTCGAACTGGCAAAATCATTTGTAGGCAACTCAAGTTATACGCCGCGTGCAAGAAGTGAACTTCCTCAGAAACCTCACAAATGTACGACAAGTCAGGTAAGTAACAATATATTGAGGATGAAAAAAATACTTATCAATACATGAGTTGAGAAACCAATCATATACCTTCAGATTCAATGACACAATTATCCTCGAAAGATCTTAAGCCTGGAGGGCCCTTCAACTGAACAAAAAACAGCAAGTCTGCATATCAATCAACAACACAAGAGACATATTGTTAGCAAATCCAGCAGTAAACAAAAAAACACGCTACTAATTCTTAATATCATTAACCTGTAAGATTTGTACACGCAAAGTCATGTTAGTGATTCTTACACCAAATCAGTATACCACCGCCATAGTACTACACCGTCTAATTACTATATGATTGTCAGACTGAAGAAAATCGTTGCAACCCCCTTCTGCCACTTAATGGATGCGACCTCGTGTTCCTCCGCTTTAGATCGGGAACCTGAGGGAGGAAGAACGGTCGGCGGACGATGGTTATTTCCACCCTTGTTTCAATGTGATCAGGAAGCAAATGCAATCCACTTTCAGAAAACCAAAGTATATATACCGAAAGGATCGGTGTTATAAAAATGTGAGTTACACTCCCCACTTCCATGATCCATAATAAAATAAGAGACTTAGGAAAGGGGCTAGCCTTCACAAATAGCCCAGAAAGAGCAAGCAAAACTTGCAGAGTGGAAGGAGAGCTCACCTGGACCCAAGAATCTATAGGTGGCCAAGCCAGATGTGATAGGGAGCACAGAGGATCTGAAGAAAGCATACAACTCATTAGGCAATACATTCCTCCCCTACAATCCGTGGCCATGCTCGAACCAGAGGTCCACAATGTTGCATCCAGTATCAGCACAACAGTAAGGCAAAGGCATGACTTCGGAACCTAATCCCAAAGCAGCAAAAATAAAATGGTAGTAAGGCAAAGATATGTAAAGATGCAAAGGTTGCATGAACTGGACATGCCAAAATTGACATTCTCATCTTCGAGTTCCTCCAACAATGCTACTTCCCTATTCGAGGAGCTCTCTATACCAGCCACTCGCCTACTCATCTTCATGATGCTCACCTCAGCCTGCAAATCCATAAAATTTAATTTAAGCCAAATAAGTATTTTATCAGTAACTCTCGGTCTCTAGGACAAATGTGGACCAGCTAAACTGAATATTCTACATTAGGCCAGAATCTTGACAGATTAATAACTGACATAAGCACTCCACCTGTGAACACTCGCTCTATGGGACAAATGCAGACCAAACTAAACAGAATATTCTACACGAGAACAGAATCCGGACTAATTAATAACGGCATAAGCATTGTACCTGTGAACACTCGCTCGCTGAGACAAATGCAGACCAAACTAAACTGAAGAAACATATAATTTTGTTTTTACCTTCATAACAAGCAGCATGACTAGAATCGCATCCCATGAGAATCCATAGACCTAGAAATTGCATCAGTTAGAAAGACTGCATAGAGATGGCATATGCGCAACTATTTGTCCAATTACAAAATAAGAAAGGGATATTACCAGCACACTTTGGTTATACTACTTGGTTATGTTCAAATGGTACACAAAACCGTATTGGTAGATGAAGAAACGCAATGCAAGATCTTTCAGTCCCCTCTTTTCATCCCTCTCAGAATCCATGTCCTTTCTTTTTCACCCCTCTCTCTGAATCCAGATCCTGGCAATGATCAAGCTTCCAGTCCCCTCTTTTTCATCCTTCTATCTCAAACACACATGACACATTGCAGCAAACATAACACATCAATCACTGTAATTGAAAACTGAAGCTGTGACTCTCGGTTATCCAATTTCAGTAACCATAAACTCTGTACCTAGCAGCAAAGATCTCATAAATGCACATACACATGATCACAAATTGTATCATCTAAATGCAAGAACAAAGGTTCAAAACAGGGAGGAAAATCACCTTGATTTTCTTCACCCCTTGAGCTAAATTCTTCTTCTTCTCTTCATCCTCAGATCTGTACACTTCATGTTTATAAAACCCATATATCAGCAAAGTTAAACATGTGTGATGGAGAAAGTAATAGGAAAATAGAGAGGAGCACCTCAGCAAGATTTTTGTGGCAAACTCTCCTCTTTCCTCTCTCCTTCTCCCTCCTCTCCTTCCTTCTCTCTCCCTCATCTTTGTTCTCTCCTTAAGGACCGGTCCATGGCCCCGTCATCCACGAGTTAACCGCCGCATGGTGGAGCAGCAGGCACCGCGTGACGCGAGAGAAGAGGGAGTCAAGGGCGCAGATCTGGTCGACAGAGTGGCGGGCGCGACAAGGCTGACCCAAGGACCTTGCAAGGCGCTGGATCTCGGCGGCGGCAAATCTCCTGGTGCTGCGACTAGTGATGATGGAGGAGGGGAGACAAATCCCCGGTTGCGGCGGCTGGTGATGAGGGAGGAGGGAGGAGAGAGATGGTGCGACAGTGTGGCGAGGGAGTGAGGAGGAGGGAGGGGTCGGGGGTGTGGCGGCTGGGGACTAGGGGGCTAGGGTTCACGCCCACGCCCAACCATAGACCCGCACGTCCCCACGACGCGAGCGCGCGCACGCGGCGCAACAGGAGAGGCTGCCCCGCACACTCGAAAAACTCGCACCCAGCCAATCGGAGCTAGCCCAAGCCCACATGTCACACCCCGTCCAGGATCTACCACATGGTGAAAATGGCACGGATGAATTCCTAGCGAGGATCCAACGGCCAGGAGTGAAAAAAAGATTGCGCTGACCAGCATTGAAGGGCCAACGAAGGATGCGATCGGGGGAGCATCCTGGGAGCGAGTTGGCTAGCTTCTGTTTTGTTTTAAATGTCTTTTACTTTATGCAAGAGTCAAGGTGATCTTCACCTTTCCCTTTTTCATTTTATCCTTTGGCAAGCACCTCGTGTTGGGAAGATCCTGATATATATATATATATATTCAATTGGATGTAAGTTAGCATGAACTATTATTATTGACATCACCCAAAGGTGAACACTATAAGCCCCTATCTTTCTCAGTGTCCGATTAAAACTCCATAATCATTAGTATTGCATGAGTGTTAGCAATTGTAGAAGACTATATGATAGTTGAGTATGTGGAGTTTGCTATTCCTGAAAATAAGATGAATTGCAATTGTTTGATGACTGAGAATGAAGTTTTCTAGTTTTCGAGAAAGTTTATGGTCTATGCTTTAACATGTGAATTGCTTGTTACTTTATCATGAGAAGTTTTATGAGATGAACTACTGTTATGACATATTATCATGCTAGAAAAGGTGATTGAAATTATCATTGATAAAACTTGTGCACCTTCTAGCATTCACACTTCATAAATTCTTTATTTTATCATTTACCTACTCGAGAACGAGTAGGAATTAAGCTTGGGGATGCTGATACGTCTCCAACGTATCTATAATTTATGAAGCATTCATGCTATTATATTATCTGTTTTGAATGATTACGGGCTTTATTATACACTTTTATATTAATTTTGGGACTAATCTATTAACTAGAGGCCCAGCCCATATTGCTGTTTTATTGCCTGTTTCAGTATTTCAAAGAAAAGGAATATCAAACGGAGTCCAAACAGAATGAAACCTTCGGTAGCGTGATTTTTTGGAAGAATATGAACATGGAGACTTGGAGTTCACATCAGAAGATCCTCGAGGAGGCCAGGAGATAGGAGGGCGCGCCCCCCTACTGGGCGCGCCCCCTGTCTCGTGGGCCCCTCGAGCACCCCCCCGCCCCGACCGACTTCTTTCGCCTATATAGTCCCACGTACCCTAAAAACATCCACGGAGAAGATAGAACGGGAGTTCCGCCGCCGCAAGCCTCTGCAGCCACCAAAAAACTCTCGGGAGCCTGTTCCGACACCCTGCCGGAGGGGGAATCCATCACCGGTGGCCATCTTCATCATCCTGGCGCTATCCATGAGGAGGAGGGAGTTCACCCTCGGGGCTGAGTGTATGTGCGAATAGCTATGTGTTTGATCTCTCTCTCTCGTGTTCTCTCTATGGCACGATCTTGATGTATCACGAGCTTTGCTATTATAGTTGAATCTTATGATGTTTCTCCCCCTCTACTCTCTTGTAATGGATTGAGTTTTCCCCTTTGAAGTTATTTTATCGGATTGAGTCTTTAATGATTTGAGAAGACTTGATGTATGTCTTGCCGTGCTTATCTGTGGTGACAATGGGATATCATGTGCCACTTGATGTATGTTTTGGTGACCAACTTGCGGGTTCCGCCCATGAACCTATGCATAGGGGTTGGCACATGTTTTCGTCTTGACTCTCCGGTAGAAACTTTGGGGCACTCTTTGAAGTACTTTGTGTTGGTTGGATAGATGAATCTGAGATTGTGTGATGCATATCGTGTAATCATGCCCACAGATACTTGAGGTGACAATGGAGTATCTAGGTGACATTAGGGTTTTGGTTGATTTGTATCTTAAGGTGTTATTCTAGTATGAACTCTATGATAGATTGAGCGGAAAGAATAGCTTCATGTTATTTTACTACATACTCTTGAATAGATAGAACAGAAAGGATAACTTTGAGGTGGTTTCGTACCCTACCATAATCTCTTCGTTTGTTCTCCGCTATTCGTGTCTTTGGAGTGACTCTTTGTTGCATGTTGAGGGATTCTTATATGATCTATCTATGTTATTATTGTTGAGAGAACTTGCACTAGTGAAAGTATGAACCCTAGGCCTTGTTTCCTACCATTGCAATACCGTTTAGGCTCACTTTTATCGCTTGCTACCTTGCTGTTTTTATAATTTCAGATTACAAATACCTTTATCTACCATCCATATTTCACTTGTATCACCATCTCTTCGCCGAACTAGTGCACCTATACAATTTGCCATTGTATTGGGTATGTTGGGGACACAAGAGACTCTTTGTTATTTGGTTGCAGGGTTGTTTGAGAGAGACCATCTTCATCCTACGCCTCCCAAGAATTGATAAACCTTAGGTCATCCACTTGAGGAAAATTTGCTACTGTCCTACAAACCTGTGCGCTTGTAGGCCCAACAACGTCTACAAGAAGAAGGTTGTGTAGTAGACATCACAGTGCCACAAATAAGTTGCACTATCATTATCAACTCTGCATCTTTTTGCTTCAACATTATGAATATGTGTATCACTACTATCGAGATTTAATAAAAATAGACCACTCTTCAAGGGTGCATGACCATAAAAGATATTACTCATATAAATAGAACAAACATTATTCTCTGGTTTAAATGAATAACTGTCTCGCATCAAACAAGATCCAGATATAATGTTCATTCTCAACGATGGCACCAAATAACAATTATTAAGGTCTAAAACTAATCCCGAAGGTAGATGTAGAGGTAGCGTGCCGACCGCGATCACATCGACTTCGGAACCATTTCCCACGCGCATCATCACCTCTTCCTTAGCCAATCTTCGCTTAATCCGTAGTCCCTGTTTCGAGTTGCAAATATTAGCAACAAAACCAGTATCAAATACCCAGGTGCTACTGCAAGCATTGGTAAGGTACACATCAATAACATGGATATCACATATACCTTTTTTCACCTTGCCATCCTTCTTATCCTCCAAATACTTGGGGCAGTTCCACTTCCAGTGACCATTCTGCTTGCAGTAGAAGCACTCAGTCTCAGGCTTAGGTCCAGATTTGGGTTTCTTCTCTTGAGCAGCAACTTGTTTGCCGTTCTTCTTGAAGTTACCCTTCTTCTTCCCTTTACCCTTTTTCTTGAAACTGGTGGTCTTATTGACCATCAACACTTGATGCTCCTTCTTGATTTCTACCTCCATAGCTTGATAGTCTTGTCCATCCCTTGCATATTATAGTTCATCACGAAGCTCTTGTAGCTTGGTGGCAGTGATTGAAGAATTCTGTCAATGACACCATCATCAGGAAGATTAACTCCCAGTTGAATCAAGTGATTATTATACCCAGACATTTTGAGTATATGTTCACTGACAGAACTATTCTCTTCCATCTTGCAGCTATAGAACTTATTGGAGACTTCATATCTCTCAATCCGGGCATTTGCTTGAAATATTAACTTCAACTCCTGGAACATCTCATATGCTCCATGACATTCAAAATGTCGTTGAAGTCCCAGTTCTAAGCCGTAAAGCCTGGCATAGTGAACTATCAAGTAGTCATCAGCTTTGCTCTGCCAGATGTTCTTAACATCATCAGTTGCATCTGCAGCAGGCCTGGCACCCAGTGGTGCTTCCAGGACGTAATTCTTCTATGCAGCAATGAGGATAATTATCAAGTTACGCACCCAGTCCGTATAATTGCTACCATCATCTTTCAACTTAGATTTCTCAAGGAACGCATTAAAATTCAACGGAACAACAGCACGAGCCATCTATCTGCAACAAACATAGACAAGCAAAATACTATCAGGTACTAAGTTCATGATAAATTTAAGTTCAATTAATCATATTACTTAAGAACTCCCACTTAGATAAACATCCCTCTAATCATCTAAGTGATAATGTGATCCAAATCAACTAAACCATGTCCGATCATCACGTGAGATGGAGTAGTTTTCAATGGTGAACATCACTATGTTGATCATATCTACTATATGATTCGTGCTCGACCTTTCGGTCTCAGTGTTCCGAGGCCATATCTGTATATGCTAGGCTCATCAAGTTTAACCTGAGTATTCCACGTGTGCAACTATTTTGCACCCATTGTATTTGAACGTAGAGCCTATCACACCCGATCATCACGTGGTGTCTCAGCACGAAGAACTTTCGCAACGATGCATACTCAGGGAGAACACTTTTACCTTGAAATTTAGTGAGAGATCATCTTATAATGCTACCGTCAAACAAAGCAAAAAAAGATGCATAAAGGATAAACATCACATGCAATCAATATAAGTGATATGATATGGCCATCATCATCTTGTGCTTGTGATCACCATCTCCGAAGCACCGTCATGATCACCATCGTCACCGGAGCGACACCTTTGATATCCATCGTAGCATCATTGTCGTCTCGCCACCTATTGCTTCTACGACTATCGCTACCACTTAGTGATAAAGTAAAGCAATTACAAGGTGTTTGCATTGCATACAATAAAGCGACAACCATATGGCTCCTGCCAGTTGCCGATAACTCGGTTACAAAACATGATCATCTCATACAAATCACATCTTGACCATATCACATCACAACATACCCTGCAAAAACAAATTAGACGTCCTCTACTTTGTTGTTGCAAGTTTTACATGGCTGCTATGGGCTGAGCAAGAACCGTTCTTACCTACGCATCAAAACCACAACGATAGTTTGTCAAGTTAGTGATGTTTTAACCTTCTCAAGGACCGGGTGTAGCCACACTCGGTTTAACAAAGTTGGAGAAACTGACACCCGCCAGCCACCTGTGTGCAAAGCACGTCGGTAGAACCAGTCTCTCGTAAGCGTACGTGTAATGTCAGTCCGGGCCGCTTCATCCAACAATACCGCCGAACCAAAGTATGACATGCTGGTAAGCAGTATGACTTGTATCGCCCACAACTCACTTGTGTTCTACTCGTGCATACGACATCAACGCATAAAACCTAGGCTCAGATGCCACTATTAGGTAACATAGTAATTTCAAAAAAATTCCTACGCACATGCAAGATCATGGTGATGCATAGCAATGAGAGGGGAGAGTGTTGTCCACGTAGCCTCATAGACCGAAAGCGGAAGCGTTAGCACAACGCGGTTGATGTAGTCGTACGTCTTCACGACCCGACCGATCTAGCACCGAAAGCACGGCACCTCCAAGTTCTTGCACATGTTCAGCTCGATGACGTCCCTCGAACTCCGATCCAGCCGAGTGTCGAGGGAGAGTTTCGTCAGCACAACGGCATGGTGATGATGATGATGTTCTACCGTCGCAGGGCTTCGCCTAAGCACCGCTACGATATTATCGAGGAGGACTATGGTGGAGGGGGGCATCGCACACGGCTAAGAGATCAATGATCAATTGTTGTTTTCTCTAGAGGTGCCCCCCTGCCCCTGTATATAAAGGATCAAGGGGGGAGGTGCGGCCGGCCAGGAGGAGGTGCGCCAGAAGGAGTTCTACTCCCACCGGGAGTAGGACTTCCTCCCTTCCTTGTTGGACTAGGAGAAGGGGGGAAAGAGGAGGGAGAGAGAAAGGAAAGGGGGGCGCCGCCCCCCTCTCCTTGTCCTATTCGTACTAGGGGGGAGGGGCATGCGGCCCTGCCCTAGCCGCCTCTCCTCTTCTCCACTAAGGCCCACTATGGCCCATTAAGCCCCCGGGGGGTTCCGGTAACCCCTCGGTACTCCGATAAAATCCTGATTTCACCCGAAACACTTCCGACATCCAAATATAGGCTTCCAATATATCAATCTTCATGTATCGACTATTTCGAGACTCCTCGTCAAGTCCATGATCACTCCGGGACTCCGAACTATCTTCAGTACATCAAAACACATGAACTCATAATATAACTGTCATCTAACTTTAAGCGTGCGGACCCTACGGGTTCGAGAACTATGTAGACATGACCGAGACACATCTCCGGTCAATAACCAATAGCGGAAACTGGATGCTCATATTGGCTCCTACATATTCTACGAAGATCTTTATCGGTCAAACCGCATAACAACATACGTTGTTCCCTTTGTCATCGGTATGTTACTTGCCTAAGATTCGATCGTCGGTATCTCAATACCTAGTTCAATCTCGTTACCGGCAAGTCTCTTTACTCGTAGGCCCGTCGATGAGGGGGGCCAAAGTGGCCGACCGCATAGGGCCCCCAAAATCATGGGGTCCCCGTCAGAAGAAAAATCGTCAAGGTAAACCGTCTGTGCGTCGCCCGCTGCAACCTGAGCCCTAGGGTCGTCCTCTGCCTCCGCACGCGGTCGCCGCCTCTCGCGATCTACATGCTGCTCCCGTGCAATGAATCCGTGAGTGCTGGTCTTCTGCAGACCGTTGCCGGCGGCCGCTCTCGCTTGTATAGCTCCCTGCTTGCACTAGCTTACCATGCCTGGACGTGATTCATGTCCTCTGCCTGGCCGCTGGGCGCTAAACCGAAGATTAGCTGCCCCTCCAAAGTTGAGAAACACCGGTGCTTCTCGTCTCCTCGGCTAGTAATCAGTGGGCAATTTATTTATTTTGTAGCCAAGAGAGGCAAACAAAAATGGGAGATGCATTCGAAGTTTGAACTGACATGTTATATGTGTTGATTTCTAAATTGATGCATTTGAACAATTAACTGATTTTGAACTGAAAAAGAAATGTGTGTATGTATAGATTATATCCGAATTGGTTCATTTTATATCAATTTTATTTCATGTTACAGAAAAATAAGAGGAAGACATATTTTTTCAGTGGCGACCTGCAACAACAGGAGTGTCTACACAGATGGCAGGAGTGGATGAAGCAAACTATTTGATTTGGTCTCTTTTGTATCCTTTATTATTAGTAGTATTTTTTTGTCATTTTTAATCTATTTGGTTTGATCATTAAACATTGAGTTTCAATTCTACATATATTGTGAAGTTGAGCAAATTTATGTATGCTTTGGCATGAGGTTTTCCATGGCTAGCTATGAGGTATTATTTGGCCACTGCAATATGAGGTAGGTCAAACCCAACGAGGAGCAGAAGGAAATGATAAGCGGTTTTCAGTAAGGTTTTCTCTGCAAGCACTGAAATAGTAGGTGATAGATAGTTTTGTGATAAGATAAATAGTAACGAGCAAAAAGTAAATAAAGTAAATAAAGTGCATCAAGGTGGCCCAATCCTTTATGTAGCAAAGGATAAGCCTGGACAAATTCTAATAATGAAGAAGGAGCTCCCGAGGACACATTGGGAATTATCGTCAAGCTAGTTTTCATCACGTTCATAAGATTCGCGTTCGGTACTTTGATAATTTGATATGTGGGTGGACCGGTACTTGGGTACTGCCCTAACATGGACAAGCATCCCACTTATTATTAACCCCTATTGCAAGCATCCGCAACTACAAAAAGGAGTATTAAGGTAAACCTAACCACATCATTAAACATATGGGCCCATATCAACCCCTAATGAAGCAACACATAAACTAGGGTTTAAGCTTCTGTCACTCTAGCAACCCATCATCTACTTATTACTTCCCCATGCCTTCCTCTAGGCCCAAATAATGGTGAAGTTTCATGTAGTCGATGTTCACATAACACCACTAGAGGAAAGACAACTTACATCTCATCAAAATATCGAACGAATACCAAATTCACATGACTACTAATAGCAAGACTTCACCCATGTCCGCAGGAACAAACGTAACTACTCACAAAGCATATTCATATTCATAATCAGAGGAGTAATAATATGCATAAAGGATCTGAACATATGATCTTCCACCAAGTAAACCAATTAGCATCAACGACAAGGAGTAATCAACACTACTAGCAACCTATAGGTACCAATTTGTGGTTTTGATACAAGATTGGATACAAGAGATGAACTAGGGTTTTGAGAGGAGATGGTGCTGGTGAACATGTTGATGGAGATTGACCCCCTCTCGATGAGAGGATAGTTGGTGATGATATTGGTGATGATTTCCCCCTCCCGGAGGGAAGTGTCCCCGGCAGAACAGCTCCGCCAGAGCCCTAGATTGATTCCGCCTCGTGGCGGCGGAGTTTCGTCCCGTAAGCTTGCCCATGATTTTTTCCAGGGTAAAAGTGATGATATAGTAGAAGATGGACACCGGAGGCCCACTAGGGGGCTCAGGAGATAGGGGGCCGCGCCCTACAAGGGGGGGCGCCCCCTGTCTCCTGGACAGGGTGTGCCCCCCTGGCCTATTTCTTTCGCTCATAAATTCTTATTAAATCGAAAATGTTGTTTCGTGGAGTTTCAAGACTTTTGGAGTTGTGCAGAATAGGTTTCCAACGTTTTCTCCTTTTCCAGCCAGAATTCCAGCTGCCGGCATTCCCCTTCTTCATGGTAAACCTTGTAAAATAAGAGAGAATAGCCATAAGTATTGAGATATAATGTGTAATAACAGCCCATAATGCAATAAATATTGATATAAAAGCATGATGCAAAATGGACGTATCAAGGTATTCTTTAAAAACCTATTCAGTTATACACGAATTTTAAAAATTCTGGACCCTATATTGTGTTCCGTCCCGGGTCCCTAAATTCCTGGAGACGGCCCTGTTTACTCGTTATGTAATGCATCATTCCGTAAATAACTCATTAGCTACATTTCTTGCAAGGCTTATAGTGATGTGCATTACCGAGAGGGCCCAGAGATACCTCTCCGACAATCGGAGTGACAAAACCTAATCTTGAAATACGCCAACTCAACATGTACCTTTGGAGACACCTGTAGAGCTCCTTTATAATCACCCAATTACGTTGTGATGTTTGGTAGCACACAAAGTGTTCCTCCGGTAAACGGGAGTTGCATAATCTCATAGTTGTAGGAACATGTATAAGTCATGAAGAAAGCAATAGCAACATACTAAACGATCAAGTGCTAAGCTAACGGAATGGGTCAAGTCAATCACATCATTCTCCTAATGATGTGATCCCGTTAATCAAATGGCAACACATGTCTATGGTCAGGAAACATAACCATCTTCGATCAACGAGCTAGTCAAGTAGAGGCATACTAGTGACACTATGTTTGTCTATGTATTCACACATGCATTACGTTTCCGGTTAATATAATTCTAGCATGAATAATAAACATTTATCATGATATAAGGAAATAAATAATAACTTTATTATTGCCTCTAGGGCATATTTCCTTCACACAATAGTTTGCTAATTGTCTGCGAGTGCTTACCCCCTTTCTTAGGCTTCCAACCACATTCTCCAAGAGATGATTTTTGGTTGTGAGATTGGAAGTGATCTTAGTGGCACGACGCTCTAATTCCTCCTCGGGTGTGAAAAGAGGAGCAGAAACTTGATCATCTTGAGCGCCGTCTTGAGCTTGTTCTTGATCTTGAACGTGCTCGGAAGGCAGAACTCGACCTTGGGCATCACTTGGTGGCTCACCACAATCTTGAGGTTGATCTTGTCCTTGATCTTGTTCACGAGGTTGAGGGCCTTCACTTTGTTCTTCGGAAGCGTGTGGGTCTTGGGTCAGTGATGGCTCCACTTGAGTGGAGCATTATTCTTCTCCTTCGGCCACAAGGGGTTCCTCAATGGGTAGGATATGACCAACATCCATTATTCTTATGGCTTGGGGAGGAATTTTATCACCTACATTACAAGTACCACTTTGCTCCTCTTGGGAACCGTTATTCTCGTCAAACTCCACGCTACACGTCTCCTCAATGAGTCCCGTGGACTTGTTGAGGACACGGTAAGCATGAGAGTTTGTAGCATAACCAACAAATATGCCCTCATGAGCTCTAGCCTCAAATTTAGAAAAATGAACACCTTTCTTGAGAATGAAACATTTACACTGGAATACCCAGAAGTACTTGAGGTTGGGCTTATTACCGGTGAGTATTTCATATGGAGTCTTGTTCAAGCCTTTGCGGAGATAGATCCGATTGGATGCATGACATGCGGTGTTGATGGCTTCGGCCCAAAAGTTGTAAGGAGACTTGAACTCCGCCATCATGGTCCTTGCTGCATCCATCAACATCCGATTCTTCCTCTCCGCAACATCATTTTGTTGAGGGTTGTATGGTACGGAATATTGATGCTTGATTCCCTCATCACTAAGAAACTCATCCAAGGTGTAGTTCTTGAACTAGGTGCCATTGTCACTTCTTATTGTCAAGATCTTTGCATCGTGTTTGTTGAGCTTCATTTGCAAAGTCGATGACGGTTTTTTTCAGTTTCACTCTTCCTCTTGAAGAAGTATACCCAAGTGTACCTTGAGTAATCATCGACAATCACCAAGCAATACTTTCTACCCCCAAGACTATCAAAGGATGGAGGCCCAAAGAGATCCATGTGAAGGAGCTCCAAGGGTCTCTTCGAGTAGATGATACTCGTGGGGGAGTGAGCCTTCTCATGTAACTTTCCTTCAATACAAGCACTGCAAGCACGATCTTTGGCAAAACTAACATTTGTTAGTCCACGGATATGGTCCCCCTTGAGGAGACTTTGCAAAGATCTCATATTGACGTGGGCTAAACGGTGATGCCAAAGCCATCCCACATCAACTTTAGCCATTAGGTATGTCGCGGTCTTAGTGGGTCGCTTCGAAAAGTTAATCACATAAAGACCGTTCTCGACATGCCCAACAAAGGCTACTTTAAGAGTATTGCTCCACAAGAGGGCCACGGTATCGATATCAAAGAATGTGGCAAAACCCATGAGTGCAAGTTGACGAACGGAAAGAAGATTGCATGCAAGGGACTCAATAAGCATGACTTTCTCGATCATGAGATCATGAGAAATGACAACCTTGCCAAGACCCAATACCTTAGAAGACGAGGCATCACCCCACTCGACATTTGTGGGCATAGATGGGATCTTGTGCACGTCCACCACCAAGTCCTTGCTTCCGGTCATATGATTTGTGGCTCCACTATCGAGCAACCATGATCCCCCACCAGAAGCAAACACCTACAAGAGATCAATGCTTGGTTTTAGGTACCCATTTTGTAATCAGTCCTTTGATGTTAGTAACAAGGGTCTTAGGGACCCAAATAGACCATTCAATGTACTTATAAGGAGAACCAACAAATTTAGCATAAACATGCCCATCACTAGCACGGCACAACACATAAGAAGGGTTAAAGTCGCCGGCTTTGTTGGAAGGGGTGGCATTGCCCTTTTTGACATCACCACCCTTCACATTGTTCTTCTTCTCCTTTGGAGCACCCTCTCCCTCCTTCACAAAAGTTTGCTTGAGAGGAGGAGGTCGTTTGGTCTTGTCGTTCTTCTTATTGTTCTTGGACTTGGGTGCAAACCCAACTCCCTCGTTGGCCACAACTTCCTTTTGATTGCTCAAAAGGTCATTGAGATTCTTCTCACCTTGTATGCAAGACACAAGGCCTTTCTCAAGTTGCTCCTTCAACTTGGCATTCTCCTCCACAAGATGCACATGCTCACAACACGGGTTAGTAGCATTTGCATTATCAATTAATACCATATGAGGAAAAATAGCTTTCTCCTTGGTTAGCTTCACTTGGATATGATCATGAGACTCCTTGAGGCTAGCATGAGCACCCTTCAAGACTTTGTGAGCCTTGTCAAGTATATAAAACTCCTCCTTAAGTCTACCATGGTCAATCCCAAGTTTAGCCTTCTCGAAATTGAGCACACGAGATACAACAAGAGCATGATCAAGATCTTTCTTTAATTTAGCATGGTCATTGTTGTCTGACTCCTCAAGAGCCAAATGATGAACACGCTCTTCCTCAAGCGCATTAGAGAGATCTGATATCTCATCGGCATAGTCACAACTATGACCTTCCATCTTAGAGATGGTTTCTTCATGAGCCTCGATCATGTCATTGGCTTCACCAAGTTGTTCCAAGAGAGCAACGAAGTGCTTCTTGGATTTTCCCTTGAGCTTACTCATAAAAGACTCAAATTCATTTACTTCCTCATTAGACCCCTCACTTTCATCAATGCAATTAGTCAAGGAAGGATTAGTAATGATGGTGGTTTTGATGTTGGGGGTTACCTTGTTGGTGGCTTTAGCCATGAGGCACTTGGCGGGTGTTCTCGTTGGGTGAATCGAAGAGAGACACCCGTGGAGTTGTGGCAATGGCAACGGAGGCCATGGCCATGGCTTCACTATCTTCATCGTCATCATCATCCTCATTGTATTTTTCTTATGCCACCAACCCTTTGGGAGGAGTCTTCTTGGTGAAGTTGCTCTTGTTGGGGAAGGACATGGCCTTGTCTTTTCGGATGAGCTTGCCACCATTGTCTTCCCGCTTCTCATATGGGCACTCCGCAACAAAATGGCTCACATTTCCACAATTATAGCAAGTCCTCACTCGTTGCTTTCCCTTCGTGCCACTTGAGTTGTTCTTGTTGAAGTTGGGCCTCGTGTTCTTCTTGCTCCAAAATTGTCTTGAAGTGAGAGCCATGTGCTCATGATAAGCATATTTTGTATCTTCGGGATTGCTCTCCTCTTCTTCCTCTTCATCCTCTTCTTACACACTAACCTTGGCCTTCTAGGCAAGGTTGGGATTCTTTGCTCTTTGAGAATGCAATACTTCATTATCGGCGGTCTTGTCCAAGATCCTCATTGCCACAAACTCATCCAACACTTCACTTGAGGACAAGGTGTGGAAGTTCAGCCTTTGATGGATGACGGAGGACATGGCCTTGTGGTAGGGCATCATGGCCTTGAGGAATTTGCACTTGATCCAATTGTCATCCGTATCCTTGCTCCCATGATCTCGGAGTGAGACCGCAAGAGTGGTTAATCTCCGGTAAAGCTCACGAGGTTCTTCATCTTCATTCATTGCAAACTCATTGGCTTCATCTTGCACCACTTCATAGTTGGAGCGTTGAATGCTTGCGCTTCCCTTGTAGAGGGAAACAACATGGTGCCATGCTTCCTTGCCCACGGTGAAGGGTCGGATATGCGCAATATATTTGAGTGGAATTGCATCTTGGCTGATGAAGAGAGCATTCTCATTGAATTCATTATCCGCGGCTTCTCTAGGGGTGAAGTTGCTTTGGTCATGCGGATAGAAACTTTCTTCAATGATTCTCCAAAGATTAGTATTAATATGGTTTAAATGACGCTTAAAGCGATAGACCCAAGCGTCAAAATCCTCATTTTTCACAATCTTAGGGGGAGAACCGGCATGATTTAAATGAGTAGAGGGAATCGGTCCTCCATAAGTAGGTGGAGGTTCCACATGGGCAAAGATTCCACTAACATTTCTACCACTAGACAAAGGAACTTTCTCACTAGTAGCTTCCCCCTTGTCGGAGTTAGCATCCGTCACCTTGTTAGTGGGATCGACCACTTCCAACGGTGCGGTGGATAATTTGAGACCATCAAGAAAGTTCTTAAGCATGCCTTTGACTTCGGCCGTTATGGAGGTTTTCAATGTGTCCAAAGCCACATTGAACTCCTCACATGAGACCGAGGTTCCCTCATCGGCCGTAGACGAGGATGGAATCACACCGGGGTGCTCCTCCTCACTGCCTAGGGTGTCAACCATACTCTTCGAATGGCAAAGTCCTTAATAAAGAGATGAGGCTCTGATACCAATTGAAAGGATCGATATAGTTGACTAGAGGGGGGTGAATAGACAACTAACAATTTTTAGCTTTTCTTTACCAATTTAAACTTTGCATCAAAGTAGGTTGTCTAGATATGCAACTAGGTGAACAACCTATATGATGCAACAACAACAACCACACAAGCAAGCAAGGGATACAATACAATATAAACTTGCACAAGTAAAGGTAAGAGATAACCAAGAGTGGAGCCGGTGAAGACGAGGATGTGTTACCGAAGTTCCTTCCCTTTGAGAGGAAGTATGTCTCCGTTGGAGCGGTGTGGAGGCACAATGCTCCCCAAAAAGCCACTAGGGCCACCGTATTCTCCTCACGCCCTCACACAATGCGAGATGTCGCGATTCCACTATTGGTGCCCTTGAAGGCGGCAACTGAACCTTTACAAACAAGGTTGGGGCTATCTCCACAAATTAATTGGAGGCTCCCAACGATACCATGAAGCTTCACCATAATGGATTGTAGCTCCAAGGATACCTCTTCCGTCTAGAGTGTCAAACACCCAAGAGTAACAAGTTGATGATGATGTAGAAGCCGGGGAACGCAAATCGGTTTGGTGGAAGTGTAGATCGGGGGAACCTCCTTCTATCCTCCAAGTATTGTGAAGTTTGAGTGGTTGAGGAGGGAGATCTCAAGCTTTTGGTGATTTGGGAATGGAGGAGCAAAGCTTGGGCAAAGGTTAGGGTTGGGAGGAAGAATAAGGGGGGGGGTATAAATACCCCCATGGGATATTTGCCTGTTGAGCAGCCGCCGCCCTGGATGCTCGGACTAAAAGGGTCCGGGCACCCACGGCAAAGCAGAGAAGTCCGGGCACCCAGGGGGTCAAGGCCCCGGGCACCCGGAGAGACCAGGGAGGCGGCAGGCAGGGGGCCGGGCACCCGGGGGCCCCAAACCCCAGGCCCCCACACCATGCTGGGGTGGAGAGGAGCCAACAAACAGGGGGCCGGGCACCCGGGGGCACCAACCCCGGGCACCCGCACCGGTCAGGGGCCAGGGGGAGAAGGCGGGCGAGAGGGCCGGGCACCCGGGGGTACCAAACCCCGGGCACCCGCACTAGTTAGAGACCGGGAGGAGGAGGTGATAACCCACAAGTGTAGGGGATCACAATAGTTTTCGATAAGTAAGAGTGTCGAACCCAACGAGGAGCTAAAGGTAGAATAAATATTCCCTCAAGTTCTATCGACCACCGATACAACTCTACGCACGCTTGACGTTCGCTTTACCTAGAACAAGTATGAAACTAGAAGTACTTTGTAGGTGTTGTTGGATAGGTTTGCAAGATAATAAAGAACATGCAAATATAAACTAGGGGCTGTTTAGATAAAGAAGCAATAAAGTAAGTATTAGTAGAGAGCTTTTTGTTACGAGAAAGTTATTTTCCAAGGCAATCGATAACTAGACCAGTAATCACTGTTGCAATTCTATTTGAGGGAGAGGCATAAGCTAACATACTTTCTCTACTTGGATCATATGCACTTATGATTGGAACTCTAGAAAGCATCCGCAAGTACTAAAGATTCATTGAGGTAAAACCCATCCATAGCATTAAAGTATCAAGTCCCCATTATCCCATACGCAAACAACCTACTTACTCGGGTTTGTGCTTCTGTTCACTCACGCCACCCACCATAAGCAAATCATAAACATATTGCAAACACTATAGTGGGGATCCCTCACGCTTGCGCGACACGGAGAGCACCATAGGACAGCACCAATAATAAAACATGCAACTCAAACCAATCACGATCATCAATTAACCCATAGGACAAAACGGATCTACTCAAACATCATAAGATAGCCATACATCATTGGGAAATAATATATAGCGTTGAGCACCATGTTTAAGTAGAGATTACAGCGGGTAAGAGAGGGGTTACACCGCTGCATAGAGATGGGGGAAGGTGATGGAGATGTTGGTGAAGATGACGGCAATGTTGGTGAAGATCGCGGTGATGATGATGGCCCCCGCCGGCGTTCCGGCACCACCGGAAGCAAGGGGGAGAGAGCCCCCCTTCTTCTTCTTCTTCCTTGGCCTCCTCCCTAGATGGGAGAAGGGTTTCCCCTCTGGTCCTTGGCTCCCATGGCGTGGGAGGGGCGAGAGCCCCTTCGAGATTGGATCTATCTCTTTGTTTCTGCGTTCTCAGATTCTACCCCTTCACCGTTTCTTTTATATCCGAAGATCCGTAACTCCGATTGAGGTGAATCTTTTACCCTGATCTTTCTCATAAAATTAGCTTTCTTGCGGCAAAAGAAGAGCATCAACCGCCTTACCGGGGGCCCAAGAGAGTCCAGGGCGCGCCTGCCTCCTATCTCCTGGCCCCATCGGGCACCGTCTCGCGTTGATTTTGCTTCCCAAAAATCGCAAATATTCCAAAATAATTCTCCATCCATTTTTATCCCGTTTGGACTCCGTTTGATATTGGGTTTCTGCAAAACAAAAAACCTGCAACAAGCAGGAACTGACACTGGGCACTAGATCAATATGTTAGTCCCAAAAAATAGTATAAAAAGTTGCCAAAAGTATATAAAGTTGAATAATATTGGCATGGAACAATCAAAAATTATAGATACGACAGAGACGTATCAGCATACCCAAGCTTAATTCCTGCTCGTCCTTGAGTAGGTAAATGATAAAAAAGATAATTTTTGATGTGGAATGCTACCTAGCATAATCTTGATCATATGTCTAATCATGACATGAACATTAAGACACGAGCGATTCAAAGCAATAGTCTATCATTTGACATAAAAACAATAATACTTTGAGCGTACCAATAAAGCAATTGTGTCTTTTCAAAACAACAAGGCCAAAGCAAGCTTATCCCTACAAAATCATATAGTTTGGCCATGCTTCATTTTCTTCACACAACGGTTACCATACGTGCATGCTACAGGACTTGCAAACCTCAACACAAGTGTCTCTACAATCCACAACCACTCACTAGCATGACTCTAATATCACCACCTTTATATCGCAAAACTATTGCAAGGAATCAAACATATCATATTCAGCGATCTACAAGTTTATGTAGGATTTTATGACTAACCATGTGAATGACCAATTCATGTCATCTCTCTAAAAAGATATAAGTGAAGCAAGAGAGTTTAATTCTTTCTACAAAAGATATGCCCACGCTCTAACAAATATAAGTGAAGCAAAAGAGCATTCTACAAATGGCAGTTTTGTATGTAAAGAGAAACAGGCAATCCAACTTCAAATGATATAAGTGAAGCACATGAAGCATTCTATAAAGCCACACTCAAAAGATTTAAGTGTAGTGCAATGAGCATTCTATAAATAAACCAAGGACTATCTCATACCAGCATGGTGCAAAAAGAAAAGTGAAAACTAAATGCAAAAGACGCTCCAAGACTTGCACATAATGCATAAACGAAACGAATACGAAAACATACCGATACTTGTTGAAGAAAGAGGGGATGCCTTCCGGGGCATCCCCAAGCTTAGACGTTTGAGTCTCCTTGAATATTTAATTGGGGTGCCTCGGGCATCCCCAAGCTTGAGCTCTTGCCTCTCTTCCTTGTCCTCATATCGAGACCTCCTCGTTTAGACACTTCATGCACACAAAACTTCAACAGAAACTCGGTAAGATCCGTTAGTATAATAAAGCAAATCACCACTCTAAGTACTGTTGCAGACCAATTCATATTTTATTTTTGCATTGTGTATACTGTAATATAACTTTTCCATGGCTTAATCCACTAATATAAATTGATAGATTCATCAAAACAAGCAAACTATGCATCAAAAACAGAATCTGTCAAAAACAGAATAGTCTGTAGCAATATGAACATCCACCATACTTCTGGTACCCCCCAAAAATTCTACCACAATTAGGAAAAATAAACAAGTTGTACAGCAAGACAGTGCAAAAAGAATGAGAACCAATTGACATTTCAGTTAAATATGTAAAATCGCGCACTACAGCCAAAGTTTCTGTCCTGCACCGTACAAACCAACAAGCATTGTAAACATCCTAAAGGCAAACCTTGGCACATTATTTTTATAATACAATGGAATTGTACAAGGGGATAATTATTTTTGATGAAAAGTTTCTGTAATCAAGATTCACAAAGTTTCCGTGAGCATGAACAAAGTTCAAGGAGCTCTCCCACTTCAACAATGCTTGTCTTTCTCACTTTCACTTTCCTTTTTTGAAAAGTTTTTAGGTTCCCCTCTTTATTTTTGTGTTTTTAAACTATATAAAAGCACTCAATAGAAATAAATGACTCTCTAAAACTTCCGGGTTGTCTCCCTGGCAGCGCTTTCTTTAAAGCCATTAAGCTAGGCATTTAGTGCTCAAGTAATGAATCCACCCGGATCCCAAGGTATATCAAAGCCAATTTTAATTAACAATGATTTGTAATTTAGTAGTGAGCACAAAATAACATATGTCAAGCAACAACAAAGTCTAACTCTCTTCCTATGCATCGGCATGTCATAAAAGAACAATTCATGCACACCAAGTAAAGGCCAATGCATAGTATAAGCAGTTTCTTGCAATTCTATCGTGTTGGAAACATAGAGAGGTGGAGACATAGTTCCTCTCTCATAATAATTGCAAGTAGGAGCAGCAAGCACATGCATATTATATTCATCAAAATCATCATGTGCAACGGTAAAAGGCAACCCATCAATATAATCCTTACTAAGCGCAAACTTCTCCGATATAGTGTAGTCGGGAGAATTCAAAAAGATAATAGGACTATCATGCATGGGTGCAATAGCAACAATTTCGTGTTTAACATAAGGAACTATAGCAAGTTCATCTCCATAAGCATAATTCATATTGGTATCTTGGCCACAAGTATATCAAGCATCATCAAAAAGGGATATTTCAAGAGAATCAAAGGCATCATAGCAATCATCATAGCAATCATCCTTCGGTAAGCACGAAGGGGAATTAAACAATGTATGAGTTGAAGAGTTACTCTCATTAGAAGGTGGGCACGGGTGATCAATCCGCTCTTCCTCCTTTTGTTCTTCGCTCTTCTCATCATCTTTTTCATCCAATGAGCTCACAGTTTCATCAATTTCTTCTTCCATGGCTTCCTGCAAAATATTAGTCTCTTCTTGGACAGCGGAGACTTTCTCAATAAATGCATTAATATTGTAATTGTATTCATAATTTTCATAGCAATATCTAAGTATAGCAAGATTTTCAGGTCTATAAACACCATCATCATCAAAAGCTTCATACTTTTCAAACAAAGATTCAATTTCATAAGCAGCCTTAAAAGCAACAAATTCTTCTATTTGTTCAACATCATAGTAATCATATATACCATTAGCATAAGAAGCTAAGGTTTCATTATCATTAAATTTGCATGAAAAGGGAAGGCGTGGAGCCTTCATCCTAGAGCAACAAGTAATATCATATCTCAAGCATAGATCCCGAGCATACCAACGCAACATAATAAATTGGTCCCATAATAGTTTCTCTTTTTGTGTCGAGTGATAATCCCTAAAGTATTCACGTTGATCCAATGAGTCTCCCATTATAAAGTTGAATGGGGTTTTCTCAGGATTATCAAAGTAGTACATAATATCTTTCACATAATGAGAATCGAGGGTTTTAGGAGTTACCCCATCTCCATGAGTAGCAAGTACACCTAATTGTTTTTGGTATTTTGCGTTCCATATCCAAAACTAAAGATAGAGAACAACTTAGAATAGCAAATAAAAATTACTTAGTGATAAAGCAAACAAGCACACACGAGAATATTCACCCCACGCTATGACTCCCCGGCAACGGTGCCAGAAAAAGGTCTTGATAACCCACAAGTGTAGGGGATCGCAACAGTTTTCGATACGTAAGAGTGTTGAACCCAACGAGGAGCTAAATGTAGAATAAATATGCCCTCAAGTTCTATCGACCACCGATACAACTCTACGCACGCTTGACGTTCGCTTTACCTAGAACAAGTATGAAACTAGAAGTACTTTGTAGGTGTTGTTGGATAGGTTTGCAAGATAATAAAGAACACGTAAATATAAACTAGGGGCTGTTTAGATAAAGAAGCAATAAAGTAAGTATTAGTAGAGAGCTTTTTGATACGAGAAAGTTATTTGTCCAAGGCAATTGATAACTAGACCGGTAATCACTGTTGCAATTCTATTTGAGGGAGAGGCATAATCTAACATACTTTCTCTACTTGGATCATATGCACTCATGATTGGAACTCTAGCAAGCATCCGCAACTACTAAAGATTCATTAAGGTAAACCCAACCATAGCATTAAAGTATCAAGTCCCCTTTATCCCATAAGCAAACAACCTACTTACTCGGGTCTGTGCTTCTGTTCACTCACACCACCCAACATAAGCAAATCATAAACATATTGCAAACCCTATAGCGGGGATCACTCACGCTTGCACGACACAGAGAGAACCATAGGACAGCACCAATAATAAAACATGCAACTCAAACCAATCACGATCATCAATTAACCCATAGGACAAAACGGATGTACTCAAACATCATAAGATAGCCATACATCATTAGGAAATAATATATAGCATTGAGCACCATGTTTAAGTAGAGATTACAGCGGGTAGGAGAGGGGTTACACCGCTGCATAGGGATGGGGGAAGGTGATGGAGATGTTGGTGAATATGACGGCGGTGTTGGTGAAGATCGCGGTGATGATGATGGCCCCCGGCAGCATTCCGGCACCACCGGAAGCAAGGGGGAGAGAGCCCTCTTCTTCTTATACTTCCTTGGCCTCCTCCCTATATGGGAGAAGGGTTTCCCCTCTGGTCCTTGGCTCCCATGGCGTGGGAGGGGTGAGAGCCCCTCCGAGATTGGATCTATCTCTCTATTTCTGCGTTCTCAGATTCTATCCCTTCACCGTTTCTTTTATATCCGGAGATCCGTAACTCCAATTGAGGTGAATCTTTTGCCCAGATCTTTCTCATAAAATTAGCTTTCTTGCGGCAAAATAAGAGCATCAACCGCCTTATGGGGGGCCCAGGAGAGTCCAGGGTGCGCCTGCCTCCTATCTCCTGGCCACCTCGGGCACCGTCTCGCGTTGATTTTAGTTCCCAAAGTATGACATGCTGGTAAGCAGTATGACTTGTATCGCCCACAAGTCACTTGTGTTCTACTCGTGCATATGACATCTACGCATAAAACCAGGCTCAGATGCCACTGTTGGGGAACGCAGTAATTTCAAAAAAATTCCTACGCGCACGCAAGATCATGGTGATGCATAGCGACGAGAGGGGAGAGTGTAGTCCACGTACCCTCGTAGACCGAAAGAGGAAGTGTTAGAACAACGCGGTTGATGTAGTCGTACGTCTTCACGGCCCGACCGATCAAGCACCGAAACTGCGGCACCTCCGAGTTCTAGCACACGTTCAGCTCGATGACGATCCCTGGACTCCGATCCAGCAGGGTGTCGGGGAAGAGTTCCGTCAGCACGATGGTGTGGTGACGATCTTGATGTTCTACTGTCGCAGGGCTTCGCCTAAGCACCGCTTCAATATTATCGAGGACTATGGTGGAGGCGGGCACCGCACACGGCTAAGAGATCTTGGAGATCAATTGTTGTGTCTTAGAGGTGCCCCCTTGCCCCCGTATATAAAGGAGCCAAGGGGGAGGGGGCGGCCGGCCAAGGAGGGCGCGCCAAGGGGGAGTCCTACTCCCACCGGGAGTAGGACTCCCTTCTTTCCTAGTTGGAGAAGGAGAAGGGGGAAGGAGGAGGAAGAGGGGCAGGAAAGGGGGGGCGCCGCCCCCCTCTCCTTGTCCTATTCGGACTAGGGGGGAGGGGGCGCGGCCAGCCCCTTGCCTCCTCTCTTCCTCTCCACTAGGGCCCATGTAGGCCCATTAAGGCCCCGGGGGGTTCTGGTAACCTGCCGGTACTCCGGTAAAATCCAGATTTCACCCGGAACACTTCCGATATCCAAATATAGGTTTCCAATATATCTATCTTCATGTCTCGGCCATTTCGAGACTCCTCGTCATGTCCGTAATCTCATCCGGGACTCCGAAAAAACTTCGGTACATCAAAACTCATAAACTCATAATATAACTATCATCAAAACCTTAAGCGTGCGGACCCTATGGGTTCGAGAACTATGTAGACATGACCTAGAACTGTTTCCGGAAAATAACCAATAGAGGAACCTGGATGCTCATATTGGCTCCTACATATTATACGAAGATCTTTATCGGTCAAATCGCATAACAATATACGTTGTTCCCTTTGTCATCGGTATGTTACTTGCCCGAGATTCGATCGTCGGTATCCCATACCTAGTTCAATCTCGTTACCGACAAGTCTCTTTACTCGTTACGTAATACATCATTCCGTAACTAACTCATTAGCTACATTGCTTGCAAGGCTTATAGTGATGTGCATTACCGAGAGGGCCCAGAGATACCTCTCCGACAATCGGAGCGACAAAACCTAATCTCAAAATACGCCAACTCAACATGTACCTTTGGAGACACATGTAGAGCTCCTTTATAATCACCCAGTTACGTTGTGACGTTTGGTAGCACACAAAGTGTTCCTCCGGTAAACGGGAGTTGCATAATCTCATAGTTGTAGGAACTTTGTATAAGTCATGAAGAAAGCAATAGCAATATACTAAACGATCAAGTGCTAAGCTAATGGAATGGGTCAAGTCAATCACATCATTCTTCTAATGATGTGATCCCGTTAATCAAATGACAACACATGTCTATGGTTAGGAAACACAACCATCTTTGATTAATGAGCTAGTCAAGTAGAGGCATACTAGTGATGTTAAGTTTGTCTATGTATTCACACATGTATTATGTTTCCGGTTAATACAATTCTAGCATGAATAATAAACATTTATCATGATATGAGGAAATAAATAATAACTTTATTATTGCCTCTAGGGCATATTTCCTTCAGTCTCCCACTTGCACTAGAGTCAGTAATCTAGATTACACAGTAATGATTCTAACACCCATGGAGTCTTGGTGCTGATCATGTTTTGCTCATGGAAGATGCTTAGTCAAGGGTCTGCAACATTCAGATCCATATGTATCTTGCAAATCGCTATGTCTCCCACCTGGACTTGGTCCCGGATGGAATTGAAGCGTCTCTTGATGTGCTTGGTCCTCTTGTGAAATCTGGATTCCTTTGCCAAGGCAATTGCACCAGTATTGTCACAGAATATCTTCATTGGTCCCGATGCACTAAGTATGACACCTAGATCGGAAATGAACTCCTTCATACAAACTCCTTCATTTGCTGCTTCCGATGCAGCTATGTACTCTGCTTTGCATGTAGATCCCGCCGCGATGCTTTGTTTAGAACGGCACCAACTTACAGCTCCACCATTTAATAAAAACACGTATCCGGTTTGCGATTTAGAATCGTCAGGATCAGTGTCAAAGCTTGCATCGACATAACCATTTACGACTAGCTCTTTGTCACCTCCATAAACGAGAAACATATCCTTGGTCCTTTTCAGGTATTTTAGGATATTCTTGACCATTGTCCAATGATCCACTCCTGGATTACTTTGGTACCTACCTGCCAAGCTTATTGCTAAGCATACGCCAGGTCTGGTACACAGCATTGCATACATGATAGAGCCTATGGCTGAAGCATAGGGAACATCTTTCATTTTCACTCTATCTTCTGCTGTGGTCGGGCATTGACTCTGACTCAACTTCACACCTTGTAATACAGGCAAGAACCCTATCTTTGCCTGATCCATTTTGAACTTTTTCAAAACTTTATCAAGGTATGTGCTGTGTGAAAGTCCAATTAAGCGTCTTGATCTATGTCTATAGATATTGATGCCCAATATGTAAGCAGCTTCACCGACATCTTTCATTGAAAAACTTTTATTCAAGTATCCCTTTATGCTATCCAGGAATTCTATATCATTTCCATATAACAATATGTCGTCTACATATAATATCAGAAATGCTACAGAGCTCCCACTCACTTTCTTATAAATACAGGCTTCTCCAAAGGTCTGTATAAAACCATATGCTTTGATCACACTGTCAAAGCGTTTATTCCAACTCCGAGATGCTTGCACTAGTCCATAAATGGAGCGCTGGATAGCACCTTTTGGATCGACAAAACCTTTCGGTTGCATCATATACAACTCTTCTTCCAGAAATCCATTCAGGAATGCAGTTTTGACATCCATTTGCCAAATTTCATAATCATAAAATGCGGCAATTGCTAACATGATTCAGACAAGCTTAAGCATCGCTACGGGTGAGAAAGTCTCATCGTAGTCAACTCCTTGAACTTGTCGAAAACCTTTCGCAACAAGTCGAGCTTTGTAGACAGTTACATTACCATCAGCGTCAGTCTTCTTCTTGAAGATCCATTTATTTTCGATGGCTTGCCGATCATCGGGAAAGTCAACCAAAGTCCATACTTTGTTCTCATACATGGATCCCATCTCAGATTTCATGGCCTCAAGCCATTTTGCGGAATCTGGGCTCATCATCGCTTCCTCATAGTTCGTAGGTTCGCCATGGTCAAGTAACATGACTTCCAGAATAGGATTACCATACCACTCTGGTGCTGATCTTACTCTGGAAGACCTACGAGGTTTGGTAGTAACTTGATCTGAAGTTTCATGATCAATATCATTAGCTTCCTCACTGATTGGTGTAGTTGTCACAGGAATTGGTTCTTGTGATGAAATACTTTCCAATAAGGGAGCAGGTACAGTTACCTCATCAAGTTCTACTTTCCTCCCACTCACTTCTTTCGAGAGAAACTCCTTCTCTAGAAAGGATCCAAATTTAGCAACAAAAATCTTGCCCTCGGATCTGTGATAGAAGGTGTACCCAACAGTCTCTTTTGGGTATCCTATGAAGACACATTTCTCCGATTTGGGTTCGAGCTTATCTGGTTGAAGTTTCTTCACATAAGCATCGCAGCCCCAAACTTTAAGAAACGACAACTTAGGTTTCTTGCCAAACCATAGTTCATAAGGCGTCGTCTCAATGGATTTTGATGGTGCCCTATTTAACGTGAATGCGGCCGTCTCTAAAGCATAACCCCAAAACGATAGCGGTAAATCAGTAAGAGACATCATAGATTGCACCATATCTAGTAAAGTATGATTACGACGTTCGGACACACCATTTCATTGTGCTGTTTCAGGTGGCGTGAGTTGCGAAACTATTCCGCATTGTTTCAAATGTAAACCAAACTCGTAACTCAAATATTCTCCTCCACGATCAGATCATAGAAAATTCATTTTCTTGTTACGATGATTTTCCACTTCACTCTGAAATTCTTTGAACTTTTCAAATGTTTCAGACTTGTGTTTCATCAAGTAGATATACCCATATCTGCTCAAATCATCTGTGAAGGTGAGAAAATAACGATACCCGCCGCGAGCCTCAATATTCATTGGACCACATACATCAGTATGTATGATTTCCAACAAATCAGTCGCTCGCTCCATAGTTTCGGAGAACGGCGTTTTAGTCATCTTGCCCATGAAGAACGGTTCGCAAGTACCAAGTGATTCATAATCAAGTGATTCCAGAAGTCCATCAGTATGGAGTTTCTTCATGCACTTTATACCGATATGACCCAAATGGCAGTGCCACAAATAAGTTGCACTATCATTATCAACTCTGCATCTTTTGGCTTCAACATTATGAATATGTGCATCACTACTATCGAAATTTAATAAAAATAGACCACTCTTCAAGGGTGCATGACCACAAAAGATATTACTCATATAAATAGAACAACCATTATTCTTTGATTTAAATTAATAACCGTCTCGCATCAAACAAGATCCAGATATAATGTTCATGCTTAAGGCTGGCACCAAATAACAATTATTTAGGTCTAAAACTAATCCCGATGGTAGATGTAGAGGTAGCGTGCCGACCGCGATCACATCAACTTTGGAACCATTTCTCACGCGCATCGTCACCTCCTCCTTAGCCAATCTTCGCTTAATCCGTAGTCCCTGTTTCAAGTTGCAAATATTAGCAACAGAACCAGTATCAAATACCCAGGTGCTACTGCGAGCATTAGTAAGGTACACATCAATAACATGTATATCACATATACCTTTGTTCACTTTGCCATCCTTCTTATCCGCCAAATACTTGGGGCAGTTCCGCTTCCAGTGTCCATTCTGCTTGCAGTAGAAGCACTCAGTCTCAAGCTTAGGTCCAGACTTGGGTTTCTTCTCTTTAGCAGCAACTTGTTTGTTGTTCTTCTTGAAGTTCCCCTTCTTCTTCCCTTTGCCCTTTTTCTTGAAACTGGTGGTCTTATTGACCATCAACACTTGATGCTCCTTCTTGATTTCTACCTCCGCAGCCTTTAGCATTGCGAAGAGCTCGGGAATAGTCTTGTCCATCCCTTGCATATTATAGTTCATCACGAAGCTCTTGTAGCTTGGTGGTAGTGATTGAAGAATTCTGTCAATGACACTATCATCAAGGAGATTAACTCCCAGTTGAATCAAGTGATTATTATACCCAGACATTTTGAGTATGTGTTCACTGACAGAACTATTCTCCTCCATCTTATAGCTATAGAACTTATTGGAGACTTCATATCTCTCAATCCGGGCATTTGCTTGAAATAATAACTTCAACTTCTGGAACATCTCATATGCTCCATGACGTTCAAAACGTCATTGAAGACCCGGTTCCAAGCCGTAAAGCATGGCACACTGAACTATCGAGTAGTCATCAGCTTTGCTCTGCCAGATGTTCTTAACATCGTCAGTTGCATCTGCAGTAGGCCTGGCACCCAGCGGTGCTTCCAGGACGTAATTCTTTTGTGCAGCAATGAGGATAATCCTCAAGTTATGGACCCAGTCCGTGTAATTGCTACCATCATCTTTCAACTTAGCTTTCTCAAGGAACGCATTAAAATTCAACGGAACAACAGCACGAGCCATCTATCTACAACAAACATAGACAAGCAAAATACTATCAGGTACTAAGTTCATGATAAATTTAAGTTCAATTAATCATATTACTTAAGAACTCCCACTTAGACAAACATCTCTCTAGTCATCTAAGTGATCACGTGATCCATATCAACTAAACCATGTCCGATCATCACGTGAGATGGAGTAGTTTCAATGGTGAACATCACTATGTTGATCATATCTACTATATGATTCACCTTCGACCTTTCGGTCTCCGTGTTCCGAGGCCATATCTGTATATGCTAGGCTCGTCAAGTTTAACCTGAGTATTCCGCGTGTGCAACTGTTTTGCACCCGTTGTATTTGAACGTAGAGCCTATCACACCCGATCATCACGTGGTGTCTCAGCACGAAGAACTTTCGCAACGGTGCATACTCAGGGAGAACACTTCTTGATAATTAGTGAGAGATCATCTTAAAATGCTACCGTCAATCAAAGCAAGATAAGATGCATAAAGGATAAACATCACATGCAATCAATATAAGTGATATGATATGGCCATCATCATCTTGTGCTTGTGATCTCCATCTCCGAAGCACTGTCGTGATCACCATCGTCACCGGCACGACACCTTGATCTCCATTGTAGCATCGTTGTCGTTTACGCCATCTATTGCTTCTACGACTATCGCTATCGCTTAGTGATAAAGTAAAGCAATTACAGGGCGTTTGCATTTCATACAATAAAGCGACAACCATATGGCTCCTGCCAGTTGCCGATAACTTCGGTTACACAACATGATCATCTCATACAATAAAATATAGCATCACGTCTTGACCATATCACATTACAACATGCCCTGCAAAAACAAGTTAGACGTCCTCTACTTTGTTGTTGCAAATTTTACGTGGCTTCTACGGGCTGATCAAGAACCGTTCTTACCTACGCATCAAAACCACAACGATAGTTCGTCAAGTTAGTGTTGTTTTAACCTTCACAAGGACCGGGCGTAGCCACACTTGGTTCAACTAAAGTGAGAGAGACAGACACCCGCCAGTCACCTTTAAGCACGAGTGCTCGTAACGGTGAAACCAGACTCGCGTAAGCGTACGCGTAATGTCGGTCTGGGCCGCTTCATCTCACAATACCGCTGAACCAAAGTATGACATGCTGGTAAGCAGTATGACTTGTATCGCCCACAACTCACTTGTGTTCTACTCATGCATATGACATCTACGCATAAAACCAGGCTCGGATGCCACTGTTGGGGAACGTAGTAATTTCAAAAAAATCCTACGCACACGCAAGATCATGGTGATGCATAGCAACGAGAGGGGAGAGTGTTGTCCATGTACCCTCGTAGACCGAAAGCGGAAGCGTTAGAACAACGCGGTTGATGTAGTCGTACGTCCTCACGGCCCGACCGATCAAGCACCGAAACTACGGCACCTCCGAGTTCTAGCACACGTTCAGCTCGATGACGATCCTCGGACTCCGATCCAGCAGGGTGTCGGGGAAGAGTTCCGTTAGCACGACGGCGTGGTGACGATCTTGATGTTCTACTATCGCAGGGCTTCGCCTAAGCAACGCTACAATATTATCGAGGACTATGGTGGAGGGGGGCACCGCACACTGCTAAGAGATCTTGGAGATCAATTTTTGTGTCTTAGAGGTGCCCCCTGCCCCCATATATAAAGGAGCCAAGGGGGAGGGGGCGGCCGGCCAAGCAGGGCGTGCCAAGGGGGAGTCCTACTCCCACCGGGAGTAGGACTCCCTTCTTTCCTAGTTGGAGAAGGAGAAGGGGGGAAGGAGGAGGAAGAGGGGAAGGAAAGGGGGGGGGGGCAGCGCCCCCCCCCCCTCCTTGTCCTATTCGGACTAGGGGGGAGGGGGCGCGGCCAGCCCCTTGCCTCCTCTCTTCCTCTCCACTAGGGCCCATGTAGGCCCATTAAGCCTTCGGGGGGTTCCGGTAACCTCCCAGTACTCCGGTAATATCCCGATTTCACCCGGAACACTTCCGATATCCAAATATAGGCTTCCAATATATCAATATTCATGTCTCGACCATTTTGAGACTCCTCGTCATGTCCGTAATCTCATTCAGGACTCCGAACAAACCTCGGTACATCAAAACTCATAAACTCATAATATAACTGTCTTCAAAACCTTACGCGTGTGGACCCTACGGGTTCGAGAACTATGTAGACATGACCTAGCACTATTTCCGGTTAATAACCAATAGCGGAACCTGGATTCTCATATTGGCTCCTACATATTCTACGAAGATCTTTATCGGTCAAACCGCATAACAACATACGTTGTTCCCTTTGTCATCGGTATGTTACTTGCCCGAGATTCGATCGTCGGTATCCAATACCTAGTTCAATCTCGTTACCGGCAAGTCTCTTTACTCGTTACATAATACATCATTCCGTAACTAACTCATTAGCTACATTGCTTGCAAGGCTTATAGTGATGTGCATTACCGAGAGGGCCCAGAGATACCTCTCTGACAATCGGAGTGACAAAACCTAATCTCGAAATACGCCAACTCAACATGTACCTTTGGAGACACCTGTAGAGCTCCTTTATAATCACCCAGTTACGTTGTGACGTTTGGTAGCACACAAAATGTTCCTCCGGTAAACGGGAGTTGCATAATCTCATAGTTGTAGGAACTTTGTATAAGTCATGAAGAAAGCAATAACAATATACTAAACAATCAAGTGCTAAGCTAACGGAATGAGTCACGTCAATCACATCATTCTTCTAATGATGTGATCCCGTTAATCAAAGGAGAACACATGTCTATGGTTAGGAAACACAACCATCTTTGATTAATGAGTTAGTCAAGTAGAGGCATACTAGTGACGTTAAGTTTGTCTATGTATTCACACATGTATTATGTTTCCGGTTAATACAATTCTAGCATGAATAATAAACATTTATCATGATACGAGGAAATAAATAATAACTTTATTATTTCCTCTAGGGCATATTTCCTTCACGAAGGGCCCGAGCACCCGGGGCACTAGACCCCGGGCACCCACACCAATCAGAGAGAAGCATGAGGTGGTGGAGACGAGAGGGAGAAGGCCCTGACACATGAAGAAACTCCCGATAAAGCCTGAAGCGGATAACAAAGGAGGAAGAGAGAAGTTTGAGTTCCCCAACTCCAAGATCATAGCAACCCCTCTTGATAGTACGGATGTTCCTATGACTCAAAAAGAAACCGAAAAACTTCTCGAGCCGACACCGAACACCGTCTTTTCTCTCTTTGGACTTGATAGGGTTACCGACGTCTGCCGATGCACAAGAAGCGTTAATGTCCTGAAATAAACTTGACAACCGACATTAGTCCTCGCGAATCATATTGTGATCAATCATCAAAATGTAATTGAGTGACAATTGCACTTTCAGTCCCGATTCTAAGCAGTAAAGCATGGCACACTGAACTATCGAGTAGTCATCAGCTTTGCTCTGCCAGACGTTCTTAATGTCATCCGTTGCGTCGGCAGCATGCCTAGCACCTAGCGGTGCTTCCAGGATGTAATTCTTCTGTGCAGCAATGAGGATAATCCTCAAGTTACGGACCCAGTCCATGTAGTTGCTGCCATCATCTTTCAACTTAGCTTTCTCTAGGAACACATTAAAATTCAAAGGAACGGTAGCACGGGCCATTGATCTACAATAACATAGACATGCAAAATATTATCAGGACTAAGTTCATGATAAATTAAAGTTCAATTAATCATATTACTTAAGAACTCCCACTTAGATAGACATCCCTCTAGTCATCTAAATGATCACGTGATCCAAATCAACTAAACCATGTCCGATCATCACGTGAGATGGAGTAGCTTTCAATGGTGAACATCACTATGTTGATCATATCTACTATATGATTCACGTTCGACCTTTCGGTCTCAGTGTTCCGAGGCCATATCTGCATATGCTAGGCTCGTCAAGTTTAACCCGAGTATTCTGCGTGTGCAAAACTGTCTTGCATCAGTTATATGTGAACGTAGAGCTTATCAAACCCGATCATCATGTGGTGTCTCGGCACGACAAACTGTTGCAATGGTGCATACTCAGGGAGAACACTTATACCTTGAAATTTAGTAAGGGATCATCTTATAATGCTACCGCCGTACTAAGCAAAATAAGATGCATAAAAGATAAACATCACATGCAATCAAAATATGTGACATGATATGGCCATCATCATCTTATGCTCATGATCTCCATCACCGAAGCATCGTCATGATCTCCATCGTCACCGGCGCGACACCTTGATCTCCATCGTAGCATTGTTGTCGTCTCGCCAACTATTGCTTCTACGACTATTGCTACCGCTTAGTGATGAAGTAAAACAATTACATGACGATTGCATTGCATACAATAAAGCGACAACCATATGGCTCCTGCCAGTTGCCGATAACTCTGTTACAAAACATGATTATCTCATACAACAAATTATATCACATCATGTCTTGACCATATCACATCATAGCAAGCCCTGCAAAAACAAGTTAGACATCCTCTACTTTGTTGTTGCAAGTTTTACGTGACTGCTTCTAGCAAGAACCGTTCTTACCTACGCATCAAAACCAAAATGATTTTTCGTCAAGTGTGCTGTTTTAACCTTCAACAAGGACCAGGCGTAGTCAAACTCGATTCAACTAAAGTTGGAGAAACAGACACCCACTAGCCACCTGTGAGCGAAGCACGTCGGTAGAACCAGACTCATGAACGCGGTCATGTAATGTCGGTCTGGGCCGCTTCATCCAACAATACCGCCAAATCAAAGTAAGACGTTGCTGGCAAGCAATATGACTATTATCGCCCACAACTCATTGTGTTCTACTTGTTCATATAACATCTACGCATAGATCTGGCTCGGATGCCACTGTTGGGGAACGCAGTAATTTCAAAAAAAAATCCTACGATCATGCAAGATCTATCTAGGAGATGCATAGCTACGAGAGGGGAGAGTGTGTCCACGTACCCTCGTAAACCGAAAGCAGAAACGTTTAGTAACACGGTTGATGTAGTCAAACTTCTTCACGATCCAACCGATCCAAGTACCGAACGTATGGCACCTCCGCGTTCAGCACACGTTCAGCTCGATGACGTCCCATGAACTCTTGATCCAGTTGATGTCGAGGGAGAGTTCCGTCAGCACGATGGCGTGGTGACGGCGATGATGATGTTACCGACGCAGGGATTTGCCTAAGCACTACGATGGTATGATCGAGGTGTGTAACTATGGAGGGGGCACCACACACGGTTAAGAGAAACTTGTGTGTTCTAGGGTGCCCCCTACCCCTGTATATAAAGGGGGGAGGGGGAGGCCGGCCGGCCCTAGGGGCGCACCCAAGGAGAGGGAGTCCTACTAGGACTACTAGTCCTAGTAGGATTCCTCCACAAGGAAGAGAGGCGGAAGGAAGGAGAGGGAGAGGGAGTATGAAAGAGGGCGCCGCCCCCCTTCCCTTGTCCAATTCGGACTGCTAGGGGGGGCGCGGCCTGCCCTGGCTGCCCTCCTCTCTCTCCAATAAGGCCCATGGTAGCCCATTAGTTCCCCGGGGGTTTCGGTAAACCCTCCAGCACTGCGCTTTTATCCGAAACTATCCGGAACACTTCCGGTGTCCGAATAACATGGTCCAATATATCAATCTTTATGTCTCGATCATTTCGACTCCTCGTCACGTCCGTGATCTCATCCGGGACTCCGAATAAACTTCGGTCATCAAAACATATAACTCATAATACAAATCGTCATCGAACGTTAAGCGTGCGGACCCTACGGGTTCGAGAACTATTTAGACATGAACGAGACACATCTCCGGTCAATAACCAATAGCGGAACTTGGATGCTCATATTGGCTCCTACATATTCATCGAAGATCTTTATCGGTCAAACCGCATAACAACATACGTTGTTCCCTTTGTCATCGGTATGTTACTTGCCTGAGATTCGATCATCGGTATCATCATACCTAGTTCAATCTTGTTACCGGCAAGTCTCTTTACTCGTTCCGTAATTCTTCATCCCGCAACTAACTTATTAATCACATTGCTTGCAAGGCTTATAGTGATGAGCATTACTGAGAGGGCCCAGAGATACCTCTCCGAAACACGGAGTGACAAATCCTAATCTCGATCTATGCCAACCCAACAAATACCTTCAGAGACACATGTAGTTCATCTTTATAATCACCCATTTACGTTGTGATGTTTGATAGCACACAAAGTGTTCCTCCGGTATTCGGGAGTTGCATAATCTCATAGTCTGAGGAACATGTATAAGTCATGAAGAAAGCAGTAGCAATGAAACTATAACGATCATAATGCTAAGCTAACGAATGAGTCTTGTCCATCACATCATTCTCCTAATGATGTGATCACGTTCATCAAATGACAACACATGTCTATGGTTAAGAAACATAACCATCTTTGACAAATGAGCTAGTCAAGTAGAGGCATACTAGGGACACTTTGTTTTGTCTATTTATTCACACATGTACTAAGTTTCCGGTTAATACAATTCTAGCATGAATAATAAACATTTATCATGAAACAAGGAAATAAATAATAATTTTATTATTGCCTCTAGGGCATATTCCCTTCATCCACATGTGTAAGGAAAATACTAAGGGGGGAAGTCAGGCTTTTACCCGCATTGGGGGCCTGAACCTGTGTATGTCGTGTGACTTTGTGTTATGTGTGGTCTCCTAACGAAATCTCACGCACTCCCTCTAGTACCACTGCTAGGACTTATGTAAATCTCTCAACAACAGTAGGGTCAGACAATGTCGTCTCCCGTGTAGGCCTTCCCTTTGGTGCGTATTCTCAAAAGCCCTGACCTTCTTGCGCATACCTAGGACTCGATGTGTGTGACATCGCGGTTGGCAGGTGTCCGTCGGATGATGTGGAGTTGGCGTGGTGCCTTGTGCAACAACTACGACGGTGTTGAGCGATGCTTGAGCTGCGACGAGGTTTTGGTAGTCGGGTTTCTGGTGGGTTTGCGGGTCTGCGCTTTTTTTGGTTGTTGTGCAATCAGGGGCTATGGTGGTGTCGTCTAGGCAGTGACAATGACAGGTGATGGGCACCTAGTGGTGGTGATCCGATGCGGCACATAGGCATTGCATATTTGTCTTCCATTGCTCGCCTTCGAATCAGAGATGCCTAGCTACTAGCGGGGGTGTCCGGCTATTTGGCATGGGCCGGCGTGGATTCTTGTGTGGCTTTCGTGATGAGAAGAGAACCCACTTCATGGTTATCTATGGTGATTTTTTTTTTGGCGGGGGGTCGATGGTGAAATTTAGTGACTTGCCACGAGGTAAGTATGATGATGACACTTGTTCCGACCTCGACAACATATTTCTTCTCGGCGGCACGTGTTAAGCGTGAGTCAGTGCCCATGCCGTCCGGTGGTGTAACATGCACGGTCATGTTGCATGGGTGTGACTTGTGTTTGTTGTAACGGTTTACTCAATTTTTTGTTAATTCGCTGGACAATTATATTCTTCTTAATTACTATAAAAAAATTGCGAAATTCTTAATTACTGTAATTGATAGAGGCATTTGGACTCCTTCGATTTTGAAAAAAAAAATGAAAGCCGAAACAAGATCAATTATAGAAACCATGAAGTCAAGCCGAGGACGACCTCTCTTCTCTCTACAAGAAAGACTCCTCATCGACCTATCTGAAACCATAAAATCTCCTCTCTTGACGACTTGGCGTCAGGCGCCGGCGGGCTCCATCCATGGCTGGATTCCCGTTTTTAGCCGGTAGTCACCTGCTTCTGATGAAATCGTCCCGTCAACGCGACCAATCTCGCTCTGCTCCGTTGTTGCAGCCGCCGGGAACTGCAGCGATCCAGGGGGACCGTTCCTTCCGCGGGATGGAAGAAGGCCGGCGACCACGGCGGACCGCCGCCCAGATAAAATTTTGGTCAATCTTCATCAGGGTACGTAATAGTACATCTCCTTCCTTGGTTGATCCTCTTATGTACTAGCTCTGCAGAGTTGACAGACGTTTCAGATATTCAGTGGTTGAACCGTACATACTCAATGCCTGAATTTACTCGCTAGTTATTCAGCTCGTGCATTATGTATGATGGGAATCGGCACCGGTAAATCTCACCGAGTGGTGCGCGATTATGTATGCGCTCTGACAGATTTACCATGATTTCCCAGGGTTTTACACTCACAGGTGGCATCGCATGGGCGGTTTGGCTCTTGGTGGTGCGATTTGTGTACCAGAATCAAGAATTGCAGGACAACTTTACAATGATACTTCTTTTGATCCTTTCTCTCGTGCCGGCAGGATTCTTTTGGTGCTTAACACATGAAGATATGCAGACACCTACTCCGTCCTAGATCATATCAGTGATTAATAAAATTTGCGTTATGAGGGGTAAAGCATACATTCATTTTGTATTGAATCATATCCTAGAAAATCTTGTAGTGAATCGTTTGCATACAGAACCTACATTGTTCCATTATACTCCCTCCGTTCCTAAATATAAGTCTTTCTAAAGATTTCACTATGGACTACATACGGATGTATATAAACGTAGTTTAGAGTGTAGATTCACTCTTTTTGCTCGGTATGTAGTCTTTTATTGGAGTCTCTAAAAAGACATAGTATATTTAGGAACGGAGGGAGTATTTGTCACCATTCTGCTATCTCAGGTTTGCAATGGGGGTGTCAATTCTACTGCATTTAGACTCGGGCTTTTGGTAAAGGCAGTTCAAGCCGAGTTTGACAGAAATCGGAGGTCCGAATGTACTTCAATTATCTAGAAAACGGAAAGAATTTACATAAGCAGTTTATAGCTTGCCTTCAAGAGAGAAAAAGCAAAAGACAAGTTTCCATGGATCCAACTACATGCATCAGTATCACAAATTCATTTCAAAGAAGCCCGAAGCTTCAACCATTGCGGCCACATTCAAAATTGAGAAGAGCACACGTTTGTCGTCTGATTGCCGGCGCATATCTTCTTGCATGAAAGCAGCTTCCAGTGCCTGCTTGCTGCTTTTTCTCCTAGCTGCTTATATCTCACCCACCATACAACACTGCATTTGACATTCATGCAAAAGGGTAAGTACAAATTTCGCAAATGTAAACAGTATAAAGGAGTTGTGGCGCCGGCTGCAACCCCTTACGCTCATCGATCAGCCGGACCGCCTTCTGTGGCGCTGGACCGAAAACGGCACCTACACCGCCAAATCTTGCTACATGGCTCTCTTCGCCGGCTCCGTGCGCGCTCCGCACTGGAAGCTCACCTGGCGGTCCTGGGCGCCATTGCGGGTGAAATTCTTCGCTTGGCTTGCTCTCCAAGACAGGTGCTGGACGGCGGCTCGACTGGCCAGACATGGCCTCCCGCACCACGCCGCCTGTGTCCTATGCGATCAGGAGATGGAGACTATGGAGCACATCCTTGTTGCCTGCCCATTCTCGCGCCAGGTCTGGCATGACTGTTTTTCATGGTGCCACCATCACGCCCTAGCCCCTACCTCTGATGTCCACTTCTTGGACTGGTGGCACGACACAACAGCTGCGGCACCGGCAGCGCTGCGGAAAGGCACCGCCTCGATCATCATCTTAGCTGCATGGCTCATCTGGAAACACCGGAACTCTTGTGTCTTTGATGGCATCACCCCCTCCACCTCCAGACTATTGCATGACATCCAGGAGGAAGCTCGTGCTTGGGCCAAGGCAGGGGCCAATGGACTCGCCGCTCTATTGCCGTAACTATCTTGTGATGTCTCGGGGCTGAGCACACCCGTCTTTCCCTCATGCTCGCACTAGGGTCCTCGCCTATCCTGTGTACGCTGTACCCTAATGCCCTCACCCTACCTCTTTGTAATTCTATTCCCCTCCCTTTTAATGAATGATACGCAAGCTTTGCGTATTCGCGAAAAAAAATAAACAGTATAAAGAGCAAGAGAGGCAAGAATTCATACCCGTATCCAATACCCGAGGAAGCATAGGCGGGCCAGCGCTAGGAAAGCCCACATGGTGTACAGGGCATTGGGGGCCAGCATCCAGTGAGAGAACATAATGATGTTCATGGTGATACCTATTATCACATAACCATTAGTTCATTCCAAAAATTCTGAATCAAAGAAACTGTATTGGTGGCCGTGAGACAAGAAGAAGAAAACGCACATACCCAACATCCCGAGGTGAGCGGCGAAACGGGCATACTGCTCCTCGATCCATGACCGTCCGGACAAGGCGCAGGGTACTCCCACGACCACCAAGCACCACACTATCTGAAATGCAAGGTGAACCCACCACCTGTAGTTATCTGAATAGTCTTTACCGAGCAGCGCGGCAGGACCCATGTACGGAAGTAGGCACATCGACCCAGAGAGCGCAAACATCTGGACAATGAGCCAGTTGCCCCATGGCGGCGACGAGTCCTGCTCAAAGTCAACGCCAATATGCAATATTACTCCAGCTGATTATCTGGTACTGTATTTCAGAGTAATAACCCTAAATTCAAAAGAAACATCTACTGCTAGTCTGCTACACAGCAAAGAAGTTACTTGATATCTCTTCTCTGAACACTGATCGTCTAGCAATCTAGCACCATCTAGTGTAGATAAAATAGTACTACTACTAGCTTAGAGTATTTTTGACAGACCAAATATCATGGATCAAAGCAGAACTTGGCACACAAACACTGATCATACACCAGCTGTTTGGATTTTGCTGCTACTAGCATTCCATCATCATATGAAATAGACCATGAAAGCGCATCTATCTCAAGGAAAGAAATTCGTAAAATGTTCGAGAAAACCTAGTTGGTAGAAACATTTGGTAAAATTCTAACAATCTGAATTATAATGTGATGATAGATGTATGTGGTGGGGAGATATGTTAAAATTAAACCATAACCAATATATCGATACAAATAATTTCATGACAGTTTCCTTATCACATCACGATTAGATGCAAGACAGACAGAGGAAATATTGCAATATTCTATCCTCTAACGAACAGCATCTTCTACTCTTGCTCCCTAGAAAAAAGCATCTTCCACTCTTGCACAAAATTCAACTCTAATAGGAAGTTCACGTTCCTAAAGATACAACTCTTGTATTGTTGAGCACTAATGCAAATTATTTTAATGGGTAAACCTGAATGTGAACATGACGCGCAACAGTAAAACTAGATATGTCAAGAGCTGTGCACAAACCATCATATCAAAACTATGCAAAAACTGGAACCATAATCTGAAAAATGGCAATAGATATCCACTATTCATATATCTTGCGATAGAAATGTAATTGACTTTAATTTGACATATCAACAGAATCAGCTGTATAAGATCAAATGTTGGCATATTGAGCCAATATAATCCGAGCTCACATTTCTAATGTTGGATTTGTCTATGCATTCACATCGTTAGATTTCTTATCATGTCATCAGAAGACTCGAGAACTACTCACCGAGGGGGAGCGGCTGGGGCTGGGGTCAGGCTGGCTGCGTGCTATCAGCGGAGCTTCGGGGTCCGTCTCCTCGCCGCCGCTCAGCCTCTTCTTCTTGGAGAACCGGCTCGCGAGCCGCGACCACCATCCCGCCGTCGTCGTGGCCTCAGTAGCCCCCTTCGGCGTCGCGGCGTCAGCAACCACCTTGGCCGTCGCGGGCGCGGCCTCGTCCTCACGGGCCCCGTCCCTCTCGCGGGCCTCCTCACGATCCTGCGCCATCTCCGCCGAGAGCAAGAAATCCCAACGGCGGGTCGGGAGGACGCGGAGGAGGGTCCCCCCGGCCATCGCCAAGTCCAGGATGCCTCGCCTGAGGCCCTCCGAGGCAGCCGCGTCTCTCCCGGCCGCGAGCCCCTCCAACAGGAAGCACTCCCGCAGCAGGTCCGTGATGGCCCGGGGCCTGCTGCCCGCGTCTGCCTGTGACAGCGTGTCGGCGGCGGCGCGCAGGCCGGAGCTGTCGAACTCAGACTCGTTCGCGGAATCCGCAATCTCGCGAGCACGCCGGGCCAGCTGCGCGGCTGCGGCGGGCAGAGCAGTCTTGGGCAGGGCGACGGCGAAGTTGGCGGCGCCTCCCGTCAGGAAGCGCGCCGCCAGGAGCAGGGCCTCCGTCCGCTGCACGTCGTTCATCTCTCGACGATGGGTGGGTGGGCAGCAGAGAGGGGAAGACGGGTTGGTTTCTTGCTGAGGTTCTGGAGGAGGGCGGAGGCGGGAAGGGGATGATGGGGAGAGCGGTTACTCGGGGGCGGGAGGAAAACGGGGAGGGAGACTGAAGAGAGGGGATTTATCAGGTGGTCGCTCGGCTCTTGCCGGAGGGGGGAGGCTGGGGACGGCGGTGAGGAGGGGCTTAAGGATGGTTTATGAAAGAGATGAAAGGGGGAGCCAGAATTGTATTGCTTGCTAGTATAATTTGAGTATGTTGTTTGCTCCATGTTGTTTTGCCTGCATACTATAGTGACACAATTTCTAGTGTTGTGTCGAAATGAACATTGATGAGTTCACATAATTGGGTTCAAGGCTTTACTGAGCAACTTTAGTAGATCCCGCATCCCGCCGGCCCGCAAAACGCGTTTGCGATTCGCGCAAAATGGCTTTTGCGGGCCGACGCGGACGGCCACAGATGCAGACCCCTCAAACGCACCCACATAAAAGTAAATTCGCGGAATATACTTTTTTAAGGGTCGGCTTTGCGGGGTCTGCTCTTTGCGCCGCTGCATCCCGCATCTCATCGGCCCTCAAATATCAAATCCAACATATTACAACAAACGTAAGCAAAACTAAATTATTCAAATCAAACATAATACAATAATCATCCACATTACAAATAATTATTCAAATCACCGTAGCAAACTTAAATAATGCAATACAAAACTTGCCATGAATACAAATACAAACGAGTACAAAAATTAGTCATTGTCCAGCCCTTTGCTAATGGTGGTCAATGAGATCCTTCTGAAGTTGAAAGTGTGTGTTTGCATTTTCAATCTCCTTGTATGTCTGAAGAAAAGCTCTAATGCGGTTAGGGTCTCTAGCTGGTTTGACACGGCTACCCACATTGTCGTAGAAGAATTCCAAGTTCATTCCTCTCTCATCTTCGGGAATCATATTGTGCAGGATAACACAACATGTCATGATATTTTTCAAAGTTTTCTTATCCCAAAAACGAGCAGGACCGCGGACAATGGCAAACCTAGATTGCAAAACACCGAATGCTCTTTCAATGTCTTTTCGGGCTGCCTCTTGCACCCTTGTAAATTCACATTGTTTTTTAGTTTTGGGTTCTTTGATGCTCTTGACAAATGTGCACCAAGGAGGGTATATACCATCTGCAAGATAGTATCTCTTTGTGTATTCATGCCCATTGATAGTATAGTTGCAAGCAGGAGCATCACCACTAGCAAGCCTAGCAAACAAATGAGACCGTTGCAACACATTAATATCATTGAGAGTGCCCGGCATACCAAAAAAGCAATGCCAAATCCATAAATACTCGGATGCTACGGCCTCTAGCACAATTGTTGCATCACGAGACTTGCCACAATACATTTCTTGCCATGCCTTGGGGCAATTTTTTCAAGTCCAGTGCATACAATCAATTCTACCTAGCATGCCAGGCCAACCTCTCCTCTCATTAGATGCCATCAATTTTTTTGTGTCATCTTCATTGGGTGCCCGAAGATACTCAGGACCAAAGACACGGATGATCACTTTTGCAAATCTACGGACAGACTCAATTGTAGTATCTTCACCAATGCGAAGGTACTCATCGGCATAGTCAGCTGGGACGCCATATGCAATCACCCGCATAGCCGCGGAGATTTTTTTATATGCACTAAATCCCTTTAAGCCCGCAACATTTCTTCTTTGAGTGAAATACCGACTATTTGCCTCGCAAGCTTGAACAATTTTCACAAAGAGGGATCGGCGCATTCGGTACCTTCTCCGGAAGAGGTGCGATGGATATGTAGGATTCTCCGTGAAGTAGTCTTGCATCAACATCTCGTTCCCAAGATGACGATTCCGGGGAATGCAAAGACGCCCGACGGTCGATCCTCGCCTCCTCTTCAGGTTCTCATCTTCGTGCTCCTTCACGGCAAGAGCCATGACTAATTCTGCTGCCGAAAGTTCGCAAGCATGGTTTCAATATCCGAGTCGTCTGAATCGGACGAATCGGAGAGCAAGAACTTCTCGCACGGGCTCAACTCCATCTACATGCGTACCGGCGCGTTAATCAACTATACACCTCGCAAAAATCACAAAAAACGGACTAACCGGTGGCGGGTGATCCCGGGTTGCGACGAGGGGGCGGGCTCGACGGTGGTCGATCCCCGGCGGCGGCAGCGACGAGGGGCGGCACTTCTCGCCGGATCCGAGGGGTTCGGTGCAGCGGCTCGGCGTGGGAGGGCGTGGGGCGGCCCCGCGGCACGATTCCGCCTGCAGATATGGTCGGAATCGCCGGTGGCGAACGGGCGAAAACAAGGGCGGTCGGCCGCAGAAGGAGGGGGAAAAAGCGCGTGGGCTGAAATGTCCCTGCCACCAACTGCTTCTCTATGATGCAGGGCACCGCAGCCGTGAGGGGGAAACCTGCATTTTCCCGGGTTGGGGTCGGGATTTTGCCGCGCCGCTCAAAAATTTTTGCGGGCCGGTGCGGGATGCGGTGTCTGATCGGGCCGGTTTTTCCGCCCCTACCCGCATTTTGGTGGTTATTTTGCGGGAAGGGGACGGATGCGGGGTCTGCTAGAGTTTCTCTTACAACAAGCAGTGTCACAAGCTGAATTCTTGGTTCATAAGGAGGGAGGGAGGCAGCTAAGTGGAAGAAAATGAACACAAGGATACTAGTTCAATGCAGTAAGGTACCTTACAGCACTCTTTGTTTGTTACTCTGTTGGACCAATTATCACTAATATTAATGCTATGATCATTCATGCTTTTCCAAAGGGAAACAAAGCAATAATTCTAGCATGATTATTCAGATTTTGAGCATGTTACCATTGGTAAGTCGATACAATTTATGTTTTTTAGAAAAGGAGGATGATCCCCGGCCTCTGCATCTGGGCGATGCATGCACCACTTTATTAATTGTTCTCACAAGACCTTACAAAGTCATACAACAGTAAGACTAAAGCCACCGTCTAGGCAATATCTGTTGCTACTCCTATCTAGTTGATGTAGGGATGCTGATAGTCTGGGCCTAATACCAAACAGACCTCGCAGCCAAACCTAACATCTATGACCTGAGGTCCCAACCAGGACGCCTGCCAGGTATGGGGCACCCACCAGTCCGGCGCACTCTTCAACCCAGACGCCTGCCGGGTATGAGGCCGCTGCAGCCACCTGCCACCAACCCATCTTCAGAGTTGTACTGTTGCATCTATCGTGCCAGGTCTCTTTGCCATCGACGCCACCACGACGCCAGACATCGTCGTCCTCCTGCGCGAGTCCATCTCGCTACAATTTATGTTACTCCACGGAACAGTTCAAGAGCCGATTGAGCTACTAAAGGAATACTACAATCTATTGACTTTTTGTTGTTCCGTTGCTGCAACTAAGTCTTCACACCCTCGTTTGTAGAAAATACCATTGCCCTTTGATTGGAGGGATAGATTCAACATGACGAAACAGTACAGATTTATCTTCATTGGCAAGGGAACTAATGACTCACAACTTATGTTACGGATACACAGACACTTGGCAGTTAAGATGCAAACTCATGGTTCAGCTATAACAATTCTTAACTTTTAACTCGTGTGGCTGGTTCTGTCTTATGGGAAATCTACTGCATGCCACTAACGGGGGGTTGGTTCCTACTATAGGTTGCTGAAGAGCTAGCTAAAACCTGTGTTGAAATTCTTCGGCTTCTTTTGAGTTCGCTCCTAAAATTTCCTATTTTCACATTCAAGTAAGCAGTTGAGTGAGCTATCCACCGGACATTCTATTTCTCTCAGGTTATTACTTCACGATCTAATTGATTACCTTGACTTCATGTAAAATCCTTTCTCTTTATCTTCCAGAGACAAGTCCAAAGGAGTTTGAAGGATACCTGGCGACTTGTTTCCATTCATCTGAAGTTGCCTTTTCTGTGTGGCTCTGTCAGGGAACACTCTTCGGAGTTTTGCGGTGGTCGAATGGAAGGCCTCCTTTAGTTGGCTTGCTTTTGGGTTCCTAACTTCCAATGATCTCTTTACAGGTAGTGCTTGCATACAATTAGTTGTTAATGCTTACCTCTTGGCAAGCAGAACAATTTTTTTCCTGTGCATTACTAAAATGTGGATCAGAACAATTTTTTGTTCTGATCCATATTTTAGTAATGCATAGGAAGTACATGTGCCACTTGTTAGTAAGCTAGTCATCTTACTAATTCGTGATGCATGTAATGTTTAGTCATTACAGTTCCACATATAGGTAGCATGGAGTCTGGAAAGTGTTGCTCTAACCAGAAGATGTGGTCATTATGAACCAAAAGAAAAGGAGGTATTATAACAACCATTGAAAAATTTGGATGTCTTAAGGTTTTCCTAATGTGGTTTGTTATTTGTAATAGGGTGAATAGCATCCAAAAGGCCCCTGATAAGTAGATATGATGCTTACCAAGTTGAGCACGTTCGTTTTGTGCCGCAGAAGGTTTATAATGTTTGCTCCTTTTGAAGCCTCCATAATCTTGAAGTTTCTGGCACCAGATAACTATCAAAATGACTTGTTGCAGTCTTGCTTGTTGGACTATGACTGTTTTGTACTCTGTAGCCTAAAATGCTCGTCCTGTGAAGTATGTCTACTATGTGGTGCCACAAAGTTATTATTCAACTCCTTTTGTGTAAACTTGGTACAAAAGAAACCAATCCATGCAAGTTTGTATGTATATTTCTGTGTCATGTATGCACGTGGATGCTTCCAGGAAAGAGGCCCATGTATGGAATGATTTGTGTGGTTCAAGTAGATTTGTGTAACCAACTGTGTCATGGATAATTCTATATTGTTAGACCTGGGAGACTGGTTATGCTCCAATAAATTTATGCTTCTGAAGTTGCAGAAATTTATGTTATGTTCCAGGAACAACTGGTTCGAGTATTATGTTCTGCTTCAGGACTAACTGATGAGCTAGTTCAAGTTAAAACTGGTTTTCTCCATGATGCATATCTTCGGTTCTGTACGGGAACGTGAGTTCTTGTGTTCCCCTGATGTGCAGTGGCGGAGCCAGGAAATTGCTACTTGGTATTCCTTTTTTTTTGCAATGCAATGTAAATATATACTAGATAGGACAACAAATGTACAATAAGCTAGCAACGTCGATGATTCAACGACCATATATTGATAATAGTAGCAAAATATCACCATTATCTATAATAGTAGCAAAATATCACTGTGGCAATACCTCTAACAATTAAGAAAGTTTACAAAACAGCAAAAGAAAATTACGGTTTAACTCTGGTCCCTTTTTGGAATAGATTGTCGACATCCTCATCTTTCACTTGCTTGAAGAATTCTCTCTCGGCAAATTTAACCGAGCAATTCTTCAAATACATCACCCATTTTATTCCTCATTGATTATTCACATATTTCATTGAGTAGAAAATACCCTTTCCAGCAACTTTAGAAGTTCGTAAATAATATAATATTGTTGTGCTTTCTTTCCTCAACCATCATAATTTGTTTTGTTACTGCAGGTACTCAACCATAACAACTGATAGCACACATTGATTTTCATTTCTTTAAACCTACGGGCCGTACTATGCATCGGCTGGCGGATCTTTTTAAAATATCTGCCGGTCTACAAGCCATCCGATCTAACGCAATCTCCGTTCAAGCATCATTGTCACTTTTGCAACAGAAGTCATGTTGCGAGAACCCTTTTGCAAAATAAGTCATGTTGCAGAAATATTTTGTAATAAAGGTTGTGTTGCAGATTGTTTTGCAATAGAGGTCCTGTTGCAGAGTATTTTTTTTAGATTTTTTTGGCAACAGAGCTCTTGTTGCAATTTTTTTGTGCAACAGATGTCTTCCCGCAACACATCACTTATTGCAGTGGGGGAGGTTGCAACAAGTTAGTTGCAAAATCTAGTCTAGTTAATATGTTACAATGGGGGAGATTGCAACAAGTCACTTGCTTGCTGCCGCGCTACCACCACCACTTGCCTGCAGGTGCCGTCCAACGCAACAGCTAGGTCAGAAGTAGGGGAGAATAGGAACTGTGCGAGATGCGTACTGGACCTAGACTATTGAGGCCTCGACCGTTGCATGCGTGTGCTGCACCTGACTGAACCGCTGAACGGTGGGCTTCAATTCAACTTGTGGCTATATATGTATATCTATTTTTTCTGTGCCAAAATCTTTGGTATTCTATGGAATACCAAGTAATATCCCTGGCTCCGCCAGTGCTGGTGTGCTGCGGTGGGATGTTAATTGTATGTGTTCAAGTAGTCCATTAAGGCTTGAACTGTCTCACATGAATTTAATCAAATTAGGATGTGTACCGAAGAAAATCTGCAAAATTTAAAAGATTTACAATTAACTTACTCTCATGTACACAAAAGGGTTCAGACTTTGTGTAAGTATATGAGAGATAATATATTTCATAGGGAAAACTTTTTTCTACACAATTCATCATAAGAATGCCATCTGCTCTCAGTTTTGACATTTTCGAGATCTTGTATATGCGATTGTTCCTCCACACATCACCAATCACTTTAGAACCAGAGGTAGAGGTGCATTGCGACTGAAGCATTCAGGCAATACTATTTCTTTGCTTTAGGCAAATGAATGAGAACCATGCAGCTCCCCTGATCATCTGAAAGAAACCAAATTGATGCAAGTAGAACACTAGCTTCTACAACAAAGTTGTGTTTTTTTTCTGTAGACGAGACTGTAGCTAAACATACTGAAAATACCTGAAAATCACGAGAATCATCAATTTTCAGATGCATATGAAACTGGAGAGGTCACCAAAATAACATGGTTGGATAAGATTAAACTTTATGTTGTAGAGAACTTCTGCAACATTGTTGTACTCGTCTATAAAAAAACTTGTCCATACTTGCCATAGCTTCACTCCCGCAATCTAATATAATGTGTTAAAGAAAATTCAAAAAGAAGATAAGTATGGCAGATCTGAAAATGTTATGGGTCGACTGAAGAATTGCCTAATCAAGTCAAGTACTGTATCTAATTACAGTTAAGGTCCACTTGTACTGTTAGTCTGCTGCTAGCACATGTATACGGATTCAATTTACGTGCATGGGGACATGTACATGAGAACTACTGCTCAAATATTTTGGCATCATACGGAGTACTATGTTTCTACTCATACGGTCGTACCATGCTGCGATAGGGACGACAATTTTGGAGCAGAGGAGGGGTGTTGGTGCTTCAGAGTCACCGGGAGTAGGTACAGATGAGAGAAGGAAGAAAGCCAGGTGGCCCAGAGGAGCAAGCGAGAGAGGCGACGGGGCAAATTTCAGTAACCCTAGCTCATGGTCTAGATTTTGATCTTCTCCTGTCATGTATGTGAGCCCAGGGACCCCTCTCCTCGAGCCGCATCCTCCCATCTCCTCGATCGCCACCCTCCTAATCCAATCTACAGCTTCGAGCCACCACTGCCCTCTCCTCACCACTGCTAGAGCTCTGCGGGGCAAAGCCCAGGCGGGGATGATGGCCGCGGCGGGGCCTTCCTCCGCCACGACACGGGGATGTGGTTGCAGTGGAGATCCACGCGGGTGTCCTCAACGTGTGCGTCATCCAGCGTCAGCGATGTAGCGGTGGGGCCCCCTCCGTCGTTGATGGTTCACCCAGACGGGGTGGCGGTTCCAGGCAGTGGTGCGGCTCCGGTCATGCGGTTTCCCGGCGGCAAACATCTCCCATGGGCGTGTTGGATGAGGGAAGAGGTGGATCTGGTGGTCCAGTCGGGGATGGGCACGAATTTGCCAGCGAAAGTTTGGTTCAGCTTTAATGACCCACAAGTGTAGGGGATCTATCGTAGTCCTTTTGATAAGTTAGAGTGTCGAATCCAATGAGGAGCAGAAGGAAATGACAAGCAGTTTTCAGTAAGGTATTCTCTCCAAGCACTGAAATTATCGGTAACAGATAGTTTTGTGATAAGGTAAATTGTAATGGGCAGCAAGTAATGAAAGTAAATAAGGTGCAACAAGATGGCCCAATCCTTTTTGTAGCAAAGGACAAGCCTGGACAAACTCTTATATAAAGGAAAACGCTCCCGAGGACACATGGGAATTATCGTCAAGCTAGTTTTCATCACACTCATATGATTCGCGTTCGTTACCTTGATAATTTGGTATGTGGGTGGACCGGTGCTTGGGTACTGCCCTTCCTTGGACAAGCATCCCACTTATGATTAACCCCTATTGCAAGCATCCACAACTACAAAAGAAGTATTAAGGTAAACCTAACCATATCATGAAACGGATGGATCCAAATCAGCCCCTTACGAAGCAACACATAAACTAGGGTTTAAGCTTCTGTCACTCTAGCAACCCATCATCTACTTATTACTTCCCAATGCCTTCCTCTAGGTCCAAACAATGGTGAAGTGTCATGTATTCGACGTTCACATAACACCACTAGAGGAAAGACAACATACATCTCATCAAAATATCGAACGAATACCAAATTCACATGATTACTTATAGCAAGACTTCTCCCATGTCCTCAGGAACAAACATAACTACTCACAAATCATATTCATGTTCATAATCATAGGGGTATTAATATGCGTAAAGGATCTAAACATATGATCTTCCACCAAATAAACCAACTAGCATCAACTACAAGGAGTAATCAACACTACTAGCAATCCACATGTACCAATCTGAGGTTTTGGGACAAAGATTGGATACAAGAGATGAACTAGGGTTTTAGAGGAGATGGTGCTGGTGAAGATGTTGATGGAGATTGACCCCGTCCCGATGAGAGGATCGTTGGTGATGACGATGGTGATGATTTCCCCCTCCCAGAGGGATGTTTCCCCGGCAGAACAGCTCCGCCGGAGCCCTAGATTGGTTCCGCCAAGGTACTGCCTTGTGGCGGCGATGTTTCCTCCCAAAAGCTTCCTCCTTATTTTTTCTCAAATGAAAGACTTCATATAGCAGAAGATGGGCACCGAAGGCCTGCCAGGGGGCCCACGAGGTAGGGGGGCACGCCCAGGGGGTAGGGCGCGCCCCTTACCCTTGTGGCCAGGGTGTGGGCCCCCTCTGGTTGATTATTTCGCCAATATTTTTTATTAATTCCAAAACGTGCCTCCGTGGGGTTTTAGGACTTTTGGAGTTGTGCAGAATACGTCTCTAATATTTGCTCCTTTTCCATCCCAGAATTCCAGCTGTCGGCATTCTCCCTCTTCATGTAAACCTTGTAAAATAAGAGAGAATAGGCATAAGTATTGTAATATAATGTGTAATAACAGCCCATAATGTAATAAATATTGATATAAAAGCATGATGCAAAATGGACGTATCAACTCCCCCAAGCTTAGACCTCGATTGTCCTCAAGCGAAAGCCAATAACGAAAAATATGTCCACATGTTTAGAGATAGAGGTGTCGATAAAATAAAATACGGACATGAGGGCATCATGATCATTCTTATAAAAGCAACATATATAAATATTGTCATATTATTTCTTATGCTAAAGTAACAATCTATTCACAATGTAAAGTATGAATCAGAAACTTTATTGAGAACTAACAAACTATCATCTCGGTCACTGAGGCAATTGCAATTTATCATAACATAGGAAAGAGTTAATATAAGAGCTTTTTAGCAAGTACACATACTCAACTATCGTCTAGTCTTCCACAATTACTAACACTCACGCAATACTTATGGTTATGGAGTTTTAATCGGACACAGAGAAAGATAGGGGCTTATAGTTTTGCCTCCCAACCTTTTACCTCCAGGGTAATGTCAACAATAATAATTCATGCTAACTTACATCCAATTGGATATATATATCAGGAACTTTCCAACACAATGTGCTTGCCAAAGGATAAAATGTAGAAGGAAAGGTGAAGATCACCATTGAGGGGGTCCGGGATTAGGGGGTCCTCGGACAGCCGGACTATATGCTTATGCCGGACTGTTGGACTATGAAGATACAAGATTGAAGACTTCGTCCCGTGTCCGGGTGGGACTCTCCTTTGCGTGGAAGGCAAGCTTGGCAATTCAGATATGTAGATTCCCTTCCCTGTAATCGACTCTGTGTAACCCTAGCCCCCTCCGATGTCTATATAAATCGGAGGGTTTAGTCCGTAGGACAAGAACAATCATAATCATAGGCTAGCTTATAGGGTTTAGCCTCTATGATCTCGTGGTAGATCAACTCTTGTAATAATCATATCATCAAGATCAATCAAGCAGGAAGTAGGGTATTACCTCCATACAGAGGGCCCAAACCTGGGTAAACATCGTGTCCCCCGCCAGCTTCTAGGGTTTACCTTATAAAATAAGAGAGAATAGGCATAAGTATCGTAATATAATGTGTAATAACAACCCATAATGCAATAAATATCGATATAAAAGCATGATGCAAAATGGATGTACCAGGCCTCAGCCAAAACTGTCAACAACGGCGCCCACGGGCTTCGCTACCTTGTTCGAGGCGTTGTGGGGCGATTTGTGTTCCCTATGTGCCTCGGGGGAACCCTAGATTCGGGCTTTTCCGGGTCGGATGATGGCGACGTTCCGAGGTTTATGCTCGTCACACCCATGGGGGCATCATCTTTGTGGTTGTACATCAGTTAGAGGGACAAGTGTTTGGCTTGGTGGCTGGTAGGTCTCTATATGCTTCTCGTGCGGTGACCAAGGTGGAGCAGTGTCATTTACAGTATTAATGATGGCGAGACTTGGCGGCAAGGTGCATCGGGATCTCGACGCTAGATATCGCTTGATGGGTGCATGCACGAGGTTGGCGATGTTCGGCGTCGAGGTGGTGTTAATGGCAGAAGGGACACTACATTGATTGCTCCTAAAGATGAGACTGCAGACGAAGGCAGAGACAGATTCTACAACGTGCACAAGTGATGTGCATTGAGAGTTTGCTAACCCGGTTGGTGCTCCCATCTAGCCGACGGGTGGCTTGATGAGGCCATCGGATTTCTTGCTATGCATGGCATGAGGTCGGGTACATCATAAATGTTGTTAGTAGAGCCACATTTTTCGCCAGAAAGGTGACTTTGGGTTGATCCATGTATTTATTTTTGTAAGGACTCATTGTCGGTGTAAAAACCGGCAGATCTCGGGTAGGGGGTCCCGAACTGTGATCGTGGATCGATGGGGAACAAGGGACAGGGGACACATTATTTACCCAGGCTCGGGCCCTCTCTAGAAGGTAAAACCCTACGCCCCGCTTGATTATATTGCTTGTGTATATGGGGATTACAGAGTTGATCTACCATGAGATTGGATGAACTAAACCCTAAACTAGTAGGATGGCGATTGTTCTCCTAGCCTCTACGGACTAAACCCTCTGGTTTATATAGACACCAGGGGGACCAGGGTTTACAGTGTTGCAAAACATAGCATGCAATTTCAAAAAAAATCCTACGCTCATGAAAGATCTATCTGCATAGCAACGAGAGGGGGAGAGTGTGTCCATGTACCCTCGGAGACCAAAAGCGGAAGCGTTTGACAACGCGGTTGATATAGTCAAACTTCTTCTCGTTCCGACCGATCAAGCACCGAACGTACGACACCTCCGAGTTATGCACACGTTCAGCTGGATGACGTCCCTTCAAACTCTTGATCCAGCAAAGTGTCGAGGGAGAGTTTCGTCAGCACGACAGCATGGTGACGGTGATGGTGATGTGATCCGCGCAGGGCTTCGACTAAGCACTACGGCGGTATGACCGAAGGAGTAAACTGTTGAGGGGGGCACCGCACACAGCTAAGAGAACAATTGATGTGCTATGGGGTGCCCCCTGCCCCCGTATATAAAGGAGGAGGGGAGGAGGCCGCCGGCCTAGGGGTGCGCCCAAGGGGGGGAAACCCACTAGGACTCCTAGTCCGAGTATGTTTCCCCCTTCCATCTCATGAAGGGGAAAGAGGGAAGGGAGAGGGAGGAAGAGAAGGAAAGGCGGGCGCCGCCCCTCCCCTGTCCAATTCAGACTCCCATGGGGGGGCACCCCTTGTGGGCTGCCTCCTCTCTCCCCTATGGCCCATAAGGCCCATTACTTTCCCCAGGGGGTTCCGGTAACCCCTCGGTACTCCGATAAATACCCGAACCACCTCGAAACCATTCCGGTGTCCGAATACCATCATCCAATATATCAATCTTTACCTCTTGACTATTTAGAGACTCCTCGTCATGTCCGTGATCTCATCCGGGACTCCGAACAATCTTCGGTCACCAAAACACATAACTCATAATACAAATCGTCATCGAACGTTAAGCATGCAGACCCTATGGGTTCGAGAACTATGTAGACATGACCAAGACACATCTTCGATCAATAACCAACAACAAAACATGGATGCTCGTATTGGTTCCTACATATTCTATGAAGATCTTTATCGGTCAATTTGCAATGACAACATACGTCATTCCTTTTGTCATCGGTATGTTACTTGCTCGAGATTCGATCATCGGTATCCTCATACCTAGTTCAACACTACAAAAAAAGACACATCCGTGACATTTTGGGCCAAACGAAAAAAATTTCTGTCATACTTATGACACTTCTATGACGATAATATTGACAGAACCCGGTATCATCATAGATGTGGTGGGCTCCTACTTCTATGACAAAAAATCATGACAGAAAATGGGCTTTTCGTCTTGGGTGGGCCGGAGACGCAGCTGCATGACATTCTTTGGGCCGTCCATGACGGAAAAAACCGTGGTAGAAGCGAGGGCGTGGAAAATATCGGGGTGTTCCCGGTTACGGTGGGTGGCCGGGGCCGAGCGATGCGCGTTTCTCTCGTACACGTACACGCATGGGTGCGAGGCGTTGGGCTCTAACTAAACCCGAGCAATTGCACTGCAGGCTACGCGTTACTGAACCCGAGTGATTGATCGATGGCTGTTAACTAAACCCGATCGAGCAGTTCCTTTGCTACTGCTGCTAACTGAAGCCGATCGATGCTGCCTCTGGATGAACAGTGAGCGTTGCTGGGGGGTTTGGATGAATAGTGAGCGGTGGGGGTGGATGAACAGGACCCCGTGGTGTTGCCTCTGGATGAACAAGACCCCGATCGATCGAGCCAGTTGGGGCTGGATGAACAGGACCCCATGGAGGGCTGGGTGAACAGGACGACCCCGTGGAGGGCTGGATGAACAGTAGACGGTGGAGGGGTGGATGAACAGTAGCCCGTGGAGGGGTGGTTGAACAGGAGCCCGTGGAGAGGGGTGGTTGAACAGTAGCCGGTGGAGTAGCGTGCTGTGAAGGCTGGATGAACAGGAGCTCGTGGATGAACAGTCACAGGTAGAGGCTCAAGGAGGTCGACGATGGATGAACAGTAGCCCGTGGAGGCTGGAGGAGGTCGACGGTGGAGATGAACAATATCTCGTGGAGTCCTATTTTGTGGTACGCCACACCCCTCCCAATGAACAGGACCCCCGTTTCGACCGTAGCGCTCCAACGCAAGTCCATTTCCTCCATTTTGCGGTATGCCACACCCCTCCCGATCAGCAGGACCCCGTTTCGACCGTAGGAGGTCCAACACAAGTCCGTTTCCTCCGTTTTGCGGTATGCCAGACCCCTCCCGATGACCAGGATCCCATTTCGAACATGGCCGGTCGAACACAAGGCCGTTTCCTCCGCTCAGCGGTATGCCAGGCCTCGTTTCCATCGCCTATTCCGTCCAAGCCCTCCCAATGAACACGAAGACGCATTCCGTTCCGACCCAGCCGGTTGGCTCCCCATGAACACGACGACGATGTTGTTTCTTCGTTCTGACCCAGCCATGTACACGAGCCCTCGCCGTACGTATGCGCGAGTAGGCGTTCGAGACCCCGCCCGTATGTACGTACGTGGCCGTATTTACTTTCTTGCACCCTGGTCGTTGTACATACATGTACATGCTATGTGTGCGCCTCTACTACGACACGTTCGCGCCTCTACTACGACACGTGCGCGCCTCTACATCGACCAGTATGTACGTACACGTTCGCGACCAGAATGACAACGCTACGTACGCTTTGACCAGGTGGGTCCCGACTGTCAAACACTTCCTTGCATGCAAAGATGTAGATGGTGGGTCCCAGCAGTCAGGGGGACGAATCGTTTTTTTTCGGACACACTTCCTTGCGTGCGAAGATGTAGCTGGTGGGTCCGAGCAGTCAGGGGAAACCTTTTTTTCGTGAAATACGGTGGCCCGTCCGGTGGGTCCCTGCTATCAGGTGGAGGAATCATTATTTTTCGCGTAATAAGGAGGCACTTCCTTGTTGCGGCCGTGGACCCAACTGTCAGCCTCTCCACGTACAATCCACGTCTGATAGAAGTAGTTCCTTTGACCACATTGACCACGCCGCGTCGAGAGCACCAGGGCAGTGGACGACGACGAGGCCTAGGAAGGGAACGACATGGAGCCGGGGAAGACGCGGCAGTGAATGCCCACGCATAGAGGAGTATGAGGGTTCACTGGTTCGGTTGCGATGTGAGGCTGTCGTCACCGCAGAATAACAGGGGTTGTGGGTGAGTAGAGGGATGGCCTGGCCAGCGGTGGGAGTAGTAGGGGCGGTGAGGCCTCCGCGGCATCACATCCGGCCGTGGGAGGCAGGAGCATGTGTCACGACTGGCGCTGCTTTGGGTGGCTGGAGCAAGAAGACCAGAGGTTGAAGAAGCACTACGGCCGTTGGATGGACATCGTATGGCCACTGGAGCTAGAATCGTTCATATTGACTAAAGTTGACAAAGGCCTCCGTCCCAGTCAACATAGTAGGCCCACAAGTCAGCCTCCCACCAAGGTGGGTCCCAGCTAGCAGGGGAGTATTCATTTTTTTGTGCGTAATGAGGAGGCACTTCCAGTGGGTCTGAGCTAACAACGTGGCGGGGGGGGGGTTGTTTTTTTTGCGAAATACGGTGGCCCGTCCGGTGGGTCCCAGCACTCAGGGGGGAAACATTTTTTTTGCAAAATACTGGTGTCCCATTCGGTGGGTCCCTGCTGTCAGGTTGAGGAATAATTATTTTCCGCATAATAAGGAGGCACTTCCTTGCGGCTGCCGTGGACCCAGCTGTCAGCCTCTCCACGTACAGTACTCTTCCGATGGAAGTCGGTCGTTGACCACATTTACCACGCCGCGCCGAGAGCACCACGGCGGTGGACGACGGCGAGGCCTAGGAAGGGGATGACGCAGAGCCGGGGAAGACGCGGCAGTGGATGCCCACGCGGAGAGGAGTACGAGGGTTCACTGGTTTGACTGCGTTGCCGTCGCTGCAGAATAACAGGGGGTGTGGGTGAGTGGAGTGGAGGGATGGCCTGGCCAGCGGTGGGAGTAGTATGGGGGCGGTGAGGCCTCCGCGGCAGCACAACCGGTCACAAGAGGCAGGAGCAGGCGACACGACCGGCGCTGTTTTGGGCGGCTGGAGCAAGAAGACCAGAGGTTGAAGAAGCACTACAGCCGTTGGATGGACATAGTATGGTCACTGGAGCTAGAATCATGCATATTGACTAAGTTGACAAAGCCCTCCATCCCCGTCAACTTAGTAGGCCCAATATATTGGGTCCCAGCTAGCAGGGGTGTATTCACTTTTTATGCGTAATAAGGAGGCACTTCCTTGCGTGCAAAGATATAGCTGGTGGGTCCGAGCTCTCAGCGGTGGTAACGTTTTTTTTTGCAAAATACAGAGGCCCTTTCGGTGGGTCCCTGTTATGTCTTGAGCTTGCGTTGGTTTTCCTTGAAGAGGAAAGGGTGATGCAATAATAGTTGCATAAGTATTTCCCTCAGTTTTTAAGAACCAAGGTATCAATCCAGTAGGAGGCTCCTCAAAAGTCCCACGCACCTACACAAACAAACAAAGAACTCGCAACCAACGCAATAAAGGGGTTGTCAATCCCTTCACGGCCACTTGCGAAAGTGAGATCTAATTGAGAAAGTTTGATAAGATAAATATATTTTTGGTATTTCATAATATAGATGCAAAAAGTAGAGATGCAAATAAAAGTAGATTGAAAGCTTATATGATAAAAGATAGACCCGGGGGCCATAGGTTTCACTAGAGGCTTCTCTCAAGATAGCATAAGTATTACAGTGGGTGAACAAATTACTATTGAGCAATTGATAGAAAAGCGAATAATTATGAGATTATCTAGGCATGATCGTGTATATAGGCATCACGTCCGTGACAAGTAGACCGACTCCTGCCCGCATCTACTACTATTACTCCACACATCGACCGACTCCTGCCTTCATCTAGAGTATTCAGTTCATAAAGAACAGAGTAACGCATTAAGAAAGATGACATGATGTAGAGGGATAAACTCAAGCAATATGATATAAACCCCATCTTTTTATCCTCGATGGCAACAATACAATACGTGCCTTGCTGCCCCTGCTGTCACTGGGAAAGGACACCGCAAGATTGAATCCAAAGCTAAGCACTTCTCCTATGGCAAGAAAGATCAATGTAGTAGGCCAAACCAAACTGATAATTCGAAGAGACTTGCAAAGATAACTCAATCATACATAAAAGAATTCAGAGAAGATTCAAATATTATTCATAGATAAACTTGATCATAAGCCCACAATTCATCGGATCTCGACAAACACACCGCAAAAAGAGTTTACATCGAATAGATCTCCACAAGAGAGGGGGAGAACATTGTATTGAGATCCAAAAAGAGAGAAGAAGCCATCTAGCTAATAACTATGGACCCTTAGGTTTGTGGTAAACTACTCACAACTCATCGAAGGGGCAAGGATGTTGATGTAGAAGCCCTCCGTGGTCGATTACCCCTCCGGCAGAGTGCCGGTGAAGGCTCCAAGATGAGATCTCACGGATACAGAAGGTTACGGTGGTGGAAATTGTGTTTCGTCTTGCTCCTCGATGTTTTCGGGGTACGTAGGTATATATAGGAGGAAGAAGTACGTCGGTGGCCGCCCGAGGGGCCCACGAGACAAGGGGGCGCGCCCTACAGGGGGGGGGGCTCCTATCTCGTGGGAGCCTCGGCAGCTTCTTGGCTTGCACTCCAAGTCCTCTGTATCACGTTCGTTCCAAAAATCACGCTCCCGAAGGTTTCATTCCGTTTGGACTCTGTTTGATATTCCTTTTCTTCGAAATACTGAAATAGGCAAAAAAAACAGCAATATGGGTTGGGCCTCCGGTTAGTAGGTTAGTCCCAAAAATGATATAAATGTGTAAAATAAAGCCCATAAACATCCAAAAGGGGTAATATAATAGCATGGAACAATCAAAAATTATAGATACGTTGGAGACGTATCAAGCATCCCCAAGCTTAATTCCTGCTCGTCCTCGAGTAGGTAAATGATAAAAAGAGAATTTTTGATGTGGAATGCTACCTAGCATAATTCATAATGTAATTTTCTTTATTGTGGCATGAATGTTCAGATCCAAATGATTCAAAATAAAAGTTCACATTGATAAAAGAAATAGTAACACTTCAAGCATACTAATCAAAGTAATCATGTGTTCTCAAAATAACATGGCAAAAGAAAGTTCATCCCTACAAAATCATATAGTTAGGCTATGCTTCATTTTTGTCACATAAAGATGTTCCCAACTTCTATACCCCCGATGACAAGACAAGCAATTGTTTCATACTTAAATAATCTCAAACTTTTTCAACCTTCACGCAATACATGAGCGTGAGCCATGGATATAGCACTATGGGTGGAATAGAGTATGATGATGGGGATTGTGTGGAGAAGACAAAAAAGGAGAAAGTCTCACATTAACGAGGATAATTAACGGGCTATGGAGATGACCATCAATTTATGTGAACATGAGGAGTAGGTATTGCCATGCAACGAATGCACTAGAGCTATAAATGAATGCTCGACAAAAGAAAACTAGTGGGCGTGCATCCAACTTGCTTGCTCACTAAGACCTAGGGCATTTGAGGAAGCCCATCGTAGGAATATACAAGCCAAGTTCTATAATGAAAAATTCCCACTAGTATGAAAAAGACAACTTATGAGACTCACTATATGAAAAACATGGTGCTACTTTGAAGCACAATATATGAGACTCACTACATGAAGAACAAGGTGCTACTTTGAAGCACAAGTGTGGAAAAAGAGATAGTAACATTGCCCTTTTTCTTTTATTCTTTTTTTCCTTTTTATTTTTGGGCCTTTCTTTTTTTCTTTTGGCCTTTCTTCTTCTTTTTTTTCTTTGGGCAATGTTCTAATAATGATGATCATCACACTTCTATTGATTACAACATATGAATTACAACTCGAAACTAGAATAAGATATGACTCTATATGAATGCCCCCGGCGATGTACCGGGATGGTGCAATGAATCAAGAGTGTCATGTATGAAAAATGCATGGTGGCTTTGCCACAAATACGATGTCAACTACATGATCATGCAATGGCAATATGACAAAAGTAAAGTATGTCATGATGATGATGAACAGAACGGTGGAAAGTTGCATGGCAATATATCTCGGAATGGCTATGGAAATGCCATAATAGGTAGGTATGGTGGCTGTTTTGAGAAAGATATAAGGAGGTTTATGTGTGATAGAGCGTATCGTATCACGGGGTTTGGATGCACCAGCGAAGTTTGCACCAACTCTCAAGGTGAGAAAGGGCAATGCACGGTACCGAAGAGGCTAGCAATGGCGGAAAGGTAAAAGTGCGTATAATCCATGGACTCAACATTAGTAAAAAGAACTCATATACTTATTGCAAAAATTTAGAAGTCATCAAAAACCAAGTACTATGCGCATGCTCCTAGGGGGATAGATTGGTAGGGAAAGACCATCCCTCGTCCCCGACCGCCACTCATAAGGATGCACGAGCCAGGTACAATTCATGTTTCAAATTTGTTAAATAACTTTAACCATACGTGCATGCTACGAGACTTGGTAACTTCAACACAAGCATTCTTTAAATTCATAATCACCCAAATAGCATGACTTTAATATCACTACCTCCATATCTCAAAACAATTATCCAGTATCAAATTGATCATAGCATCCAATTCACTTCCTATGATAGTTTTTATTATACCCAACTTGGATGCCTACCATTCTAGGACAAATTTTATAACCATAGCAAATACCATGCTGTTCTAAAAGACTCTCAAAAAGATATAAGTGAAGCATGAGAGACTAGTTATTTCTACAAAAATAAATCACCACCGTGCTCTAAAAGATATAAGTGAAGCACTAGAGCAAAAACTATCAAGCTCAAAAGATATAAGTGAAGCACATAGAGTATTCTAGCAAATTCTAATCAAATAGGCTTCTCCCAAAAGGTGTGTACAGCAAGGATGACTGTGGTAAACTAAAAAGCAAAGACTAATATAATACACGACGCTCCAAGCAAAACACATATCATGTGGCGAATAAAAATATAGCTCCAAGTAAAGTTACCAATGAACGAAGACGAAAGAGGGGATGCCTTCCCGGGGCATCCCCAAGCTTAGGCTTTTGGCTATTCTTGAATATCTTGGGATGCCATGGGCATCCCCAATCTTAGGCTCTTGCCACCCTTTATTCCATAGTCCATAAAAGCTTTACCCAAAACTTGAAAACTTCACAACACAAAACTCAACAGCAAAATCTTATAAGCTCCGTTAGTGAAAGAAAACGAAACCACCAAATAAGGTACTGCAATGAACTCATTCTTTATTTATTTTGGTGTTAAACCTACTCTATTCCAACTTCTCTATGGTTCTTAAACTATTTTACTAGCCATAGATGCATCAAAATAAGCAAACAACACACGAAAAACAGAATCTGTCAAAAACAGAACAATCTGTAGCAATCTGTAACTAACACAAACTTCTGGAACTCTAAAAATCCTGCCAAAATAGGAAGTCCTGGAAAATTAGTTTATTGATCAGCAGCAAACAGAATCAACGCTAAAGCACGTTCCTGTGATTTAACAAAATTATATTTATGCGCACAAAGTTTCTGTTTTTTAGCAGAATCAAATCAACCATCATCATAGGTTATCCTATAGGTTCTACTTGGCACAAACACAAATTAAAGGATAAAAAAACATCTAAACATAAGGTAGATGCAAGATTTATTACCAAACAGGAGCAAAAACAAAAGAACATAAAGAAAATTGGGTTGCCTCCCAACTAGCGCTATCATTTAACGCCCCTAGCTAGGCATAAAAGCGAAGATAGATCTAACGAGTGCCATCTTTGGCACTAAATTCATAAGTAGCCCGCATGATAGATTCATAAGGTAATTTGACTTTCTTTCTTGGAAAGTGCTCCATGCCTTTCTTTAATGGAAATTGGAATCTCATATTCCCTTCCTTCATATCAATAATCGCGCCAATCGTTCTAAGGAAAGGTCTACCAAGAATAATAGGGCAAGAAAGATTGCAATCTATATCAAGAACGATAAAATCCACGGGCACCAAATTTCTATTTGCAACAATGAGAACATCATTGAACCTTCCCATTGGCTTTTTAATGGTGGAATCCGCAAGGTGCAAATTTAAAGAGCAATCATCAAGATCATGGAAACCTAGAATATCACATAAAGTTTTCGGAATCGTGGAAACACTAGCACCCAAATCACACAAAGCAAAACACTCATAATCTTTAATTCTAATCTTTATAGTAGGTTCCCACTCATCATTAAGTTTTCTAGGTATAGAAACTTCCAAATTAAGTTTTTCATCATTAGATTGCATCAAGGCATCAACAATATGCTTGGTAAAAGCTTTGTTTTGACTATAAGCATGGGGAGAATTAACAACGGATTGCAACAAGGAAATACAACCTTTTAAAGAACAATTATCATAATCAAATTCCTTGAAATCCGAGATAGTAGGTTCAATGATATTAGAAGTTGAGGACTCTCCAATCTCACTTTTACCCAATTTAGCATCAAGATCTAAAGACTCTGAATTCTTGGGATGCCTTCTAGGCAAAGTTGATTCATCATCAGTCCCATAATCATCAAAATTCATATGGAAAAACATAGATCTAATAGGAGACGCATCAATAACTTTAAGATCCTCATCATTATTTTCATGGAAACTAGAAGAACACGCTTTTATAAAGCTATCTTTTTTAGCAGGCAATCTAGCGGTTCTTTCCTTGCACTCGTCAATGGAAATTCTCATTACTTTGAGAGACTCATTGATATCATGCTTAGGAGAAGATCTAATTTTAAGAGAATCAACATCAAGCGAAAGTCTATCAACGTTCCTAGCCAAATCATCAACTTTGAGCAATTTTTCTTCAAGCAAAGCATTAAAATTCTTTTGAGAAATCATAAATTCTTTCACACTATTCTCAAAATCAGAGGGCATCTTATTAAAAATTACCATAAGAATTATTGTAGGAATTTCCATAATTATTAGAGGAATTACTAGGGAACGGTCTAACATTAAAGTTTCCTCTATAAGCATTGTTTCCAAAACTATTCCTACCAACAAAATTTACATCCATAGATTCATTATTATTCTCAATCAAAGAAGACAAAGGCATATCATTGGGATCAAGAGGAGTATTTTTAGTGGCAAACACTTTCATAAGTTCATCCATCTTTCCACTCGAAACATTGATTTCTTCTATAGCATGCACTTTTTTACTAGAAGATCTTTTGGTGTGCCAGTGAGAATAATTAGCCATAATATTATCAAGAAGTTTTGTAGAATCTCCTAACGTGATTTCCATAAACATACCTCCCACGGCCGAATCTAAAAGGTTTGTAGAAGCAAAGTTCAAACTGACATAAAATTTTTGTATGATCATCCATAAATTCAAACCATGAGTAGGGCAATTGCGAAGCATCAATTTCATTCTTTCCCAAGATTGGGCAACATGCTCATGATCAAGTTGTTTAAAATTCATAATATCGTTCCTAAGAGTGATAATCTTAGCGGGAGGAAAATACTTAGAGATAAAAGCATCTTTGCACTTGTTCCAAGAATCAATGCTATTTTTAGGTAAAGAAAAAAACCAAAATTTAGCACAATCTCTAAGTGAAAACGGAAATAACTTCAATTTGACAATATTGCTATCCATATCTTTCTTATTTTGCATATCACACAAATCAACAAAGTTGTTTAGATGAGTAGCGGCATCTTCACTAGGAAGGCCAGCGAATTGATCTTTCATAACAAGATTCAGCAAAGCGGTATTGATTTCACAAGACTCAACATCATTAAGAGGAGAAATCAGAGTACTAAGGAAATCATTATTATTGGTATTCGAGAAATCACACAATTTGGTATTATCTTGTGCCATGGCAACAAGTAATCCAACACACAAGCAAGCAGAAAAAGGCAAGCAAAAAAGAGAGGAGGAGATTGGGAAAGAGAGGGCGAATAAAACGGCAAGGGTGAAGTGGGGGAGAGGAAAACGAGAGGCAAATGGCAAATAATGTAAATGCGAGGGAGATGGGTTTGTGATGGGTACTTGGTATGTCTTAACTTGAGCGAAGACCTCCCCGGCAATGGCGCCAGAAATCCTTCTTGCTACGTCTTGAGCTTGCGTTGGTTTTCCTCAAAGAGGAGAGGGTGATGCAGCGATAGTAGCGTAAGTATTTCCCTCAGTTTTTGAGAACCAAGGTATCAATCCAGTAGGAGGCTCCTCAAAAGTCCCACGCACCTACACAAACAAACTGAGAACTCGCAACCAACGTAATAAAGGGGTTGTCAATCCCTTCACGGCCACTTGCGAAAGTGAGATCTAATAAAGATAGTATGATAAGATAAATATAATTTTGGTATTTTATAATATAGATGCAAAAAAGTAAAGATGCAAATAAAAGTGGATTGAAAACAAATATGATAAGAGATAGACCCGGGGGCCATGGTTTCACTAGTGGCTTCTCTCAAGATAGCATAAGTATTACGGTGGGTGAACAAATTACTGTCGAGCAATTGATAGAAAAGCGAATAATTATAAGATTATCTAGGCATGATCATGTATATAGGCATCACGTCCGCAACAAGTAGACCAACTCCTGCCTGCATCTACTACTATTACTCCACACATCGACCGACTCCTGCCTGCATCTAGAGTATTAAGTTCATAAGAACAGAGTAATGCGTTAAGCAAGATGACATGATGTAGAGCGATAAACTCAAGCAATATGATATAAACCCCATCTTGTTATCCTCGATGGCAACAATACAATACGTGCCTTGCATCCCTTTCTGTCACTGGGAAAGGACACCGCAAGATTGAACCCAAAGCTAAGCACTTCTCCCATGGCAAGAAAGATCAATCTAGTAGGCCAAACCAAACTGATAATTCAAAGAGACTTGCAAAGATAACTCAATCATACATAAAGGATTCAGAGAAGATTCAAATATTATTCATAGATAAACTTGATCATAAACCCACAATTCATCGGATCTCGACAAACACACCACAAAAAGAGTTTACAGCGAATAGATCTCCACAAGAGAGGGGGAGAACATTGTATTGAGATCCAAAAGGAGAGAAGAAGCCATCTAGCTAATAACTATGGACCCTTAGGTTTGTGGTAAACTACTCACAACTCATCGAAGGGGCAAGGATGTTAATGTAGAAGCCCTCCATGGTCGATTCCCCCTCCGGCAGAGTGCCAGCGAAGGCTCCAAGATGAGATCTCGTGGATACAGAAGGTTACGGTGGTGGAAATTGTGTTTCGTCCTGCTCCTCGATGTTTTCGGGGTACGTAGGTATACATAGGAGGAATAAGTACGTCCGTGGCCGCCCGAGGGCCCACAAGACAGGGGGCGCACCCTACAGGGGGGCCCTCCTATCTCGTGGGAGCCTCGGCAACTTCTTGGCTTGCACTCCATGTCCTCTGGATCACGTTCGTTCCGAAAATCATGCTCCCGAAGGTTTCATTCCATTTGGACTCCGTTTGATATTCCTTTTCTTCGAAATACTGAAATAGGCAAAAAAACAACAATATGGGATGGGCCTCCGGTTAGTAGGTTAGTCCCAAAAATGATATAAATGTGTAAAATAAAGCCCATAAACATCCAAAAGGGGTAATATAATAGCATGGAACAATCAAAAATTATAGGTACGTTGGAGACGTATCAATATACAAATATGTAGCTCCAAAAGCAAAGATGTAGAAAAAACATTTGTTCTTCCTACTAACATGGATGCTTCTCTTGGCCAACATTCAGTACAGACGGAAAGACAAATTTGTTTGTGAAGTCTACAATTCCTCTTGCAAACGCTAGTGGTTTCACCAATAGCTGGAACCATGAGAATGAACCACACATGATGGAGGAACATCCACTTCAATATGATTTGGCCTTCTCTCGATCACACGGCGAGACTATTTTCGAAATACAAACTTTAACTTAGGCAAAATGATGCCCCTTGTATAATCAGACCAAAGCAATAAAGCACCTAGTATTGGCCAATAAATAGTACAATACTACTTTTCTGCAGTCCATGAAGTGACTATCCAATCTTTCTGTGTCTATTTTCAAATGGCTCTACATGCAGTGACTATACTATTCTCTTGTGCAGTTCAAGCAAAATTGTGGTCACTTTGTTTGATTGCCAAATAGCAATGGCTAGACATCTCTGTCTGCACAAATATCAAGCAGCTAGTAAACATATACCACACCTTGTATTTTTGGTTTAAACATGTCTCTTCCGCTTAGCATCTGTCATGTTCTGCACTGGACAATTTGATACAATTATGTTTTGCCCTGGATAATTTCATACTGAATTGATTTGCTGGTTCAGAGCAGAAATATAGCGCGTATTCTTCATCAGACCAAGGATATCCATGTTTGTAGTGATGGAAGAGGTGAAATCGATACAACCAAAATTGAGCATCCAATCATTGAATCATGTCCTGCACCTCCAATGTAGGTCCACCCTGCCAATAAATTCACATGCAAACCACTAGTATTACTATCTAATGACAGTACAAAAAGAGTAGCAAGATAGTAGCAAACCATGTACCTTCGTAATGAATAGCTCATAGTGCCACCAATTGGATATAAAGGTTTGGAAGAAAACGTGCTCCTAATGTTGAACCAGTTGGACTTTTTGTGCAGTTCCACTAAAATCGAGCATCCCTATTTGCATAGATATTGAAAGTGTGATTACTGTAAAAATGACACTAGTTGAAGCATAGACTCACAAATATAAGCATTCCAATTTCTTAATGGGAAAAGGTAGCAAGACTATTTCTAACCACCTGTTTGAAGGAATAAATAAGGCAACGGCGGCTGATGTCAGAAAGGCATATATAGTTCTTTTTGAAAGAATGATCGACTCCTGACCTTTCCTCTTCTTTTAAGCATATTTTGTGCAGTTCAACTAAAATAAAATGCCATCACCGCCTTGACAATTTAGTGACACTGTACAAAAGGAAATGACTTAACATTACATCATGATGTCAGGTATGTAGTCGACAGGCATTAGAGACAAACATACATACCTCCTCAGATAACATACTGAACATTAATTTTAACAAAGGTGTGACTAGCTTTACCGGGACAATTTGAGTGAACTCTACACCCTATGTTCCTTAATATAAGGCGTTTTCGCAGTTCAATTTAAAGTACCCAAACGTCTAGTATTTAGAAAAACAGGTAGTAGTTTTCTTGAGCACATATGTGGGAAAGCTTGCAACACTTTATTTATGTCCATACGCTAATGCAACACCATTCGAATACTACAAATATACACTAATCCAGTGGCTAGTGCAACAGTAGAGTAGTTATTTTATTACAGGGTATAGTATAATGGTTTTACTGAACAGATTTCAATAAACTCTAGCACTGGAAGATTTCTATGAGAATTAACAATACAAAATTTAAAGGTAACAAGTTTCAGCATTGGTATACTAGCTGTGCATGGGCATTAAACCAAATACAAAAGTCTGAAAGTAACTAGCATTATTAACTAATGACAGTATAAAAAAATTGCAAACCATGTACCTCCAAGGTAAATATGATTTCGAACTCGTGGGGACCTTAAAAATTGCTATCCCAATCTTGATAATCGATCAAACATAAAAACTTGATCGAACGAATCAAGAGAACAGCCGGAGGAGGAGGTGCCCACTCTTGACCTTTCCTCTTGTCTTCATAATTTTTTGTGGAGTTTAACCAAAATAAAATGACATTAGCGCCTTGGCATTTTGGTGAGACTGTACAAAAAAATTAACTTATCTCATGAAAGTGAGGTATGTAATCTATAAGCATTATCAGTGCAAAAATCTGAAGGTAGTAACAAGTTTCATCGTTGGTGTACTGGCTGTTGATACGTCTCCAACGTATCTACTTTTCCAAACACTTTTGCCCTTGTTTTGGACTCTAACTTGCATGATTTGAATGAAACTAACCCGGACTGATGCTGTTTTCAGCAGAACTGCCATGATGTTGTTTTACGTGTAGAAAAGAAAAGTTCTTGGAATGTCCTGAAAATCCACGGAGGCACTTTTCGGAAAATATAAAAAATACTGGCGAAAGAATCAAGACTAGGAGCCCACACCCTGCCCACGAGGGTGGGGGCATGCCCCCTCCCCCTGGGCACGCCCCCCTATCTCGTGGGCCCCCTGGACCTCCACCGACCTCAACTCCAACTCCATATATTCACGTTCGGGGAGAAAAAAATCAGAGAGAAAGTTTCATCGCGTTTTACGACACGGAGCCGCCGCCAAGCCCTAATCTCTCTTGGGAGGGCTGATCTGGAGTCCGTTCGGGGCCCCGGAGAGGGGGATTCGTCGCCATCGTCATCATTAACCATCCTCCATCACCAATTTCATGATGCTCACCGCCGTGCGTGAGTAATTCCATCATAGGCTTGCTGGACGGTGATGGGTTGGATGAGATTTACCATGTAATCAAGTTAGTTTTGTTAGGGTTTGATCCATAGTATCCACTATGTTCTGAGATTGATGTTGCTATGACTTTGCTATGCTTAATGCTTGTCACTAGGGCCCGAGTGCCATGATTTTAGATCTGAACCTATTATGTTTTCATGAATATATGTGTGTTCTTGATTCTATCTTGCAAGTCTATGGTCACCTATTATGTGTTATGATCCGACAACCCCGAAGTGACAATAATTGGGATACTCCTCGGTGATGACCGTAGTTTTAGGAGTTCATGTATTCACTATGTGCTAATGCTTTGTTCCGGTTCTCTATTAAAAGGAGGCCTTAATATCCCTTAGTTTCCGCTAGGACCCCGCTACCACGGGAGGGTAGGACAAAAGATGTCATGCAAGTTCTTTTTCATAAGCATGTATGACTAGTTACGAAATACATGCCTACGTTACATTGATGAACTGGAGCTAGTTCTGTGTCACCCTATGTTATAGCTATTACATGAGGAATCGCATCCGGCATAATTATCCATCACTGATCCATTGCCTACGAGCTTTTCACATATTGTTCTTTGGTTATTTACTTTTCGGTTGCTACTGTTACAATCACTACAAAACCCAAAAATATTACTTTTGCTACCGTTACCTTTATTATCATATTACTTTGCTACTAAATACTTTGCTGCAGATACTAAGTTATCCAGGTGTGGTTGAATTGACAACTCAACTACTAATACTCAAGAATATTCTTTGGCTCCCCTTGTGTCGAATCAATAAATTTGGGTTGAATACTTTACCCTCGAAAGCTGTTGCGATCCCCTACACTTGTGGGTTATCAAGACTAATTTCTGGCGCCGTTGCCGGGGAGCATAGCTCTATTCTCTGAGTCACTTGGTATTTATATCTATTGATCACTATGAAGAACTTGAAAGACGCGAAAACTACGATCTATCCCTCAACTACGAGGGGAGGTAAGGAACTGCCATCTAGCTCTGCACTAGATTCTCCTTATGTTTTGAGTAAGCTTGCGACACCTAAACCTGCTACTGCTATGAATTCTGATATGTCGCATGTTATTGATGATGCCACTTCTTCTATGCATGATACTTATGATGAAACTACTTCTATGTGTGATACTACTTTGCCATTAGGTGAATTTCTTGATGAACAACTTGCTAGAGTTAGGGGGATTGAAATTATTGAAGATGCTATTATTGATGATAGTGATGATGAAAATTCTCCCAATGAATATGAATTTCCTGTTGTTCCTGAGGGTTATGTTATGAATGAAGAAGCTGCTAGAGCTATCTTTGCTTGCAATGATAGATATGATCTTAAGAAGTTATTAGCTAAATGGAAGCAACAATCTCTTAATGCTAGAATGAAACCTGACCCTGCTTTTGCTACTTCACCTATTTGTGTTGCTGATAAGGATTATGAATTCTCTGTTGATCCTGAGATTATTACTTTAGTTGAATCTGATCCTTTTTATGGCCTTGAATCCGAAACTGTTATGGCACATGTTACCAAGTTGAATGATATAGCTACCCTGTTTACTCATGATGATAGATCTCGCTATTTTTATATCCTTAAGATATTTCCGTTCTCGCTAAAGGGTGATGCTAAGACTTGGTATAATTCTCTTGCTTCTGGTTGTGTGCGTAGTCCCCAGGATATGATTTATTACTTCTCCGCTAAATATTTCCCTGCTCATAAGAAACAAGCTGCCTTGCGGGAAATATATAATTTTGTGCAAATCAAAGAAGTGAGTCTCCCACAAGCTTGGGGGAGGCTTCTCCGATTACTTAATGATTTGCCTGATCATCCTCTTAAGAAAAATGAAATACTTGATATCTTTTATAATGGACTAACCGATGCTTCCAAGGACTACTTGTATAGTTGTGCTGGTTGTGTTTTCAGGGAAAGAACAGTCGACGAAGCTGAATTACTATTGAATAATATGTTGACTAATGAAAATAATTGGACTCTTCCTAAGCCAATTCCGGAAGCAATTCCTGAACCAATTGAGCCAACTCCTGAGCCTATTCCTAAACCCACTCCAAAGAAGAGAGGTGTTTTATTCCTCAGTCCTGAAGATATGCAAGAGGCAAAGAAATCAATGAAAGAAAAAGGTATTAAAGCTGAAGATGTTAAGAATTTACCACCTATTGAAGAAATACATGGTCTTAATATACCGCCTGTTGAAGAACCACATTGTCTTGATAACCCGACACAGGTAGTAAAGGTAAATTCTCTCTATAGGTATGATAAAGTTGAAATCCCCTCTACTAAATTTCATTGCCCATGCTTAGATGAATTTGATGACTTTATGGCTACACAAGAAAGTTTTAATGCTTATGTTGGTAGAGAGTTAAAGAATAATTCTTTCGAGGTAGGACGCGTGAGCGATAATATGGCTAGAGTTAAAGGTGAACTCAAACTCATTAGCAAATATACTTCTATGGTTGCTACTCAAGCTGAGCAAGTACTCAAATCTCAAAATGATTTGCTTGATGAATTAAATAATAAAAATGACTTTTCTGTTAGAGTGGCTACTAGAACTGGTAGAATGACTCATGAACCTTTGTATCCTGAAGGCCACCCTAAGAGAATCGAGCAAGATTCTCAGAGAAACAATTTAGAGGCACCTAGTTCTTCTAAAAAGAAGAAAAAGAAAAATGATAGAACTTTGCATGCTTCTAGTGAACCTGTTGTAGACACACCTGAGAATCCCAATGATATTTCTATTTCTGATGCTGAAACACAATCAGGTGATAAACATGAACCTAGTAATAATGTTAATGATAATGTTCATGTTGATGCTCAACCTAGTAAAAACAATGATGTAGAGATTGAACCTGCTGTAGATCTTGATAACCCACAATCAAAGAATCAACGTTATGATAAGAGATATTTTGTTGCTAGGAAGCACGATAGAGAAAGAGAACCATGGGTTCAAAAACCCATGCCCTTTCCTCCTAAACCATCCAAGACAAAGGATGATGAGGAATTTGAGCGCTTTGCTGAAATGATTAGACCTATCTTCTTACGTATGCGCTTAACTGATATGGTTGAAGTAAATCCTTATGCTAAGTATATGAAGGATATAATTACAAATAAAAGAAAGATGATGGAAGCTTAAATTTCCACCATGCTTGCTAATTACACTTTTAAAGGTGGAATACCAAAGAAACTTGGAGATCCGGGTGTACCAACTATACCATGCTCCATTAAAAGAAATTATGTTAGAACTGCTTTATGTGATCTTGGAGCCGGTGGTAGTGTTATGCCTCTCTCTTTATATCGTAGACTTGAATTGAATAAGTTGACACCTACTGAAATATCTTTGCAAATGGCTAATAAATCAACTGCTATACCTGTCGGTATTTGTGAGGATGTGCCTGTTGTGGTTGCAAATGTCACTATCTTAATGGACTTTGTCATTCTTGATATTCCCGAGGACGATAGTATGTCAATTATCCTTGGTAGACCCTTTTTGAATACTGTAGGCAATGTCACTTTTCATGTTAATGGTAATGAGCATACAATACACTTTCTGAGGAAACAATCTCAGGTTCATAGCATTAATTCTATTGGGAAAGTTCCAACTATCATTATTGGAGGTTTTGAATTTCCTCTTCCTACTGTCAAGAAAAATATGATATTCTTATTTTTGGGGATTTTCATATCCCCGTTGAGGTAACTTAGTGTTATTCGAAATTTCTCCGCTTCCGTGTTATTCAGAATGTGTTTGTTAACAAGACTTGATCAACCTTGTTAGTGGATTCATTTTGATGATCACGAGATGGATGAAACTAGAAGGCACAACCTTCTGTACCCACTTTTTACTTTCTGTCCTTTAGAATAAATAAAGCAAAAAAATAGTATTATCTCTCTGTTTTCTGAATTATCCGTGCATTAAAAAATATCCCAAAAATAAAAGTGCTCCAAATGCCCTGCAAATTTAGTATGATTTTTTATGGAATATTTGAGGATTTTAGGCACTGAAATCACTGCAGGAGGGGCAAGCACCAGAACACGAGAGTGGAGGGCGTGCCCACCCCCCTAGGCGCGCCCCCTGTCTCGTGGGCCCCTGGTGGCCCCCTCCACTTATGCCAGCACCCACACACTGTTGGAAATATGCCGTAGAGGCAATAATAAAAGTATTATTATATTTCATTGTTCATGATAATTGTCTTTTATTCATGCTATAACTGTTTTATCCGGAAATCGTAATACACGTGTGAATACTTAGACCACACTATGTCCCTGGCAAGCCTCTAGTTGACCAGCTCGTTGTGATCAACAGATAGTCATGGTTTCCTGACTATGGACATTGGATGTCGTTGATAACGGGATCACATCATTAGGAGAATGATGCGATGGACAAGACCCAATCCTAAGCATAGCATAAAAGATCGTGTAGTTCGTTTTGCTAGAGCTTTGCAAGTGTCAAGTATCTCTTCCTTCGACCATGAGATCGTGTAACTCCCGGATACCGTAAGAGTGCCTTGGGTATATCAAACGTCACAACGTAACTGGGTGACTATAAAGGTGCATTACAGGTATCTCCGAAAGTAGCTGTTGGGTTGACACGGATCGAGACTGGGATTTGTCACTCCGTATGACGGAGAGGTATCTCTAGGCCCACTCGGTAATGCATCATCATATTGAGCACAATGTGACCAAGGTGTTGGACACGGGATCATGCATTACGGTACGAGTAAAGTGACTTGCCGGTAACGAGACTGAACAAGGTATTGGGATACCGACGATCGAGTCTCGGGCAAGTAACGTACCGATTGACAAAGGGAATTGCATACAGGGTTTGATCGAATCCTCGACATAGTGGTTCATCCAATGACAACATCGAGGAGCATGTGGGAGCCATCATGGGTATCCAGATCCCGCTGATGGTTATTGACTGAGAGCGTCTCGGTCATGTCTGCATGTCACCCGAACCCGTAGGGTCTACACACATAAGGTTCGGTGACGCTAGGGTTATGAAGATATGTATATGCAGAAACCCGAATGTTGTTCGGAGTCCGGGATGAGATCCCGGACGTCACGAGGAGTTCCGGAATGGTCCGGAGGTAAAGAATTATATATAGGAAGTGCTATTTCGGGCATCGGGACAAGTTTCGGGGTTATCGGTATTGTACCGGGACCACCGGAAGGGTCCCGGGGGTCCACCGGGTGGGGCCACCTGTCCCGGGGGGGCACATGGGCTGTAGGGGGTGCGCCTTGGCCATCATGGGCCAAGGGCACCAGCCCCTATAGGCCCATGCGCCTAGGGTTTCCCCCTAGGAGGAGTCCTAGTGGTGGAAGGCACCCCTAGGTGCCTTGGGGGGGAGGGAAACCTCCCCTAGGCCGCCGCCCCCCCTAGTAGTTCTCATCTACTAGGGCCGGCGCCCCCCCCCTTGGCACCCCTATATATAGTGGGGGAGAGGAGGGACTTCATACACCAGCCCCTGGCGCCTCCACCTCCCCCCGTTACGTCTCTCCCTCGTAGTCTCGGCGAAGCCCTGCTGCTGTGACGCCCTGCATCCACCACCACGCCGTCGTGCTGCTGGATCTTCATCAACCTCTCCTTCCCCCTTGCTGGATCAAGAAGGAGGAGACGTCTCCCGTCCCGTACGTGTGTTGAACGCGGAGGTGCCGTCTGTTCGGCGCTGGTCATCGGTGATTTGGATCACGTCGAGTACGACTACATCATCACCTTGCAAGCTTCCGCACGCGATCTACAAGTGGTATGTAGATGCAAACTCTCTCCCTAGACTCGTTGCTTAGATGAACTCATAGATGGATCTTGGTGAAACCGTAGGAAAAATTTTAATTTTCTGCAACGTTCCCCAACAGTGGCATCATGAGCTAGGTCTATGCGTAGTTCTCTTTGCACGAGTAGAACACAACTTTGTTGTGGGCGTGGATTTTGTCATCTTACTTGCCTCTACTAGTCTTTTCTTTTTCAACGGTATTGTGGGATGAAGTGGCCCGGACCAACCTTACACGTACGCTTACGTGAGACCGGTTCCACCGACTGACATGCACAAGTTGCATAAGGTGGCTGGCGGGTGTCTGTCTCTCCCACCTTAGTTGGAGCGGAATCGATGAACAGGGCCCTTATGAAGGGTAAATAGAAGTTGACAAAATCACGTTGTGGTGATTCGTAGGTAAGAAAACGTTCTTGCTAGAACCCAATTGCAGCCACGTAAAAGATGCAACAACAATTAGAGGACGTCTAACTTGTTTTTGCAGCGATTGAACATGTGATGTGGTATGGCCAGAAGTTGTGATGAATGATGAATTGTGATGTATGAGATCATGTTCTTTGTAATAGGATTCACGACTTGCATGTGGATGAGTATGACAACCGGCAGGAGCCATAGGAGTTGTCATTATTTTTTGTATGACCTGCGTGTCATTGAATAACGTCATGTAAACTACTTTGCTTTATTGCTAAACGTTAGTCATAGAAGTAGAAGTAGTCGTTGGCGTGACAACTTCATGAAGACACGATGATGGAGATCATGATGATGGAGATCATGGTGTCAAGCCGGTGACAAGATGATCATGGAGCCCCGAAGATGAAGATCAATGGAGCTATATGATATTGGCCATATCATGTCACAACTATATAATTGCATGTGATGTTTATTATGTATTATGCATCTTGTTTACTTAGGACGACGGTAGTAAATAAGATAATCCCTTATAAAATTTCAAGAAGTGTTCTCCCCTAACTGTGCACCGTTGCTATAGTTCGTCGTTTCTAAGCACCACGTGATGATCGGGTGTGATGGATTCTTACGTTCACATACAACGGGTGTAAGACAGTTTTACACAGCGAAAACACTTAGGGTTAACTTGACGAGCCTAGCATGTGCAGACATGGCCTCGGAACACAGAGACCGAAAGGTCGAACACGAATCGTATAGAAGATACGATCAACATGAAAATGTTCACCGACGATGATTAGTCCGTCTCACGTGATGATCGGACACGGGCTAGTCGAATCGGATCGTGTAACACTTAGATGACTAAAGGGATGTCTAATCTAAGTGGGAGTTCATAATTTGATTAGAACTTTATTATCATGAACTTAGTCTAAAACCTTTGCAAATATGTCTTGTAGATCAATGGCCAACGCTAATGTCAACATGAACTTCAACGCGTTCCTAGAGAAAACCAAGCTGAAAGATGATGGCAACAACTATACGGACTGGGTCCGGAACCTGAGGATCATCCTCATAGCTGCCAGGAAACAATATGTCCTAGAAGGACCGCTAGGTGACGCTCCCGTCCCAGAGAACCAAGACATTATGAATGCTTGGCAAACTCGCGCTGATGATTACTCCCTCGTTCAGTGCGGCATGCTTTACAGCTTAGAACCGGGGCTCCAAAAGCGTTTTGAGCATCACGGAGCATATGAGATGTTCGAAGGGCTGAAACTAGTTTTCCAAGCTCATGCCCGGGTCGAGAGATATGATGTCTCCGACAAGTTCTACAGTTGTAAGATGGAGGAAAACAGTTCTGTCAGTGAGCACATCCTGAAGATGTCTGGGTTGCACAACCGTATGACCCAGCTGAACATTAACCTCCCAGATGAGGCGGTCATTGGCAGAATCCTCCAGTCGCTCCCACCAAGCTACAAGAGCTTTGTGATGAACTACAACATGCAGGGAATGGAAAAGACCATTCTTGAAGTGTTCTCGATGCTGAAGTCAGCAGAGGCTGAAATCAAGAAAGAACATCAAGTGTTGATGGTCAATAAGACCACTAAGTTCAAGAAGGGCAAGGGTAAGAAGAACTTCAAGAAGGACGGCAAAGATGTTGCCGCGCCTGGTAAGCCAGTTACCGGGAAGAAGTCAAAGAATGGACCCAAGCCTGAGACTGAGTGCTTTTATTGCAAGGGGAAGGGTCACTGGAAGCGGAACTGCCCCAAATACTTAGCGGATAAGAAGGCCGGCAACACCAAAGGTATATTTGATATACATGTGATTGATGTGTACCTTACCAGTAATCGTAGTAACTCCTGGGTATTTGATACCGGTGCCGTTGCTCATATTTGTAACTCACAGCAGGAGCTGCGGAATAAACGGAGACTGGCAAAGGACAAGGTGACGATGGGCGTCGGGAATGGTTCCAGAGTCGATGTGATCGCCGTCGGCACGCTGCCTCTACATTTACCTACGGGATTAGTTTTGAACCTCAATAATTGTTATTTAGTGCCAAGTTTGAGCATGAACATTGTATCTGGATCTCGTTTAATACGAGATGGCTACTCATTTAAGTCTGAGAATAATGGTTGTTCGATTTATATGAGAGATATGTTTTATGGTCATGCTCCGATGGTCAATGGTTTATTCTTAATGAATCTCGAGCGTAATATTACACATGTTCATAGTGTAGATGCCAAAAGATTTAAAGTTGATAACGATAGTCCCACATACTTGTGGCACTGCCGCCTTGGTCACATTGGTGTCAAGCGCATGAAGAAGCTCCATGCCGATGGACTTTTAGAGTCTCTTGATTATGAATCGTTTGACACGTGCGAACCATGCCTCTTGGGCAAAATGACCAAGACTCCGTTCTCCGGAACAATGGAGCGAGCAACCAACTTGTTGGAAATCATACATACCGATGTGTGCGGTCCAATGAGCGTTGAGGCTCGCGGAGGATATCGTTATGTTCTCACTCTCACAGATGACTTGAGTAGATATGGGTATGTCTACTTAATGAAACACAAGTCTGAGACCTTTGAAAAGTTCAAGGAATTTCAGAATGAGGTGGAGAATCAACGTGACCGAAAGATAAAATTCTTACGATCAGATCGTGGAGGAGAATACTTAAGTCACGAATTTGGTACACACTTAAAGAAATGTGGAATCGTTTCACAGCTCACGCCGCCTGGAACACCTCAGCGAAACGGTGTGTCCGAACGTCGTAATCGCACTCTATTGGATATGGTGCGGTCTATGATGTCTCTTACCGATTTACCGCTATCATTTTGGGGATACGCTCTAGAGACAGCTACATTCACTTTAAATAGGGCACCGTCTAAATCCGTTGAGACGACACCGTATGAATTATGGTTTGGAAAGAAACCTAAGCTGTCGTTTCTAAAAGTTTGGGGATGCGAAGCTTATGTCAAGAAACTTCAACCTGAAAAGCTCGAACCCAAGTCGGAAAAATGCGTATTCATAGGATACCCTAAGGAAACTGTAGGGTATACCTTCTACTTAAGATCCGAAGGCAAGATCTTTGTTGCCAAGAACGGATGCTTTCTGGAAAAAGAGTTTCTCTCGAAAGAAGTAAGTGGGAGGAAAGTAGAACTCGATGAAGTACTACCTCTTGAGCGGGATAGTGACGCAGCGCAGGAAACCGTTCCTGTGATGCCCACACCAACTGAAGAGGAAAACCATGATAATGATCAAGGTACTTCGGATCAAGTTACTGCTGAACTTCGTAGGTCCACAAGGACACGTTCCGCACCAGAGTGGTACGGCAACCCTGTCCTGGAAATCATGTTGTTAGACAACAATGAACCTTCGAACTATGAAGAAGCAATGGCGGGCCCGGATTCCAACAAATGGCTTGAAGCCATGAAATCCGAGATAGAATCCATGTATGAAAACAAAGTATGGACTTTGACAGACTTGCCCGATGATCGGCGAGCGATAGAAAACAAATGGATCTTTAAGAAGAAGACGGACGCGGATGGTAATGTTACCATCTATAAAGCTCGACTTGTCGCTAAGGGTTATCGACAGGTTCAAGGGATTGACTACGATGAGACATTCTCTCCCGTAGCGAAGCTAAAGTCCGTCCGAATCATGTTAGCAATTGCCGCATACTATGATTATGAGATATGGCAGATGGACGTCAAAACAGCATTCCTTAACGGGCATCTTAAGGAAGAACTGTATATGATGCAGCCGGAAGGTTTTGTCGATCCTCGGAATGCTAACAAAGTATGCAAGCTCCAGCGATCCATTTATGGACTGGTGCAAGCATCTCGGAGTTGGAACATTCGCTTTGATGAGATGATCAAAGCGTTTGGGTTTATGCAGACTTATGGAGAAGCCTGCGTTTACAAGAAAGTGAGTGGGAGCTCTATAGCATTTCTCATATTATATGTAGATGACATACTCTTGATGGGAAATGATATAGAATTTCTGGACAGCATTAAGGCCTACTTGAATAAGTGTTTTTCAATGAAGGACCTTGGAGAAGCTGCTTATATATTAGGCATCAAGATCTATAGAGATAGATCGAGACGCCTCATAGGTCTTTCACAAAGCACATACCTTGATAAGATTTTGAAGAGATTCAGAATGGATCAGTCCAAGAAGGGGTTCTTGCCTATGTTACAAGGTGTGAGACTGAGCTCAGCTCAGTCACCGACCACGGCAAAAGATAAAGAAGAGATGAGTGTCATCCCCTATGCTTCAACCATAGGATCTATTATGTATGCCATGCTCTGTACCAGACCCGATGTAAACCTTGCTGTAAGTTTGGTAGCAAGATACCAAAGTAATCCCGGCAAGGAACACTGGACAACAGTCAAGAATATCCTGAAGTACCTGAAAAGGACAAAGGACATGTTTCTCGTTTATGGAGGAGACGAAGAGCTCGTCGTAAAGGGTTACGTCGACGCTAGCTTCGACTCAGATCTGGATGACTCTAAGTCACAAACCGGATACGTGTATATGTTGAATGGTGGAGCAGTAAGCTGGTGCAGCTGCAAGCAGAGCGTCGTGGCGGGATCTACGTGTGAAGCGGAGTACATGGCAGCCTCGGAGGCAGCACATGAAGCGATTTGGGTGAAGGAGTTCATCACCGACCTAGGAGTCATACCCAATGCGTCGGGGCCGATCAAACTCTTCTGTGACAACACTGGAGCTATTGCCCTCGCAAAGGAGCCCAGGTTTCACAAGAAGACCAGGCACATCAAGCGTCGTTTCAACTCCATCCGTGAAAATGTTCAAGATGGAGACATAGAGATTTGCAAAGTGCACACGGATCTGAATGTCGCAGATCCGCTGACTAAACCTCTCTCGCGTGCAAAACATGATCAACACCAGAACTCTATGGGTGTTCGATTCATCACAATGTAACTAGATTGGTGACTCTAGTGCAAGTGGGAGACTGTTGGAAATATGCCCTAGAGGCAATAATAAAAGTATTATTATATTTCATTGTTCATGATAATTGTCTTTTATTCATGCTATAATTGTATTATCGGAAATCGTAATACACGTGTGAATACTTAGACCACACTATGTCCCTGGTAAGCCTCTAGTTGACCAGCTCGTTGTGATCAACAGATAGTCATGGTTTCCTGACTATGGACATTGGATGTCGTTCATAACGGGATCACATCATTAGGAGAATGATGTGATGGACAAGACCCAATCCTAAGCATAGCATAAAAGATCGTGTAGTTCGTTTTGCTAGAGCTTTGCAAGTGTCAAGTATCTCTTCCTTCGACCATGAGATCGTGTAACTCCCGGATACCGTAAGAGTGCCTTGGGTATATCAAACGTCACAACGTAACTGGGTGACTATAAAGGTGCATTACAGGTATCTCCGAAAGTAGCTGTTGGGTTGACACGGATCGAGACTGGGATTTGTCACTCCGTATGACGGAGAGGTATCTCTGGGCCCACTCGGTAATGCATCATCATATTGAGCTCAATGTGACCAAGGTGTTGGACATGGGATCATGCATTACGGTACGAGTAAAGTGACTTGCCGGTAACGAGACTGAACAAGGTATTGGGATACCGACGATCGAGTCTCGGGCAAGTAACGTACCGATTGACAAAGGGAATTGCATACAGGGTTTGATCGAATCCTCGACATAGTGGTTCATCCGATGACAACATCGAGGAGCATGTGGGAGCCATCATGGGTATCCAGATCCCGCTGATGGTTATTGACTGAGAGTGTCTCGGTCATGTCTGCATGTCTCCCGAACCCGTAGGGTCTACACACTTAAGGTTCGGTGACGCTAGGGTTATGAAGATATGTATATGCAGAAACCCGAATGTTGTTCGGAGTCCCGGATGAGATCCCGGACGTCACGAGGAGTTCCGGAATGGTCCGGAGGTAAAGAATTATATATAGGAAGTGCTATTTCGGGCATCGGGACAAGTTTCGGGGTTATCGGTATTGTACCGGGACCACCGGAAGGGTCCCGGGGGTCCACCGGGTGGGGCCACCTGTCCCGGGGGGCCACATGGGCTGTAGGGGGTGCGCCTTGGCCATCATGGGCCAAGGGCACCAGCCCCTATAGGCCCATGCGCCTAGGGTTTCCCCCTAGGAGGAGTCCTAGTGGTGGAAGGCACCCCTAGGTGCCTTGGGGGGGAGGGAAACCTCCCCTAGGCCGCCGCCCCCCCTAGTAGTTCTCATCTACTAGGGCCGGCGCCCCCCCCCCTTGGCACCCCTATATATAGTGGGGGAGAGGAGGGACTTCATACACCAGCCCCTGGCGCCTCCACCTCCCCCCGTTACGTCTCTCCCTCGTAGTCTCGGCGAAGCCCTGCTGCTGTGACGCCCTGCATCCACCACCACGCCGTCGTGCTGCTGGATCTTCATCAACCTCTCCTTCCCCCTTGCTGGATCAAGAAGGAGGAGACGTCTCCCGTCCCGTACATGTGTTGAACGCGGAGGTGCCGTCCGTTCGGTGCTGGTCATCGGTGATTTGGATCACGTCGAGTACGACTACATCATCACCTTGCAAGCTTCCGCACGCGATCTACAAGTGGTATGTAGATGCAAACTCTCTCCCTAGACTCGTTGCTTAGATGAACTCATAGATGGATCTTGGTGAAACCGTAGGAAAAATTTTAATTTTCTGCAACGTTCCCCAACACACACTTCATCTTCTACCCAAAAAAAATTCCCATCCAGCTCAAGCACGAGTTCTAGCTCATTTTGCTGCGATTTTCGATCTCCTTGCTCAAAGCTCTGTTCACAAAACTGCTTTGGGAGATTGTTGCTTGGTATGTGACTCCTCCATTGGTCCAATTAGTTTTTGTTCTAGTGCTTTATTCATGACCATGTTCTTGAGCTTACATGTTAAATTTATGAGGTCCCAAGCAATTCTAATGCATGATATAGGCTCTAGGCACTTGTAGGAGTAGTTGCTACCAATCTTGTTTAGTTTTATTCCCTTTTATTTTGAAGTTACTTAAATTTCAGAAATTTTTCAGAAAAAGAATTATTTCTAGAAGAATGTACCAAGGTGGTTCCTAGGTAAAGAAAGGGCCCAGGATTGCTATACGTGAGCAAGATGTTGAATTGCCGAGGGACGCGGATGTACGAGCTTGTGAGTGGCCATCCGATAATTTTATGCTCGAAGCAGGCTTTAAGGAGGAATTTGACGCATATGTGTGTAATGCTGAGCTGGAGGACTTCTTACAAGATAAGTGTCCTCAGTACTATCAATTGACTGATTCCTTTGTGCGGAGGTTTAAATATAATTGTACGCGTAATTCTCCTAGTGTCATATTTGATATTTATGATACATCTTATACCATGGACCTAGAGGATTTTACAACTGCTTGCAAACTTCCGCAGTGGGGCAATATTAATGATCCTCACAAATCTGAATTTAGAGATTTCCTTGCTAGTATTACTGTGGGAGAATCTAGGGACATAGCACAAGCTACCATAGGGAGCATTCATTTTCCTGCTATACATTATTTTGCTCTCTTCATTGGTAGAAGCATTAACGGTAAAGATGAAGCATGTCACATGTGTGTCCCTGATCTGAGTGTCCTCAAGAGTGCTATGTTAGGTTATAAAGGTTATAACTTGGGGGCAATAGTCGCACGTAGGTTGCTGAATAATAGTAGAAAGGGAAATTTATTAGGAGGAATTTATGCAACCCGTGTGGCTAATTATCTTGGTATAGCCCCACGAGAAGGGGATATGATTATACCACCTATTCTTTTGGATTATGAAGCTATGGTCAATCATCAATTTCTTAGGAGGAATGAACAATCCCTCCAATATCGACTAATCTATGACAGATGCAACGTCGTCCATGTTACTCTTCCTGCTCCCTACCTTTTTGATTATCAGGCAGAAGGAAGATATGTTGTCACCAGGGAGGAAGCAGCTGAACACGAGGAGAGAGCAGAGGCGGCCCACCAACACACCGCAGCTCAGGAGGAGGTTGCCGCTGCATCTCAGTACGACCCCAGCTACAGCTACGGATATCAGCCAGGCGGTCCTTGGTACTAGACCAACTTAGGCCAAAAGCCTAAGCTTGGGGGAGTACGTATTTCTCACCAACTTTACATTCATGTTCACACACTAGTCGTCGGTACTCATACACTTTCATTGTATTATCCATGCTAGTTTAAATTTCTTTTTCTAGTTTTCTTCTTGTGTGTTTGATAAACCTTAAGAAAAAACCAAAAAAATTAGTTAGTTTAATTCCCATGCTTGTAGTAGAAATTAAAATGAAAACCCAAAAAGATTTCTTGTTCTTCTTCTTACTTGTTGGGAGCTTTCCCGTGTAAATAGTTTTCTTTTCTTTTCTTTCCTTTGGGGGTCGAGAAGACCATATTAAAATTCTTAGTGGCTCTCATATGCATGATTGATTATTTAACTTAGAGCCCATATTACTTGTCTTCTTTCTTGAGTTGAATGCTTGCAGATTCCAGCTTAGTCCAATGCACGTGCACTATTATTATTATACACATCGTTCGGTCGTGCAAGTGAAAGGCAATAATGACGATATATGATGAACTTATTGGGATGAGAAAAGCTGGTATGAACTCGACCTCTCTTGTTTTTGTAAATATGATGAGTTCATCGTTCCTGAGTCAGCTATTATGAAGTAAACATATTTGCAATGACATTTAGAGATTATAGTTACTTGTGCCATGCTTGATTTGCTATGAGTTATAATGGTTTACCTTGCGTGCCAACATGCTATTAGAATGATTATGATGTGATATGATGGGACGGTATCCTCCTTTGAATGAATTGAGTGACTCGACTTGGCACACGTTCACGCATGTAGTTGAATCAAATCAACATAGCCTTCATGATATTTATGTTCATGGTGGATTATATCCTACTCATGCTTGTACTCGGTGTGAATTAATTTTAATGCACATTTATTACTGTTGTCGCTCTCTAAGTTGGTCGCTTCCCAGTCTTTTGCTAGACTTCACCTGTACTAAGCGGGAATACTGCTAGTGCATTCAAACTCCATAAACCCCAAAGTTGTTCCATATGACTCCACCATACCTTCCTATATGCGGTATTTACCTACCGTTCCAAGTAAATTTGTGCGTGCCAAACTCCAAACCTTCAAATGAAATTCTATTTTGTATGCTCGAGCAGCTCATGTTTCAACTAGGGTTGCCTATATCTTCCATGCTAGGTGGGTTATTCTCAAGAGGAGTGGACTCTGATACGTCCATTTTGCATCATGCTTTTATATCAATATTTATTGCATTATGGGCTGTTATTCCATGTTATGTCACAATACTTATGGCTAGTCTCTCTTATTTTACAAGGTTTACATGAAGAGGGAGAATGCCGGCAGTTGGAATTCTGGGCTAGAAAAGGAGCAAATATTGGAGGCCTATTCTGCGCAACTCCAAAAGTCCTGAAACTCCATGAAATATCTTAAAATAAATAAAGAAAAATCGTCACCAAAGATGAAGGCCAGGGGGCCCACACCCTGCTCACGAGGGTGGGGGGCGCCCCCCTGGGCGTGCCCCTACCTTGTGGGCCCCCTGGTGGCTCTCCCACGTCCATCTTCTCCTATATGAAGTCTTTCGATGAGAAAAAAAATAGAAGGCAACCTTTCGGGACGAGACTCCGCCGCCACGAGGCGGAACCTTGGCGGAACCAATCTAGGGCTCGGTAGAGCTGTTCTGCCGGGGACACTTCCCTCCGGGAGGGGGAAATCATCACCATCGTCATCACCAACACTCCTCTCATCGGGAGAGGGCAATCACCATCAACATCTTCACCAGCACCATCTCATCTCCAAACCCTAGTTCATCTCTTGTATCCAATTCTTGTCTCCATGTCCGGGATTGGTGCTAGTAGGTTGCTAGTAGTGTTGATTACTCCTTGTAGTTGATGCTAGTTGGTTTACTTGGTGGAAGATCATATGTTCAGATCCTTTATGCATATTATTACCCATCTGATTATAAACATGAATATGATTTGTGAGTAATTACGTTTGCTCTTGAGGACAAGGGAGAAGTCTTGCTATTAGTAGTCATGTGAATTTGGTATTCGTTCAATATTTTGATAAGATGTATGTTGTCTAGCCTCTAGTGGTGTTATGTGAACGTCGACTACATAACACTTCACCATTATTTGGGCCTAGAGGAAGGCATTGGGAAGTAATAAGTAGATGATGGGTTGCTAGAGTGACAGAAGCTTAAACCCTAGTTTATGCGTTGCTTCGTAAGGGGCTGATTTGGATCCATATGTTTCATGCTATGGTTAGGTTTACCTTAATACTTTTGTTGTAGTTGCGGATGCTTGCAATAGAGGTTAATCATAAGTGGGATGCTTGTTCAAGTAAGAACAGCACCCAAGCACCGGTCCACCCACATATCAAATTATCAAAGTACCGAACGCGAATCATATGAGCGTGATGAAAACTAGCTTGACGATATTCCCATGTGTCCTCGGGAGCGCTTTTCCTATTATAAGAGTTTGTCCAGGCTTGTCCTTTGCTACAAAAAGGATTGGGCCACCTTGCTGCACTTTATTTACTTTTGTTACTTGTTGCTCGTTACAATTTATCTTATCACAAAACTATCTGTTACCACTTATTTCAGTACTTGCAGAGAATACCTTGCTGAAAACCGCTTATCATTTCCTTCTGCTCCTCGTTGGGTTCGACACTCTTACTTATTGAAAGGACTACGATAGATCCCCTATACTTGTGGGTCATCAAGACTCTTTTCTGGCGCCGTTGCCGGGGAGTGAAGCGCCTTTGGTAGGTGGAATTTGGTAAGGAAAAATTTATATAGTGTGCTGAAATTTTCTGTCACTTGTTACTATGGAAAGTAATTGTCTGAGGGGCTTGTTCGGGGTATCTTCACCCCGTCCAGTAGAGCAAAGAGTTGCTCCTCAACCTACTGAACCTACTGAACCTATTGAAAATGAAACTCCTTTTGAAATTCCTTCGGGTATGATGGAAAAACTGCTAGCTAACACTTTTACAGGAGATGGAACAAAGCATCCTGATGAACATCTACGCTATGTGGATGATGTTTGTGGACTATTTAAGCTTGCAGGTATACCCGATGATGTTGTTAAGAAGAAGGCCTTCCCTTTATCTTTGAAGGGAGACGCATTGACATGGTATAGGCTATGTGATGATATGAGATCATGGAACTATAAAAGATTGAAATTGGAATTTCATCAAAAGTATTACCCTATGCATCTTGTTCATCGTGATCGCAATTATATATATAATTTTTGGCCTCGCGAAGGAGAAAGCATCGCTCAAGCTTGGGGGAGGCTTAAATCAATGTTATATTCATGCCCCAATCATGAGCTCCAAGAGAAGTAATTATGCAAAGTTTTTATGCTCGGCTTTCTGATAACAATCGCACCATGCTCGATACTTCTTGTGCTGGCTCTTTTATGATGAAGACTATTGAATTTAGATGGAATTTATTGGATAGAATTAAACGCAACTCTGAAGATTGGGACCTCGACGAAGGTAAGGAGTCAGGTATGACACCTAAGTTTGATTGTGTTAAATCTTTTATGGATACCGATATTTTCCGTAAGTTTAGCACTAAATATGGACTTGACTCTGAGATAGTAGCTTCTTTCTGTGAATCTTTTGCTACTTATGTTGATCTCCCCAAGGAGAAGTGGTTTAAATATCATCCTCCCATAGAAGTAAAAGTAGCTGCACCTATTAAAGTTGAAGAAAAGACTGTCACTTATAATGATCCTATTGTTCCCACTTCTTATGTTGAGAAACCACCTTTCCCTGTTAGAATGAAGGATCATGCTAAAGCTTCAACTGTTGTTCGTAAAAGCAATATTAGAACTTATACACCTCCTGAGCAAGTCAAAGTAGAACCTAATATTGCTATTGTTAAAGATCTCTTGTTTGATAATATTGATGGGCATGTTATTCAATTCTCTGGTGAAACTGCTAAAATTGGTAAACCTTGTGCTAGAGATAAACATAGACCTGTGGTAGGCGTGCCTGTTATTTCTGTTAAAATAGGAGATCATTGTTATCATGGCTTATGTGATATGGGTGCTAGTGCTAGTGTTATACCCATTGACTTATACAAAGAAATTATGCATGATATTGCACCTGCTGAGTTAGAAGATATTGATGTTACAATTAAACTTGCCAATAGAGATACTATTTCTGCAATAGGAATTGTTAGAGATGTTGAAGTCTTGTGTGGAAAAACCAAATATCCTGCTGATTTTCTTGTTCTTGGTTCTCCACAAGATAGCTTTTGTCCCATTATATTTGGTAGACCCTTCTTGAATACTGTTAATGCTAAGATAGACTGCGAAAAGAATGTTGTTACTATTGGCTTGGATGATATGGTTCATGAGTTTAATTTCTCTAAATTTAGTAAACAACATCGTGAGGAAAATTGCCTAGTAAGGATGAAATTATTGGTCTTGCTTCTATTGCCGTACCTCCTAGTGATCCTTTAGAACACTATTTGCTAGACCATGAAAATGATATGTTCATGAATGAAAGAAGGGAAATAGATGAAGTATTCTTTAAACAGGAACCTATTCTGCAACACAATTTGCCTGTTGAAATCCTAGGGGATCCTCCTCCACCCAAGGGTGATCCCGTGTTTGAGCTTAAACCGTTGCCTGATAATCTTAAATATGCTTATCTTGATGAAAAGAAAATATATCCTGTCATTATTAGTGCTAACCTTTCAGAGCATGAAGAAGAAAGATTATTGAAAACTCTGAAGAAGCACCGTGCCGCTATTGGATATACTCTGGATGATCTTAAGGGCATCAGTCCCACTCTATGTCAACATAAAATAAATTTGGAAGCGGATGCCAAACCAGTTTGTGATCCTCAACGACGTTTGAATCCTAAAATGAAAGAAGTGGTAAGAAAGAAATACTCAAGCTTCTGGAGGCAGGTATAATTTATCCCGTTGCTGATAGTCAGTGGGTAAGTCCTGTCCATTGTGTCCCTAAGAAGGGAGGTATTACTGTTGTCCCTAATGATAAAGATGAATTGATTCCGCAAAGAATTATCACAGGTTATAGGATGGTAATTGATTTCCGCAAGTTAAATAAGGCTACTAAGAAAGATCATTACCCCTTACCTTTTATTGATCAAATGCTAGAAAGATTATGCAAACTCTAGATGGTTATTCTGGTTTCTCTCAAATACCTGTGTCGGCTAAAGATCAATCAAAGACTACTTTTACATGCCCTTTTGGTACTTTTGCTTATAGACGTATGCCTTTTGGTTTATGTAATGCACCTGCTACCTTTCAAAGATGCATGATGGCTATATTCTCTGACTTTTGCGAGAAAATTTGTGAGGTTTTCATGGATGACTTTTCCGTCTATGGTTCCTCTTTTGATGATTGCTTGAGCAATCTTGCTCGAGTTTTGCAGAGATGTGAAGAAACTAATCTTGTCTTGAATTGGGAAAAGTGCCACTTTATGGTTAATGAAGGTATTGTCTTGGGGCACAAAGTTTCTGAAAGAGGTATTGAAGTTGATAAAGCCAAGGTTGATGCTATTGAAAAGATGCCATGTCCCAAGGACATCAAAGGTATAAGAAGTTTCCTTGGTCACGCCGGATTTTATAGGAGGTTCATTAAGGACTTCTCAAAAATCTCTCGGCCTCTGACTAATTTATTACAAAAAGATGTACCATTTGTCTTTGATGATGATTGTGTAGAAGCATTTGAAATACTTAAGAAAGCATTAGTCTCTGCACCTGTTGTTCAGCCACCTGATTGGAATTTACCCTTTGAAATTATGTGTGATGCTAGTGATTATGCTGTAGGTGCTGTTCTAGGGCAAAGAGTTGATAAGAAATTAAATGTTATCCATTATGCTAGTAAGACTCTAGACAATGCTCAAAGAAATTATGCTACTACCGAAAAGGAACTTTTAGCAGTTGTATTTGCTTGTGATAAATTCAGACCCTATATTGTTGATTCTAAAGTAACTATTCACACAGATCATGCTGCTATTAAATATCTTATGGAAAAGAAAGATGCAAAACCTAGACTTATTAGATGGGTTCTCTTGCTGCAAGAATTTGATTTGCATATTGTTGATAGAAAAGGAGCTGAGAACCCCGTTGCAGACAACTTATCTAGGTTAGAGAATGTTCTTGATGACCCACTACCTATTGATGATAGCTTTCCTGATGAACAATTAAATGTCATAAGCACTTCTCGTAGCACTCCATGGTATGCTGATTATGCTAATTATATTGTTGCTAAATTTATACCACCTAGCTTCACATACCAACAAAAGAAAAAGTTTTTCTATGACTTGCGACATTACTTTTGGGATGACCCACATCTTTATAAAGAAGGAGTAGATGGTGTTATTAGACGTTGTGTACCTGAGCATGAACAGGAACAGATCCTACGCAAGTGTCACTCCGAAGCTTATGGAGGACACCACGCTGGAGATAGAACTGCACATAAGGTATTGCAATCCGGTTTTTATTGGCCTACTCTCTTCAAGGATGCCCGTAAGTTTGTTTTGTCTTGCGATGAATGTCAAAGAATTGGTAATATTAGTAGACGTCAAGAAATGCCTATGAATTATTCACTTGTTATTGAACCATTTGATGTTTGGGGCTTTGATTATATGGGACCTTTTCCTGCCTCTAATGGATATACACATATTTTAGTTGCTGTTGATTACGTTACTAAGTGGGTAGAAGCTATTCCAACTAGTAGTGCTGATCATAACACTTCTATTAAAATGCTTAAGGAAGTTATTTTTCCGAGGTTTGGAGTCCCTAGATATTTAATGACTGATGGTGGTTCACACTTTATTCATGGTGCTTTCCGTAAGATGCTTGCTAAATATGACGTTAATCATAGAATTGCATCTCCATATCACCCGCAGTCTAGTGGTCAGGTAGAATTGAGCAATAGAGAGCTCAAATTAATTTTGCAAAAGACTGTCAATAGGTCTAGAAAGAATTGGTCCAAGAAACTGAATGACGCATTATGGGCCTATAGAACTGCATACAAAAATCCTATGGGTATGTCTCCGTATAAAATGGTTTATGGAAAAGCATGTCACTTACCTCTCGAACTAGAACATAAGGCATATTGGGCTATTAAAGAGCTCAACTATGATTTCAAACTTGCCGGTGAGAAGAGGTTATTTGATATTAGCTCACTTGATGAATGGAGAACCCAAGCTTATGAAAATGCCAAGTTGTTTAAAGAAAAGGTTAAAAGATGGCATGACAAAAGGATACAAAAGCGTGAGTTTAATGTAGGTGATTATGTATTGCTATACAACTCTCGTTTAAGATTTTTTGCAGGAAAACTTCTCTTTAAATGGGAAGGTCCCTACGTTATCGAGGAGGTCTATCGTTCCGGTGCCATAAAAATCAACAACTTCGCAGGCACAAATCCGAAGGTGGTAAACGGTCAAAGGATCAAACACTATATTTCAGGTAATCCCATAAATGTTGAAACTAATATTATTGAAACCGTAACCCCGGAGGAATACATAAAGGACACCTTCCAGACCGTTCCAGACTCCGAAAAGGAATAGGTATGAGGTACGGTAAGTAAACCGACTCCAAAACAATTTTTAAGGCAATATTTCTCCGTTTTGGAATATTTAGAAAAATAGAAAAAGAAGTAGCAGTCCGGGGAGGACATGAGGCCTCCACGAGGGTGGAGGGTGCGCCCTACCTCCCTGGGCGCGCCCCCCTACCTCGTGACCACCTCGTGTGCCCTCCGGACTCCATTTTCTTGCACAATACGTATTTTGGTCGGTAAAATTCATTATATATACTCCCGAAGGTTTTAACTGTCGTATCACGCAAATCTCCCATGTTCTTGTTTCGAGCTGTTTTTCTGACAGGTCTAGATCATCATGACAACCCCAAGTGCTTCCAAGGACAAGTTCTTCGAGAAGGTGATCAACCCTTACCTCGCGGAGGTGCTGCGACACCCTGAAACCATTGAGATGCAGGGTGGGTTGCTGCACATCCGCGATGTTGAGGGACCAAAGGGAACCGGAAGCGTGGAGTCGAGGCTCGAAGCAATGGAGCAACAAGTTTTCAAGTGCCAGGGGATGGTGGAGCGTGGAATCAACGATACCCACAAGATGCTCGCGGAGTTCACCAACAACTATGAGCCGGATGCCAAGAAGACCGAGGAGGCCATCTTCAAGCTACACGAGAAGATCGAGCACCTCCAAGCCCAAATCTATGATCTGCAAAACCAAAACTGTGAGTATGAATATAGATTCAAAAGGATGAGTTTGGCTGCAGATTTGAGGATTCCGGAGACTCGATCATCCTTCTATGATGGTGAGCCTATGCCATGGAAGGTGGACGACAAGCTTGCATCATCAACAACACCTCCACCGCCAACAACAAAGAAGGAGACATAATCACATGGGTATGGCATTAACTGCCAAGCTTGGGGGAGGTGCCCTGGTATCGTATCACCATCACAACTCCTATCTTTACCGTTTTTCTTAGTTCGATCCTATTAGTAGTATCTTGATTTAGTAGAATAAAGTCATGGCATGATCTAGTTTTGAGTTTTGCTTTATGATCCTTCTTTGTAATCGAGTCCGTGAGCTATATAATAAAGATTAGTGTTGAGTCAAGGGCTTGAGTATTTTGCCATGATCTTGGGTGATTAGAAGAAAAAGAATAAAAAGAATCAAAGAGTTCATATTGATCTTAGTGAAAGTAATGACTTCACATGGAAAGAGTATGATGATTAAAAGTTGTTGGGAATTGGCAAATATAGCTTTGGTCATCGTTGCAATTAATAGGAAGTAATAAGGAAAGAGAGGTTTCACATATAGATATATTATCATTGACATCTTTTATGATTGGGAGCACTCATTAAAATATGACATGCTAAAGAGTTGAGGGTTGGACAAGGAAGACAACATAATGAGTTATGTTTTCTTACATCTGAGATAAAGTATGTTGTCATGGATCTTCTACCGTGTTGAGCTTGCCTTTCCCCCTCATGCTAGCCAAATTCTTAGCACAAAGTAGAAATACTACTTGTGCTTCCAAATACCCTTAAACCAGTTTTGCCATGAGAGTCCACCATATCTACCTATGGATTGAGTAAGATCCTTCAAGTAAGTTGTCATCGGTGCAAGCAATAAAAATTGCTCTCTAAATATGCATGAATTATTAGTGCGGAGAAAATAAACTTTGTATGAACTTGTTGTGGACGCAATAAAAGCGATGGACTGCATAATAAAGGTCCACATACAAGGGGCAATATAAAGTGACGTTCTTTTGCATTAAGATTTTGTGCATCAACCCTAAATGCGCATGACAACCTCTGCTTCCCTCTACGAAGGGCCTATCTTTTATTATTATCCTCTACCTTATGCAAGAGTCATGGTGATCTTCACCTTTCCCTTTTTATTTTATCCTTTGGCAAGCTCAGCATGTTGGAAAGAACATGATATATATATATATATATATATATATATATATATCTAATTGGATGTAGGGGAGCATGAATTATTATTGTTGACATTACCCTTGAGGTAAAAGGTTGTGGGGCAAAACTATAAGCCCCTATCTTTCTCTGTGTCCGATTAAAACTCCGTAACCACAAGTATTGCGTGAGTGTTAGCAATTATGAAGGACTAAGTGATAGTTGAGTATGTGGACTTGCTTTTAAGCTCTGACATAGACTCTTTCCGATGTTATGATAAATTGCAATTGCTTCAATGACTGAGATTATAATTTGTTGGTGCTCAATAAGGTTTCTGATTCATACTTTGGCTTTGTGAAAAGATCATCACTTGAACATGAGTAATCATATGACAAAATCTATTTATGTTGCTGTTATAGAAATAATCATGATGCCTTCATGTCCGTATTTTATTTTTATCGACGCCTCTACCTCTAAACATGAGGACATATTTATTGTTATCGGCTTTTCGCTTGAGGACAAGCGAGGTCTAAGCTTGGGGGAGTTGATACGTCCATTTTGCATCATGCTTTTATATCAATATTTATTGCATTATGGGCTGTTATTCCACGTTATGTCACAATACTTATGGCTATTCTCTCTTATTTTACAAGGTTTACATGAAGAGGGAGAATGCCGGCAGCTGGAATTCTGGGCTGGAAAAGGAGCAAATATTGGAGGCCTATTCTGCGCAACTCCAAAAGTCCTGAAACTCCACGGAATATCTTAAAATAAATAAAGAAAAATCGTCGCCAAAGATGACGGCCAGGGGGCCCACACCCTGCTCACGAGGGTGGGGGCGCCCCCCCCCTTGGGCGCGCCCCCCTACCTCGTGGGCCCCCTGGTGGCTCTCCGACGCCCATCTTCTCCTATATGAAGTCTTTCGATGAGAAAAAATAGAAGGCAACCTTTCGGGACGAGACTCCGCCGCCACGAGGCGGAACCTTGGCGGAACCAATCTAGGGCTCCGGCAGAGCTGTTCTGCCGGGGACACTTCCCTCCGGGAGGGGGAAATCATCACCATCGTCATCACCAACGCTCCTCTCATCGGGAGAGGGCAATCTCCATCAACATCTTCACCAGCACCATCTCATCTCCAAACCCTAGTTCATCTCTTGTATCCAATTCTTGTCTCCAAGTCCGGGATTGGTGCTAGTAGGTTGCTAGTAGTGTTGATTACTCCTTGTAGTTGATGCTAGTTGGTTTATTTGGTGGAAGATCATATGTTCAGATCCTTTATGCATATTATTACCCCTCTGATTATGAACATGAATATGCTTTGTGAGTAATTACGTTTGTTCCTGAGGACAAGGGAGAAGTCTTGCTATTAGTAGTCATGTGAATTTGGTATTCGTTCGATATTTTGATAAGATGTATGTTGTCTAGCCTCTAGTGGTGTTATGTGAATGTTGACTACATAACACTTCACCATTATTTGGGCCTAGAGGAAGGCATTGGGAAGTAATAAGTAGATGATGGGTTGCTAGAGTGACATAAGCTTAAACCCTAGTTTATGTGTTGCTTCGTAAGGGGCTGATTTGGATCCATATGTTTCATGCTATGGTTAGGTTTACCTTAATACTTTTGTTGTAGTTATAGATGCTTGCAACAGAGGTTAATCATAAGTGGGATGCTTGTTCAAGTAAGAACAACACCCAAGCACCGGTCCACCCACATATCAAATTATCAAAGTACCGAACGTGAATCATATGAGCGTGATGAAAACTAGCTTGACGATATTCCCATGTGTCCTTGGGAGCGCTTTTCCTATTATAAGAGTTTGTCCAGGCTTTTCCTTTGCTACAAAAAGGACTGGGCCATCTTGCTGCACTTTATTTACTTTTGTTACTTGTTGCTCGTTACAATTTATCCTATCACAAAACTATGTGTTACCACTTATTTCAGTACTTGCAGAGAATACCTTGCTGAAGACCGCTTATCATTTCCTTCTGCTCCTCGTTGGGTTCGACACTCTTAATTATCGAAAGGACTACGATAGATCCCCTATACTTGTGGGTCATCAGACTCCGTTCCTCATTCACGAGAAAGGGACGGTAACCAGGATGCCCAGTCCCATGATCCAAAAAGATCAAAGCAAATCAAAATAATTAAACAAAACTCCTCCAGGGCTGTTGTTAATTGGAGGCACTCGTTGTTTCGAGCAAGCCATGGATTGATGCTTGTTGGTGGTTGGGGGAGTATAAACCTTTACCATTCTGTTTGGGAACTGCCTATAATGCATGTAGTATGGAAGATACAGCCATCTCATAGTTGTTGCGTTGACAGCAAAAGTATGCCGCTCAAAATGTTATTCAATCTCTATTTTAAAATCGAGCTCTGGCACCTCTACAAATCCCTCCTTCCCTCTGCGAAGGGCCTATCTATTTACTTTTATGTTGAGTCATCACCCTTCTTATTAAAAAACACCCGGTGGAGAGCACACTGTCATTTGCATTCATTAGCTATGCAACAACATTAGAATGCCTTAGGTGAAAAATCTTTGATACATCCACAATCAACAGCTAACCCTGAAATAATCCAGTGACATTAAATGGCATTGCTTAAATTTATCGGTGGCATTAGACTGAGTGCGGCATTACTTAAATGTGGCATCACTTTAGTAGTAGCATTGCTTGACTTGACTGCTGGCGTTATACTAACAGCAAAAAAGTGGCAATAAGAACACGGGAGGCCCATTCGAACAGTGGACGCACCAGTACGATGTACCTCCATGGACGCAGAGTGGTGAGGGAGGTATGGTTGCCTAGAGCAACAAATATCCAGGCAGCATATGTGGATTATGTCCCATTTTTGTTCTCTTTAGCCACCTTTCATTACGTCCCATTTTTGTTCTCTTTAGCCACCTTTTTCCTATGTGAGGACAACAAACCGATCGACCTGGTCATTCTCTATTGCGTTGTCATGCCTTTCTACCCTTCTTCAACCAAGAGACACGAGACTTGTTGCTTAGCTACTGATTTTCCCCTTTTCAACCTAGATGCGGGTTCGATGCCTACTCTCTTGGACAATATAGTCTCCCTTCCTTTCCTTATTCAAGCCAGACATGGATTTGTCTGCATGAAGTAGGGTTTCCTTTAATAGTGCAAATTAAGGTTTTCGTCTGCATGACCAGCAGAGCAGAGGATAGCAAATTGGGAAGATGGTGGAGTGGAAAAAGATCCAGATGCAGCGACATGGCAGATGGGCAAATAGAACAAGGGTATGGTTCAAAAAGAGGTAGCATACCTGAGGGTCGGCGGGAAGTGGCTTCGCTCATGGTCGTCGTCCTCCGCACACACTACAGCAGCGAGCTTGGGGACGGAGGCCATCCCGCATGGGCGCTAGGTCTGAGAGGACGGCCTTGTCGTCAGTGCGTGACCTCGCTCGCCGACGACGAGTGCGTCAATGTTGCACGTCCTTTTCTTCCCCGGTGGATCTGACCACCAATGAGGAGGGAGAGAGAGGCCGTCTTTTTTGGATATGGAGAGAGGGTGATAGTGTGAGAAGCAAGTGGGCAGCCCTTAGCAAGAAAGCGCTGAAGCTCTAGCCTATATATCTTTTTATACTACTAGTACTAGAGGTGGAGTAGTGGTAGAGTAGTTTATATTTTCTCTGCATACACTACCAGCTAGTCGTGCTTCAAAACCGAACGACACGCCATTACAATAATAAAGGTCGATAACTAATGCGACACCTCGGGCCAATGCAGCCAGATGGCATTTTGCACGAGAAATTACACACCATGTTTCATTGACATGTGGTCCCGTTCCAACATAATAGTGAGACGACGGCGAGTCCTTTTCTACTAGTATTTCCGAACGGATGTGTAGGCCGGGGCGCCTCTTCGTGTACCGTGGCAAACTGGCAACCGTCCACCGACTCTTCGCCTTCCCCTATAGATTTGGAACTGTTGTCGCACGCTCTTCCTCCCTCCTCCATTTGCCTTCACCCTTCCTTCTTCCATTGTTCGATCATCTTCTCCATGGAGGGAACAGGCCGGAAACGACCTCGTTATTCTTTCCCCGATTTGAAAGATGACATGGTGGAGGAACTCATTGATCAGTGCGACATCATCACCTTGGCTAGCATGGCAGGTTCGTTCAAGACCATTCTCGACTCAACTAATAACATCATTACAATGAACCCAAGGGTCAAGGAGCGGTTTGATATCCCCTATCTTCTTCGCCGTGACCCTGATGACTGGCGCGGGGACGACGGAGGCCTCGCCTTGTGCAAGTTGATGCCGCTTGATAATGATACGTATGATGTTAAGATGCCATCGCTTGAGGGTAAGGCTTGGGCAAGCACAAATGGAGATTGGGTTGTTTATATTGGGTACAACTGTGAGTGGAAACTTGTGAATGTGTACACTCGTCACCGGGTTCCACTTCCAAAAATCTCAGCAGACTGCCCAGAGATTGAGCACATTGGTATTCTACGCACATTCAAATACAATCACGGTGACTGTGTTCTACAGAAGATAGAAACTTGTCGAGTTCCCAACCGCTCTTGGAATTACAACAACTATGTAGTTGTTGCTATCTTCGACAAGCTTGTTGCTATCCTTCGTGGTTCGACTAGATGGATATTGCTCAAAAATCAGTTTCTGTACATGGATGAGTACTGTGATGCAATTCAATATGAGGGTCTTGTGTTTGCTTCCACCACTCATGGCATTGTTTTTGCATGGGATCCTTGTAGTTTCGGTACGTTTGTCTTCCACTGTAATTATAATTGTTTCATCCACATGCATGCGGGTTAGCAAGTTTCCCTTTACTAATTAACCTTCTTCTTGTGTTTCCAAGGTCATGTGAACATTCCACCACCTATACTTGAAATTTTTTATAACGAAGGGGGAGATGATGATGGTGATGATCACGAGCATGAGGACGAGCAGCGCCCATATACTCAGTGGCGCCTGGCAACTTATTCCGATGGATCACCCCTTCTTGTCTGTATACAGCCCACTGCTGATGTTACTACTAAGGAAGCAGGTGTTGTCTCCCATGGTCGCACTCTCCAGACCTATTCCAACACCCGTTGCATGGTATTTGGGATGGATACTAGTGTGCTAGCGCCAACACCTTCTCCCTGGTATAGAATTGATAGTCTTGGAGAAAACTCACTCTTCCTTGGACAAAACTATCCAATGATGGTGAAAGGCGATCCAACTGCTGTTGACACAACGTTACTACCATTTATGAGAAGCAACTATATCTATACCTCGGACATTTCGGTGGTTCCCTACCCTGGTAATGATATAGTAGGCCGCTTCAGCCTGGATGATCAGTCCTGCAGTGGTCTCGAGATCGACAATGGATGGACCTCCCCAGAGAATCACTTGTGGTTCAAAGCAAGCATTTCCAACGCCGAGGATTGGTTGAGTTGAAGTTCATTTCATTGCTTGTTATTTGTTGTGTGATGAAAACTTTAGTATTTATAATGTATCCTCGTTGTCGATGTGGGTTGATGACCTGTTGTATGTAATAAAATGATATGCCTATGATAAACTTACTAAATTTATGAATGGCTTTCGAGTCGCTTCTCTGAGTGAGTGCTGCGACGAGGCCAAAAATATTTTCCAAATACATAATTGTACGTGCATTGCAACAGGTTATCAGATGAGGCCAATCAACAATAGTAGTACACTATTTGTACTAGCTTCACATGCTTTGCGCGTCGGGCGGGTGTTTTTACTGTAGCTGCGAATCCCATCATCCTAGGTCCTCGGATGAGTCCAGTAGAAATTGCATTCTGATGTTTGGGTTCAAACTTTCAGAACTGCTACACTATCTCTACGTCTACGTATACGTAATACAACAAGTTTTAAACTTGAGACCAGCCACCCACCCTCACAAAGAACACTTTTTAACCTAGCACAGACTACAGGAAATTTGGCCACGGTGTGAGGTGGACCATATGTTAATGTGTTCGTTGTACATAACCAGCACCTTGAATCCTCGATACTACTATTACTATATAAGTAGTAGGAGTAGTAGGGTGGCATGGGCCAAAACAAGCATTCACGTCCAGGAGTATGGCACACGCCACCAGCACGACTTCCATCTGACACCATATTTCTTGGAGTCCGTGCTAGAGCAATCTCTTCAACCTCATCGTTTCTCTAACTCAGCCATTGCGCGGCGGGCGAGGTGGGGGTTTGCCGATAGTCGGTTTCCTCAACTGCGGTCCCACTTGTAAGGCCAACTCCAACGCACTACACCAAACGGACCTCTGTTTTGCACGAACTCCAACGATAATTTTGACTAGAAAAGCAAGACCAAAGAAAACAAGAACCACAAGAATACATTTTAGAAGATATCCAACTTCCATAACTGCTCCTATAAGTTGGATTAGTGCCTTCTCGATGCATTCATTGTTGATCTGCGGAGGCTCGATCTTGCGTGCTTCTTTCTTCTTTTAGTGTAAAGAAGTAGACATTGCTTCCTCGCATCTAGTCTCATGTCTAGCCTCTATTCTATCAACAAGTGCACTTGCCTCATCTATGGCCTCTATGCTAGCTAAAAGTGCTAGAACATCTACTAAATTGCGCTCTATCAATATATCGACGTACTCTTCTTCCCAATACCAAAACTTGCATCCATTCTACACAATAAAAAATTTAAGTTAGCACAACTAGTCTAATCCGAGAGCACAACCGAAGATTTGGTCGGGTTCTTCCTCCTTTTGCCGACACGTGGGACATCCAGCATCCAGGTCGTGTCATGCAAGATAATAGAGTGGTAGTTGAAGCCACGTGATGTGCATCTTGGGTTAAATTGTAAATTGAATCTTACTACTCTTGAGTAACTCCAAAAGCGGCCACCGAAGATCTTTATTGGATTTGTTTTTCATCACCAGCACGTCATGGTGAAAGATGTGCAGGTTCAGTGGGTCCTCTGCATTTTCACTGACATGTGGGACCACATATGAGCAAACAGACGATGGGCTCCGCGCGTCCGCTGGCTGGCTGAGAAGAGAGATAGAGGAGGGCTGAGTACAGACTCCAGGAAATTTGTTCTACGTAACCAGCACCTCGATATAGGCTCGATATAGTGGGGTGGCATGGGCCATAACTAGCATTCACGTCTAGGAGTACGACACACGCCACCCACACAAATCCCATCCGACACCAGTTTTGTTGGAGTCCGTGCTACAACCATCTCTTCTCCCTCCTGTTTTCTCAGCCATCGCACGGTGGGCGGGGTGGGGGTTTGCCGATAGTCGGTTTGCTCAACTGCGGTCCCACTTGTAAGTGAAAATGCAACACCGCACGCATTCCCCCTTGAGAGGCGTGCCGGACCAACTGTGTGGGGGTGCGACGCGAACACAGCAGGCTTTTCCTTTTGAACTTGTAACTTGTAAAATTTGGTTCTGCTCCATGGCGCGACAGATAGATGGAAATAACAATTTTGCCTAGAGTAATGAGAAGTTTGGTTCTGGCGCCGTTCATGCATGGAGTACGTACGAAAATTATGAAGTTGATACGAAAGGTAAGATAATTACTAGTAGTACCATATACTACTACATGGATTTGACGGAAAGATAAAAAACACATACGGATCCATCAACGACATACTCACGCCCTAGTGCGCCAGGTCACCAACCGACATGTGAGGAGCAGCGGCGTTGGCGGCGAGCTCAACGTGCTTCCGAACAATGCCGTCCAAGGTTGCCATGCGGTCCAAGAAGGCCAGCGTCCTATCGTCCTCCTCTTGCATGTAGTAGTCCTTGTGGACGATTTGTGCGTAGACCTGGGTGATTATGTCGATGGTATCTTGCTGCGCCAAGCACTGCACGGCGAGTGCTACCTCGAGGTGGACATTCTCCGACGCGACGGCAGGCAGTCGCAGGGCCACCAGTGCGTCGAAGAGGTTGTCACCATAGTGGCTGTTGAGGGTGGCGGGCATCGCAGAGCCTGGGCGCGTCGGCTGGAGGCGTACGTCAAAGTCGTCCGCGAGCTTCTTGACGATGGTGATTTGTCGAGGAAACCGACGAGGACCTCGTCGAACAAGGAGACTAAGCTGTCATCCAAGCGGCCCCTCGCCCTGGCGGCCTCAAGCAATACCTGGAGACGTTCCTCGGTGCCGGGCCGCAGGCCAGCATCATGGACCATCTGGCACAACCGGCTGATGCTGGCGCTCATTGCCTCCATGGGTCTAGCTTAGCTTCTAGTCAGCTGATCTTGCGATTTGAGTGATCACTCTTGCCCTTGGTTAGTGTGCGTAGGATTTCGTACTAGATTGGACTGGCGGGGAGCCTTTATATGAGAAGCGCAGACTGCGTTGAATTCACGTGCGTGTTGGCCATCTACTCCTCGGCCCTCTACTGCACCTGCCTTTGGCTATATGATAGGTGGGCCAGCCACCCGTTGGGCCCACGTGTCATTCACGCAAAGGCAGATGCAGTAAGTCAGTGAAGCTGCGTCCCCCTCCGTGCCGGTGCAGTATAGTCATCTCACCAAACCTCTAGTTGGGGCCAAACGAGAGAAGTTTGATGTTTACTGGTTTATTGTAAACCTGGGCGTGGGCAGCCCGGCCCGGCAACCCGGCCCGAGCCCGGCCCAAAAAACCCGGGCTGGGCCGGGCCGGGCTTCTGTCTCGGGCCGGGCTCGGGCTTCAGAAATAGACAAGTTTGTATTTTTAGGCCGGGCTTCTGTCTCGGGCCGGGCTCGGGCTTCAGAAATAGACAAGTTTGTATTTTTGGGTCGGGCTCGGGCTCCAAAATTAGCCCGAAGCAAAGCCCGGCCCGGCCCGAACCTTTGCTAAAAAACTCAAATGCACAGACTAGACACCCCCAGCCCAACCGAAAGCCCAGCGCCCCCAGCCCAATACACAAACCCTAACTCCTATCCCCTCCCCGCACCCGCACACACAGCCCCGTCTCCAACCCTCCCCGAGTCCCAAATAAGAGATGACTACCCCGCGTCTCCAACCCTCCACTGCTCCACCGGCGGCGGCCAGATCCTGCTAGTGCGGCCGCAGTGCTCTCTCCCTACACCAACCCGACGAGCTCTGTTCCCTCCCCATCCCGATCTAATGAGTGGCGGCGCAGCTTCCTCGTCCCGACGGCACCGCACCCACCTGACGGTGACGCACTTCATCGACCCGACGGTGCCGCACCTTCCTCGACCCGACAACGACCACGTCCACTTCTCTGCAACGCACTGCAGCGGCGCTCAGTGGTCGGCGTGTGACCATCAGGTATGAGATCTCCTGTACTTCTTCTCCTTCTCTGAATCTCTGTCCATTTGTAGTATGTGACTATGTGTAGTCTGCTCCAAGTTCCAAATTGTAGTTCCATTTAGAACGATCTTTGTAAGTGCTAGTATGAGCATATTTGTTGTGTTCTTTGGCAGCCATGACTAGTTTGTGGAGTCTAAGTGAGGAATATCATGAGGAGGAAGACGTGGATTATTAAGCCGATGGTGATCAGGAGAATATTGCGCAAGATCAGACCAGATCGTTGTAGCTGCTCCCATTCCTTGTCCGGCTGCCCCTGCTCGTACTGCTGCGGCACCACGCACTCGTAGCAAGCGGGCAAGGTTGAATCAACAGGCTCCAGCAGGACGTAGCGGAAGGCGTGCAGGAACTAATGAGCCATCCGATGGAGATGAAGCAAATCAGCAGCCACCGCCACCGCCACCACCCGGACCACAGGTTAATCCCGCGCCAAAATTAAGGTCAAAAGCATGGGATAACTTCACTTTTATTGAACAACCTGATCCTGATCAAGTATTTGCTCAGTGCAAAACTTGTAAAGCCATACTTAGAGCAAGTTCGAAAAATGGAACATCTCATTTGTTAAGGCATACTGCTAACGTGCATCCACATAATACTCATGAAGTGAACAGTTTTTTCTGAAAACTGAAAAGAATGCGGATGGCTCACATTCAGTTAGGAACACAAAGTTGGACATGGAAACTATTAGAGTTGCAATCTCTATGTTCCTAGTTGGGGGTTCACATGCATTTAGTGTCATAGAAGAAGTGGGGTTCAAAAAAATGATTGGTGCTGCTTTTCCTCAGTTTAAGATTGTTAGTCGGTACACAATTAAAAGGGATATCATGGCAATGTTTGAAAGAGAGAGGACTGAATTGAGAGAAACTATCAGCAATAGCCCTGGTAGAGTTAGCTTCACCATGGACAATTGGAAATCAGATGTGACAAAGTTTAGTTATATTTGTATTACTTTTCATTATGTTGATGATGCTTGGAGACTGAACAAAAGGATAATATGGTTTAAAAAGTTGAATCCACCTTATTATGGGGCTACAATTGCTGATGAAGTCCATTTATGTTTTCGTGAGTGGAAGGTTGATACCAAAATAATGTGTATGACTCTTGATAATGCTGCATACAATGATTCGATGATCAACACTTTGAGAACTACATTGCTGCCTAAAGGTGTGTTACCATTGTTTGGAACTTTCTTTCAAGTCCGATGTTGTGCACACATTTTAAATTTGATTGTCCAAGCTGGTTTGAAACTTATTGATAAATCTGTTGACAAGATCAGAGATGGCATTCAATATATCAAAATATCTAGCAATCATATTCACAAGTTCTATGAAACTGCCAAGAACATTTACCATTTGAATGAAGATAAAAGGCTGAGAGTAGATATGCCCGTCCGTTGGAATTCAACATACACAATGCTTGAGAATGCTTTGTATTTCAAGGATGCATTACTGTGGTTTGGTAATAGGGATGGCATATTCAAGTCAAACTTCTCTCTTACTCATGATGAATAGGAAAAGGTTCGTATCATGCATGATTTCTTGAAAACATTTTATAAAGTGACGTGCACATTGTCTGGGACAAAGTATCCTACCTCCAATTTGTATTTCCAGTGTGTGCTCTTGGTTCAATCATGTGTCTTGAAGGCATTTAGTGAAGGACATGAGTTCATGGCACCAATGTTAGTTCGAATGAAGGAGAAGTTTGATAAATATTGGGCTGATTATAATGTCTTCTTGTCTTGTGCTGCTGTCCTTGATCCCCGTTGCAAGCTTGGTTTTGTTAGCTACTGTTATGGAAAACTTTATGCCCCTAACGAGGTACAACGTCGGATGCATGAAGTTAAGAAACCTTTGGAGAGTTTGTTTGCTGAATATAGTGCTGCTGCTGTTAGTCAAACATCATCAGATGGTGCTACAAACAGTAGGGGAAGTAGGGGAGATGGTTCTGATATGTTCGATGACTACGAGAGTTACATTCAATCTCAACGGACAAATGTAGAGAGGTCTCAATTGGATCTTTATTTGGAAGAAACTCCTAGAAAATTGAATGACGAGTTGAATGTCTTGGAATTTTGGAGCAAATCATCTATGCGATACCCTGAGCTTGCATCAATGGCTCGGGATATTCTTGCTGTCCCCATTTCTAGTGTTGCTTCAGAACAAGCCTTTAGCATGAGTCTCAAAGTTATAACTCCTAACCGAGCTTCACTTAACCCTAAGACCATCGAGGCTTTAATGTGTCTCCAAGATTGGTATCGTTGGAAGATGTCTCAGAGTGAAGGTACAATTAAGCGTCTATTGTTGTTTCATATTAACATCATCATTGCACACATTACCATTGATTCTTTTATTGTTTGTTTTGTAGAAATGAGCACTACAGGAGGTGGACCTTCAAGTTCTCATCCAAATGAGTTATCTTCAGATTCGGTTTGTATTCATTCATGTCATTTCTATCTAACTTACTATCTTGTTTTGTTTACCATATATCAGTTATGCACTCATTTAGTATCTTGTCTTGTCTGTTGATATCAAACTTTCTTTCGTGCTTCATGCCATTCCTATCTTCCTTATTTTCAACTTGTGCTTTCATCCAGGAAAATGATGAAGTTGAGATAGCTTGATGGAACAAGGAAGAGATTGATTCAAAAGAGTCATCAACTTTGTGGCTTTGAACTTGCTATTTGATATCTTTATTATGTAATGGACTTGTTATTTGATATGCTGTTATGTAATCAGACTTGTTGAACTATGTTGTGCTGTTGTGGGCTTATCGAAAGTATGTTGCAGACTTGTTGAACTATGTTGCTTATGTCTTTGGCTTGAGAAATATGCTGCTGTTATGTAATGAATGCATTAAATGTATATGTATATGCATATGGTGTTGTTTTGTGCAATGCAGCTCTTTTGTGAAATATGTATATGCTGTTGTTTTGTGTGCATATGATGTTGTTTTGTGCAATGCAGCTCTTTTGTGAAATATGTATATGCTGCTGTTTTGTGAAATATGATGTTGCTTTTGTAACTTGCTGTAAATCAGGATCAGGAGTTTGTCGGGTTTCGGACCGGGCTTCGGGCTTCGGGCTTTTCAGCCGGGCCGGGCTCGGGCTTGTAAACGTGAATTTTCTCGGGCTTTTTTTGGGCTCGGGCTTCACATCTTAGCATCAGGCTTTTTGGAGCCCGGCCTGAGAGATGCCCGGGTTTAGTTTATTGGTCCCCTTTGCATTTTACGCCAAGTTTTGACCTTTGATTTAACTAATAAAATGTTAATGCATGTAAACAAAAATTTTGTGTAAGTCACCTTATGAAAACCAAATAATCCCAAAACACTTAGGCACGGTACATTAACTCCCTCCTCGTTTCTTATTTCGTGACATATCAACCAATGAGAGATGTGGGCCGTGCATGCTTTCAATGACTTGAGACTACCAAACATGACATGCAGTGTTTAGTTCATTGCATGTAATCCTATTAATTAGCAAAAAGACATTAAGTTCTCTCACCGATAGGAATAAAACAATACACCATGTATTTATTTACAGAGGGAGTAGTACATTTTTTGTGACATGCATTACTAGATTGTGCTAGTCAAATACTAAAATCCAGATGGACGTGGTAGTACTCCTAAATCTAGACGGTGGTGCTACTAGTACTAGTAGTAGTACTACCAATGTAGTAGGAGTACTAGCACTGTATTACCCGTTGGTCAAATTATTACGTGCTGCTCCTCACAGTGAAGTGACAAGACCCTGCGCTGGAGATGACACCTGAGTATAGGCACCGTGTTTGGCATACCATAGTTAGCCTCACCATCTGCAGTCACTATCATCATGGTTGTAGAGCTAGCCTGCTTACAAATAGCCCTGTTCGACATAATTTCCCGTGTGTAGATGCCCATGCATTGCACGGAACACCAAGATTGGGGGTGGACGGCGCCAACAGCGGCCATCGTGCCAGATTTTTTCATGGCCTTCTAGATGTGGTGGAGAGGATATAAGGCTGATTGTGAGAGACAAGGAATTGTTTGTAAATAGGGAACAAGTGTGGGCATCTTTTTGCAAAAATGGAGAAGTTTGGTTTGTATGCGTCAGATCTAGATCCGACGGCTATTGGTGAAAGATGGGAGGCACAACATCATCACCAACTCAGGACCTGTTTGATTCATAGGATTTTGAAAACGCAGGAATAGGACACGGCAATATTACAAGTTTCAAACTGATATTACGAATGTTAGGAGTAGTGTTGCACCTACGAAGAGGGAATCACTGGGAAGTTTATGTAAGAACTTTCGTTACTTTAGGTGGATGCAGCATTATCATACAAACTAAAATCCACCACCCTGACAAGTCACTAATGGGCAAACAAGTTTTCGAGTCTTTGGCCACTTGATGTTTCAAAAACAAATTCAGCCTCTACGGAGACTTTTTCATTTAGGCTTAGACGCTTGTGGTGTTCAGCACGCCATTCATTGTTGCGCCAAAGAATGCCAAACCTCATTACCTTGAGCACACTTGCCTCCAGAACAAAGAACCTGGCCAATTTAATCTCAGATGTGATGCCTCTGTAGTCGATCAAATCAATTTCTGTAAGATGGAGATCAAGGCATTCGATGAGCTTTTTATAGTGCAACACATTTTTCACTTTTGGGTCTTTTTTTATCTGCAAAAGAAGAGAACATATTAGAGTAGTTGGATGTATAAGATTGCCGTGTCATCAAGAGGTACCAATATCATTCGCTCATACAATAGGATTGGCTGGCTAGTGACATTTTTTCACTCACTCACTCACTCTCTCTCTCTCTCTCTCTCTTTCTGTTTCCTCACGTTTACCTGGGAGCACGTGAAGAGCTTGAGCATTTGTTGCCTTCCACTATGTGGCCGGTGCCATATTTCACAAAAGTATGCCACATAATACGCATCAATGTCAAATCAAAAGATTTTGGCACCGCTCCCGTGATGTGAGAGAGTTGGCACCACTGTGCACACAGACCCACATATATAAACAAATCAATCAAACCAACTACACCAGCCTCTCACTCTCCCAAACAAGTGTTTTTATTGCCTCAGTCCTCTCTCTCTCCCACGCAAGTGTTTTTTCATTGCATGAGTTAATTTGGCATCGGAGCAAAGTAGGTGATCCGGATTGGGGCACCAGGTGAGCAATGGAGGGGCATTGATGCCAAATGCATCACAAGTGAATTTGGCACGTGTTTTGGCCTACATAGCCCACTTTTGTACTCCCTCCGTCCCAAAATTCTTGTCTTAAATTTGTCTAAATACAGATGTATCTACTTACATTTTAGTGTTAGATACATCCGCATCTAAACAAATGTAAGAAAAGAATTTTGGGACGGAGGGAGTACTACCTCGTATTTAGTATAAAATTTTGACCATAGATTTACCTAAGAAAATACCAATGCATGTCTCTAAAAATTACACCATTTGAAATTATGTTCAAATATGAATCCAACGATATAGTTCTTAGTGACATGCATTAACATTTTGTCAGTTAAATCTATGGTCAAATTTCGATACTACAAAATAGGAAGAGTAAACCAGGACGGAGTTAGTACTTGCTCTTAGGGTAACCATAGAGTTACTGGAGTAGTCTAAGTTACTTTCCACTGTGACTAGCCTAGGCTACTATAGTACTACAGCATAAAAACGATGCACGTGATCATGTGAGAAAAAATACTAAAAACATTTCTTTCGGTGCAGTGCGTAGATGCAGTTTTGGACACTACACTTGTCATCGTAATTTGGGAATATTACGAAAAAATTGAGCTACGTTATGATTACCGTTTACTAATAGGAAAGAAGTTTCACCTTGATGAGTAGCTTCTCTGTGCACGGAAAGCATGTAAGGAATCCGACAACTTGATCCAGATTGGGGCTGATAGATTTTATTGCCAAGATCTTCACTATGCGCATAGACTGGGTCAAGCTTGTGGGAATCATTTTCTGGAAGACGGTCGTAAATAAATCAAGAAGAAATTTAAAAATGTGAATTTCAAGAAGACAGAGAAGAAGATGAGTGTTGTTGTACCTGAACGATTATGGATCCAACAAAGAGTTCGGAGAATTTGGCAGACGAGTACACCAACGATGTCAATTTCGGCGCGTCAATGACCCTGATTTTTGTTGGACCTTCTAGATCTGATACAAGCAATCTCTCAAGGAAAGGTGCATTCTCAATGAACATAACATGGAACAGCTGGAGTGATTTCTTCCCAATTGATGTCTTGTTGCGGGGCCAGCAAGACACATAAATCCATCGGAGATTCGTCGAGGCGATGTGGAGGCTAATGAACCCGTGGATCTTCTCAAGACGAAGGTACTCGAGTGCAGTACAGCTGCGGAGCAGGTGCTCCATAGCCTTCTTCGAGATGACAACATCAAAGAGGTCAAGCTGCTCGAGTTGAGGGAGAAGAAGGGCAGGCGCGACATTAATCTGGGGAAGATAGCAGGAGCTGAAGCTGGCGCGACGCAGCGTTGGCATGAGGCGGAGCGCGGACGGCGGCAGAGAGCGACATCGTCCAGCTTCAAAGCTGAGCTCCTCGAGCTGATCTAGGGCGGGGGATAAGAACCACTCGTTGAACTTGGGTTGGACCTTACAGTTGGTACTGAACATGCGGATGTCAAGGCATTTGGCTGACCCAGGGTGCGATGAAAGGATCTTGGAGACTGCGGCCATGCATTTGCAATCCCCGTCGCAGAGGCAGCTGTCGACGGTGAGGTTGAGGGGGACGCGGCGCCATAGGGGGCGCCACCGCCGGGAGAGCAGGGCGGTCCGCACGACAGATTTGGTGGGGAGAAGGCTGATACGTCTCCGTCGTATCTATAATTTTTTATTGTTCTATGCCAATATTATTCAACTTTATATACTTTTGGCAACTTTTTATATTATTTTTGGGACTAACATATTGATCCAGTGCCCAGTGCCAGTTGAAGGGAGTTGCACGTTTTTTGTTTCGCAGAAACCCAATATCAAATTGAGTCCAAACGGGATAAAAACAGACGGAGATTTTTTTTTGGAATATTTATGATTTTTGGGAATTAAAATCAACGCGAAACGGTGTCCAGGGTGGCCATGAGACAGGGGGGCGTGCCCTCCCCCTGGGCCCGTCCTGTGCTCTCATGGGCCACCCGTAAACCGGTTGACGCTCTTCTTTTGGCGCAATAAAGATAATTTTATGAGAAAGATCTGGGCGAAAGATTCACTCCAATTGGAGTTACGGATCTCCGGATATTTAAGAAACGGTGAAGGGGTAGAATCTGAGAACGAAGAAACTGAGAGATAGATCCAATCTCGGAGGGGCTCTCGCCCCTGCCATGCCATGGGAGCCAAGGACCAGAGGGGAAACCCTTCTCCCATCTAGGAGGAGGTCAAGGAAGAAGAAGAAGAAGGGGGGCCCTCTTCCCCTTGCTTCTGGTGGCGCCGGAACGCCGCCGGGGGCCATCATCATCACCGCGATCTTCACCAACACCGCCGTCATCTTCACCAACATCTCCATCACCTTCCCCCTTCTATATCCAGTGGTCCACTCTCTCGCAACCCGCTGTACCCTCTACTTGAACATGGTGCTTTATGCTTCATATTATTATCCAATGATGTGTTGCCATCCTATGATGTCTGAGTAGACTTACGTTGTCCTATCGGTGATTGATGGATTGCTATGATTGGTTTGAGTTGCATGTTTTATTATTGGTGCTGTCCTATGGTGCCCTCCGTGTCGCGCAAGCGTGAGGGATTCCCGTTGTAGGGTGTTGCAATGCGTTCATGATTCGCTTATAGTGGGTTGCGTGAGTGACTGAAACACAAACCCGAGTAATGGGATTGTTGCGTATGGGATAAAGGGGACTTGATACTTTAATGCTATGGTTGGGTTTTACCTTAATGAATCTTTAGTAGTTGCGGATGCTTGCTAGAGTTCCAATCATAAGTGCATATGATCCAAGTAGAGAAAGTATGTTAGCTTATGCCTCTCCCTCAAATAGAATTGCGATAGTGATTACCGGTCTAGTAACGTAGTCAAATGCTTAGGGACAATTTCACAACTCCTACCACCACTTTTCCACACTCGCTATATTTACTTTATTTCTTCTTTATCTAAACAGCCCATAGTTTATATTTATGTGTTCTTTATTATCTTGCAAACCTATCCAACAACACCTACCAAGTACTTCTAGTTTCATACTTGTTCTAGGTAAAGCGAACGTCAAGCGTGCGTAGAGTCGTATCAATGGCCGATAGGACTTGAGAGAGTAATTGTTGTACCTTTAGCTCCTCGTTGGGTTCGACACTCTTACTTATCGAAAGAGGCTACAACTATCCCGTATACTTGCGGGTCATCAAGACCTTTTTCTGGCGCCGTTGCCGGGGAATCATAGCGTGGGGTGAATATTCTCGTGTGTGCTTGTTTGCTTTATCACTAGGTAATTTTTATTTGCTATTCTTAGTTGTTTTCTATCTTTAGCTATGGGTAGGAAATGCAAGATACCAAAAAAATTAGTTGTACCTACTGAACCAGTGGTTGAAGAACCACTCAAAATCTATCACACTCCTGAAGCTTTTTACTTGGATCATCTTCGATCCCTTTGTGCTCGTGCTGAAACCCCCACTAGTTTAGTTGAGGGCAAATCTTTAGATGAGCATGCTTGTTTTGTGCGACACCGTATATCGGAAAAAGTGAAACTATTATGGGATCAAATTCAACGTTTGCAATGCTATGCTTGGAATTTATGTGAAGTATATGAGTTTACTTGTTGTTCTGGAGACCCTAAGAAACAGCTACCCTATCAATTCTTGTTTAGTGATAATGGAATCGTATCTTCGTATGCTAAGGGTGTTTACAATTACTACGATGTTCAACAAATTGAATAATTTGTTGCTTTTAAAGGTGCTTATGAGATTGCCTCTTTGATTGAAAAGTATGATGCTACTCTTTACAAATCTGAAAATTTTGCCATATTTCAATATTGTTATGATAATTATGCTTCTAATGCCTATGTTAAACCATATATTGAGAAATTCTCCGCTGTCCAAGAAGAGACTAATATTTTGCAGGAAGCTATGGAAGAAGAAATTCATGAAACTGTGAGCTCATTGGATGAAAAAGATGATGAGGAGAGCGAAGAACAAAAGGAGGAAGAGCGGATTAGCTACCCGTGCCCACCTTCTAATGAGAGTAACCCTCCAACTCATACATTATTTAATTCCCCTTCGTGCTTACCGAAGGATGATTGCTATGATGATTGCTATGATCCCTTGAATTTGTTTGAAATATCCCTTTTTGATGATGCTTGCTATGCTTGTGGCCAAGATGCCAATATGAATTATGCTTATGGAGATGAACTTGCTATAGTTCCTTATGTTAAACACGAAATTGTTGCTATTGCACCCACACATGATAGTCCTATTATCTTTTTGAATTCTCCTTACTACACTTTGTCGGAGAAGTTTGTGCTTATTAAGGATTATATTGATGGGTTGCCTTTTACCATTGCACATGATGATTTTGATGAATGTGATATGCATGTGCTTGCTGCTCCTACTTGCAATTATTATGAGAGAGGAACTATGTCTCCACCTCTCTATGTTTCCAACACGATAGAATTGCAAGAAACTGCTTATACTATGCATTGGCCTTTACTTGGTGTGCATGAATTGTTCTCTTATGACATGTCGATGCATAGGAAGAGAGTTAGACTTAGTTGTTGCATGATACATGTTACTTTGTGCTCACTACTAAATTACAAATCATTGTTAATTAAAATTGGCTTTGATATACCTTGGGATCCGGGTGGATTCATTACTTGAGCACTAAATGCCTAGCTTAATGGCTTTAAAGAAAGCACTGCCAGGGAGACAACTCGGAAGTTTTAGAGAGTCATTTATTTCTGTTGAGTGCTTTCATATAGTTTAAAAACACAAAAATAAAGAGGGGAACCTAAAAACTTTTCAAAAAGGAAAGTGAAAGTGAGAAAGACAAGCATTGTTGAAGTGGGAGCTAGCCTTGGACTTTGTTCATGCTCACAGAAACTTTGTAAATCTTGATTACAGAAACTTCAACAAAAATAATTATCCCCTAGTACAATTCCATTGTATTATAAAAATAATGTGCTAAGGTTTGCTTTTAGGATGTTTACAATGCTTGTTGGTTTGTATGGTGCAGGACAAAAACTTTGGCTATAGTGCGTGATTTTACTTTTTTAACTGGACGTCAAATGGTTCTGATTCCTTTTGCAATGCCTTGATGTACAACTTATTTCTTTTTCATAATGTTGGTAGAATTTTTGGGGTACCAGAAGTATGGTGGATGTTCAGATTGCTACAGACTGTTATGTTTTTGACAGATTCTGTTTTCATGCATAGTCTGCTTGTTTTGATTAATCTATCAATTTATATTAGTGGATTAAGCCATGGAAAAGTTATACTATAGTAGACACAATGCAAAAACAAATTATGAATTGGTTTGCAACAGTACTTAAAGTGGTGATTTGCTTTATTATACTAACGGATCTTACCGAGTTTTCTGTTGAAGTTTTGTGTGGATGAAGTGTCTAATCAAGGAGGTCTCGATATGAGGAAAAGGAAGAGAGGCAAGAGCTCAAGCTTGGGGATGCCCGAGGCACCCCAAGTAAATATTCAAGGAGACTCAAGCGTCTAAGCTTGGGGATTCCCCGGAAGGCATCCCCTCTTTCTTCAACAAGTATCGGTATGTTTTTGAATTCGTTTCGTTCATGCATTATGTGCAAGTCTTGGAGCGTCTTTGGCATTTAGTTTTCACTTTTCTTTTATGCACCATGGTGGTATGAGATAGTCCTTGGTTGATTTATAGAATGCTCACTTCACTTAAATCTTTTGAGTATGGCTTTATAGAATGCTTCATGTGCTTCACTGATATCAATTGAAGTGTGGATTGCCTATTTCTCTTCACATAGAAAACCGCCATTTGTAGAATGCTCTTTTTCTTCACTTATATTTGCTAGAGCGTGGGCATATCTTTTGTAAAAAGAATTAAACTCTCTTGCTTCACTTATATCTATTTAGAGAGATGACAGGAATTGGTCAATCACATGGTTAGTCATAAAATCCTACATAAACTTGTAGATCGCTGAATATGATATGTTTGATTCCTTGCAATAGTTTTGCGATATAAAGGTGGTGATATTAGAGTCATGCTAGTGGGTGGTTGTGGATTGTAGAGACACTTGTGTTGAGGTTTGTGATTCCCGTAGCATGCACGTAAGGTGAACCGCTTTGTGGTGAAGTTGGAGCACAATTTTATTTATTGATTGTCTTCCTTATGAGTGGCGGTCGGGGACGAGCGATGGTCTTTTCCTACCAATCTATCCCCCTAGGAGCATGCGCATAGTACTTTGTTTTCAATGGCTTGTAAATTTTTGCGATAAGTATATGAGTTCTTTATGACTAATGTTGAGTCCATGGATTATACGCACTCTCACCCTTCCATCATTGCTAGCCTCTCTTGTGCCGCGCAACTTTCGCCGGTACCATACACCCACCTTATATCTTCCTCAAAACAGCCACCATACCTACCTATCATGGCATTTCCATAGCCATTCCGAGATATATTGCCATGCAACTTCCATCATCATCATATACATGACTTGAGATTTTCATTGTCATATTGCTTTGCATGATCGTAAGATAGCTAGCATGTTGTTTTCATGGCTTGTCCGTTTTTTGATGCCATTGCTATGCTAGATCATCGCACATCCCGGTACACTGCCGGAGGCATTCATATAGAGTCATATCTTTGTTCTAGATATTGATTTATAAGTAAATAAAAGTGTGATGATCATCATTACTAGAGCATTGCCCCAGTGAGGAAAGGATGATGGAGACTATGGTTCCCCCACAAGTTGGGATGAGACTCCGGACTTTATAAAAAATAAAAGAGGCCAAAGAAGCCCAAATGAAAAAAAGAGGCCAAAGAAGCCCACAAAAAAAATAAAAAATGAAAAAATGAGAGAAAAAGAGAGAAGGGGCAATGTTACTATCCTTTTACCACACTTGTGCTTCAGAGTAGCACCATGTTCTTCATAGAGAGAGCCTCCTATGCTTTCACTTTCATATACTAGTGGGAATTTTCATTATAGAACTTGGCTTGTATATTGCTATGATGGGCTTCCTCAAATGCCCGAGGTCTTCATGAGCAATCAAGTTGGATGCACACCCACTTAGTTTTCAGTTTGAGCTTTGATACACTTATAGCTCTAGTGCATCCGTTGCATGGCAATCCCTACTCACTCACATTGATATCTATTGATGGGCATCTCCATAGCCCGTTGATACGCCTAGTTGATGTGAGACCTTCTCCCTTTTTGTCTTCTCCACATAACCCCCACCATCATTTTCTATTCCACCTATAGTGTTATATCCATGGCTCACGCTCATGTATTGCGTGAAAGTTGAAAAAGTTTGAGATTATTAAAGTATGAAACAATTGCTTGGCTTGTCATCGGGGTTGTGCATGATTAAATACTTTGTGTGATGAAGATAGAGCAACAGCCAGACTATATGATTTTGTAGGGATAACTTTCTTTGGCCATGTTGTTTTGAAAAGACATGATTGCTTTATTGGTACGCTCTAAGTATTATTGTTTTTATGTCAAATGATAGACTATTGCTTTGTATCACTCGTGTCTTAATATTCATGCCATGATTAGAAATATGATCAAGATTATGCTAGGTAGCATTCCACATCAAAAATTATTATTTTTATCATTTACCTACTCGAGGGCGAGCAGGAATTAAGCTTGGGGATGCTGATACGTCTCCGTTGTATCTATAATTTTTGATTGTTCCATGCCAATATTATTCAACTTTTATATACTTTTTGCAACTTTTTATATTATTTTTGGGACTAACATATTGATCCAGTGCCCAGTGCTAGTTCCTATCTGTTGCATCTTTTTTGTTTTGCAGAAACCGAATATCAAACGGAGTCCAAGCGGGATAAAAACGGACGGAGATTTTTTTTGGAATATTTATGATTTTTGGGAAGTAAAATCAACGCGAAACGGTGTCCGGGGTGGCCATAAGACAGGGGGCACGCCCTCCCCCTGGGCGCGGCCTGGGCTCTCGTGGGCCACTCGTATGGCGGTTGACGCTCTTCTTTTGGCGGAAGAAAGCTAATTTTATGAGAAAGATCTGGGCGAAAGATTTACCCAAATCGGAGTTACGGATCTCCAGATATTTAAGAAACGGTGAAGGGCTAGAATCTGAGAACGCAGAAACAGAGAGATAGATCCAATCTCGGAGGGGCTCTCGCCCCTCCCACGCCATGGGAGCCAAGGACTAGAGGGGAAACCCTTCTCCCATCTAGGGAGGAGGTCAAGGAAGAAGAAGAAGAAGGGGGGGCCTCTCCCCCTTGCTTCAGGTGGCGCCGGAACGCCGCCGGGGGCCATCATCATCACCGCGATCTTCACCAACACTGCCGTAATCTTCACCAACATCTCCATCATCTTCCCCTTCTATATCCAGCGGTCCACTCTTCGCAACCCGCTGTACCCTCTACTTGAACATGGTGCTTTATGCTTTATATTATTATCCAATGATGTGTTGCCATCCTATGATGTCTGAGTAGATTTTCGTTGTCCTATCGGTGATTGATGGATTTCTATGATTGGTTTGAGTTGCATGTTTTATTATTGGTGCTGTCCTATGGTGCCCTCTGTGTCGCGCAAGTATGAGGGATTCCCGCTGTAGGGTGTTGCAATGCATTCACGATTCGCTTATAGTGGGTTGCGTGAGTGACTGAAACACAAACCCGAGTAAGGGGATTGTTGCATATGGGATAAAGGGGACTTGATACTTTAATGCTATGGTTGGGTTTTACCTTAATGAATCTTTAGTAGTTGCGGATGCTTGCTAGAGTTCCAATCATAAGTGCATATGATCCAAGTAGAGAAAGTATGTTAGCTTATGCCTCTCCCTCAAATAGAATTGCGATAGTGATTACCGGTCTAGTAACGTAGTCAATTGCTTAGGGACAATTTCACAACTCCTACCACAACTTTTCCACACTCGCTATATTTACTTTATTGCTTCTTTATCTAAACAGCCCCTAGTTTATATTTACGTGTTCTTTATTATCTTGCAAACCTATCCAACAACACCTACCAAGTACTTCTAGTTTCATACTTGTTCAGGTAAAGCGAACGTCAAGCGTTCATAGGGTCGTATCAGTGGCCGATAGGACTTGAGAGAGTATTTATTCTACCTTTAGATCCTCGTTGGGTTCGACACTCTTACTTATCGAAAGAGGCTACAACTATCCTGTATACTTGCGGGTCATCAAAGGTCGATGATGACGAGCAACATGTCGTCGGGGAGGCTGTTGATGAAGTCCAGGCTTGCCGGATGCGGTTTTGGCTCGAGCCGCCTCCGCTTGATGGCTGAATCGCCGTCCATCTCAACCGCCGGCGACGCTTGTGTACACGTGTGCTGGTGTGTGTTGTGTGTTGGGTGCGCGCGAGTGCGTCCTTCTATGCATGCCGCGGCGCAGTGGTGAATTGTGTGTCCTTCACGCGCAAGAAGTGTGTCCTCAATGCGCCCTCAATTTACTAGCATGCGGGGTGCTACCCCAAGTGGTTTCAACTTTTTTTACTTCACCACGTGTCAGTTGGGCCTCTAGTTTACTTATTTTCACCCACTGCCACATGGGCTGGCACACGAAGATACAGAACACGAGCTGGCAAGGCAGCATGTGGACTGGTTGACCGGTCAACTAAACAATATATGGAGCTATACGCTGACACAGTGAGTGTATAAGCCGTCGGTATAGAGAGTTCGAGTGAGAGGGGAGGCCCGTGAGAGATAGCACAGAGAGAGGGAAAGATCTACTCCCTCCGTTCGATAATGTAGTTCCAACATTTTTTTAGAGTCAACTTTTGAAACTTTGACCAAGTTTATAAAGAAATTACTTATATCTACAATACCAAAGATAAATGATAGTATGAAGTAAGTACATGTTGTGATGAATCTAACGATCGTTCCAGATGTAAATGTTTTTCTCCACATATACCTGGTCAAACTTTTCTGAGGTTTGACTTTTCAAAACATCCATATGCTTATGGACATGACAGGGTCCCTAACTCTAGAGAGAGAGAGAGAGAAATAGAAAGAGTGAGTGAAAAAAGTGTTTGTGCGTGTGTGAAGAGACATGGACAACACATGGTAAAAGTAGAGAAAAAGCATGTGTGTCTTATGCAAACATATCACACATGCATCTTCGACAACGGAGGCAAGGTGAGGAGATAGTGTGTGGTTGTTTGGAACCGAGAGAGCAAGACCCCTAGCACGTGGCCAAGAGGGGTCTGACAAACAAGGAAGAGGGGTCGAGAGAGACATACGGAGAAAATGCAGACATGGGGAGGAGAGAGTGTATGTTTGTCATAGAGAGATCCCCTGGAGATCGTGATGGGACTACATGGGTGGGAGATCGTGACGAGGTGTGTGCGCGATAGAAGATGCCCCAAGAGATATCGAGATAGACGTATGGATGGAAGGAGACAATACGTGTGTTCTTGATGGCTAGTGAGAGATAATCATACTTAGGAGGAGGGGAGTGCTTGCGCCTATGATGGAGTGAGGGATTATGGTACTTAGGGGGGTGCGTGTCACAGAGAGAGAACAAGGGCGGAGAGTGTTGGATGGGTCTATATGTATAGCGCGAGCGAGACATGTGTATGTGTGAACCAGGGAGATATAAGGTCAGTTTGGTTTGCGTCCTGAGCATCTTTTGCCTGGCATGGGGTTGTGCCTGGATTTCATGCACGCTTGTTTGGTTGCTACCCTGTGAAAAAGAAAGCCAACCTGGCCTGGATTCCCTTGCACTTTAATTAGCCTGGCTGGATTCCAGACACTGCAAGTAGCCTGGCCCAGGCGACTGATTTCGAATGCCTGGCCGTGCCTGGCCATGCGGCCACGAGGCTAACAGCAGCCTGGATGGATATTTGCATTAAATAATTGCTGCATGGACTGATTGTTGGGACGTTGATGCTTTGCCTGGCCCAGGCATGAACCAAACGCTTCAGCACCACACAAGCCTGGCCAGGCAGAAATATTTTACATCTCACGTCCACTCCAGGCAGTACTGGCCATCAAGGCATGAGGGTCAGGTCACGAACCAAACTGACCAATAAAGTTTGAGAGAGATTGAGGAGCCCCGATAAGGTTGAGTGGTGTGTCAGATAGCTGAGAGGGGAAAAGAGATATTCCATCCACTCGATAATGCAGTGCATGTAAAATTTTTAGAAGTCAAACTTTGGAAACTTTGATGAGGTTTACGCAAATGTTATTTATATCTACAATACCAAAGATACATCATAGAAAACTACATCTCATGGTGAATCTAATGGTATACGTTTGCCGTTCTAGATGTAATTGTTTTTCTCCATGTACATGGTCAAACTTTTTGATGTTTGACTTTTCAATAAATCTATATGCTATGGACCGAGGAGAGTGCCTAAGTCGAGACAGATCAAGTGCGTGTGAAGGAGAATGAGTAAGTGTGCAAAAAGAGTATGTGTGTGAAAGAGAAAGTGACAACAAACGATAAATTAGAGAGAGTGTGGTTTTTCGTTTCTTATGCGAACATATCACGCATGCATCTCCGAGATAGAAAAGTGAGGCAAGGAGATACACGAAGATAGCTAGTGTGTGATTGTTTGCAATGGAGAGAGACACCCCTGTAGCACATGCCCAATAGAGGTCTGGCCAACAAGGAACAAAGGTCGAGAGGGACACATGGAGAACATGGATGCATGGGGAGGAAGAGAGGGTGTGTTTGTGATAGAGAGATCCCCTCGAGATCGTGAGGGGACTATATGGGTGGGAGATTGAGGGAGGTGCGTGCGTGATAGAAAGATGCCTCGAGAGATATCGAGATAGACCATGCACATGTTTGTGATGGAGACTAAGATTAGCTAGTCATATGCATATAGGGGGGACTGCGTGTGCCTACAATTGAGTGAGAGACCATCATACTTGGCTAGCTAGGAATGAGATTGTGTGTGTGTGCGTGTGAGATGGAGAGAGAACTAGGGAGAGAGATAGAGTTTTAGATGGGCCTATCGAGTGCGAGTGAGATATGCATGTGTATGTGTGACCCAGGTAGATAGAGAGTTTGAGAGAAAGGGGGAAGAGCTCCGAGACGACAGAGTGGTGCGTGAGAGAGTTACGGGAAACGAGCCAAGGAATTTGTGTGTGTACGATGAGTGCACCCAAGATATCTAGCTTGGACTAGAGTATCATACATAGTGTGCGAGAGAGACCTATAGATGGAGTATATATACATGCGAACTAGAAAGACCCCCCCCCCCCACACACACACACACAAAGAGAGAGATGGAGAGAAAGGGAGAGCGACCAACAAGGTTTGTGTGTTGGATGCGTGCGATAGAATTGAAGATTGTCGGAGAGAGAGAGAGAGAGAGAGAGAGAGAGAGAGAGAGAGCAGGAGTCCGGGAGAGGGGGAGGTTGTATTTTATGCATCAAAGACTGATATAAACCATGTTTCGATATAAATTTGCATTCAAATACTTAAATTGGAGAACATGTTGTCTGCAATCCACACATGAAGGGATATATGTGTATATCAAACAAGTTCATTAATTTGACTTTCAACATGTTCATGGAGTACTATAATACTGTACAACATGCTACTCGATTGAGGTGTTCAATTTTGGATTTAGTTCACTATTTTGACCTAGTGAACGAGCTATTTCATTGAATCGAGATATTTCATTTGGGGTTTGATTCGCGTTTTTGAGTGGGTCAACTATTTGTCATATAGTAAATCGCTAGCAACGATCATGTAAAAACACATTACTCCCGAGCATCATCTCTCCATCTAAAAAAGAAGTGGCAAGCTAATATTTCAAAATTTGATTCGAATCGACTTGGTAAGGTAGACGTGGATGCTCGTTCTCCCAAAATTTGAATGAACCGTTAAACATCCTCTACTTGGTGGAATTCGCCCAAGCAAATAAATGGGAGACGCGAAATTACCGTCCTATGTGGGACATGCATCAATTGGCCCGTTGTACATCGAGGGTAGGTTCATAACTTCATCCAAGCGCGCCTTCTCCTCGGCCGAAATGAAATGTGTCGAATAATTCATAAACCATGGTCGGCAAAACACGCTCTCCTCGCCCGAAATAGTTCGCGCCCACTATTTCAAAACACGCTTTCCTCACCCGAAATCACTCGCGCCCACTATATTTCAAAACACGCCCTCCTCGCCTAAAATCGCTCCCGCCCACTATTTGGGGAGAAGCAAAGTTACTCTACTATCCCCGACCCTCAGTACACAGACCCAAGCCGAGAAGCCTAAAGGCAAGGGTAGAACTGTAACTCCCCCTCACATTTCAGACAAATGCGTCCGTAAGATATGGTTCCACTCCCCTCCCAATCCCCGCCCCATTCATACCTCGTGGGCGCCAAATCACCTTCTCCCCGGAAGCTCCCTTCTCACGAGATGTGAAACCTTAGCCCCTCCTCCATGGCGCCCCCACTGCACCAATATCACAGCCGCCCTCCTCCCTAATGCCGGAGACGCTGTCCATTTGCCGTCGTGCACTGGGTCGTGTGCCTCTTACCCCGTGCTGCTGGAGCTGCCTCGACGACGGCCGCGTGAACCGTACTAGAGCCGATTCACCCCCGCTATTGTTCAAGGTGCCGGAGCGGCTCCAACTTCGGATCCGTACAGGGTCCCGACGCTGCTTCCCCGTAGCCGTCGACCGTTGCGACATCATTGTTTCCCTGCCGCCGGTCGCCACCGCAACCGCGCCGGCCGCACCGACTCGGCAGCTGGACCTGCCTACTTCACCATGCCGCCAGATAGGTCGCACCCTCATCTCAAATCACTTTATTTAGGCATCAGTTGTCTGAATTTTTATTCTGGGCCAGTCGATTCCCAATGAGAAGCAGCACCCCTCTAGGCGGTGGAACTCCTAGGCTACCGGTTGGCTGGTGTCTAATGTAAGGGTGCGGGGCCGCAAGTTCGCCGTGGAAGCAGCGGTTAGATGGCTACCTTTGAGTTGCGTGGGTTGAAGGTACTGCCGCCGCCGGATCTGGATGACGGGGAGTCTTTGTGGATTGGCTCAGGGGCGGCGCAACCACGCAGTGCGGTGGGGCGGGGATCGGGGTTTTGGCCGGGGCCACGGATGGCAGAGGCAGGCTGCTCTGCCGTTGGTCACTGGCTCATCGGGGAAGATTCCGAACAGTGTCAGCCGGGAGGCATAAGACGGCCATCAAGCCATCCGGTGTAGATCGAACAGTACCAAAATAAAATAAAATTGTGTGACCCCAATTTAGTCTTCAGTCAACAGACGTGTGACCACTCTTGTACCTTGCTGTTGATCTCTTAGTGTATTTCTTCAGATCAAAGAGATATGTCGTTCTTAACATTATGAGTTATCTGCATCTTCAGCCACACCGTCTTCCGACTCACCGCAGCTGCTCCAAAAAGGTAAGCATACATCAGAAGGGAGCTATAGTCCCCAATCAACAGTTCCCTGCATCGAATGCGCGTGCCTGACATGGACAGCCACAACAACTGTAGGGCCATCGACAAGTCAGCACATGATGCTCACTCCTATGGATGGCGGCCAGATAGGTTGTACCCTCATCTTACTTGTGTGCTACATTTATGGATTTGTTATTCATCTAAGCATGGAAACTAGATTATCACATTTCACTGTATATTCATGCTGATCTCTTACGGGTCTTGTTCAGGAGTTAACGTTGTTCCATAGTTCAGCTAAGATACTTGTTCTTTAGGTAACGTTGTTCCATAGTTATCATCCATCAGCCAATGCTATCCCACAAGCTGGTGATTATAGTATTATACCACTTCTAGTATTACCTATGTTGTTCTTTAATACTTTTGTGTGCCATCTAGTTAATCTCGAGTACAAACGATACATATTCTGTAGCTTTCATCTGTGTTCTCCCTTTAGTTTTTGAGACCTGTTGCTGCTAGTTAACCCCAGTCCTACAATTTATGTCATCTCCTACAAGCACTCATTACATAAATCTAACTACTAGTTGTCTTCCATGCATGTCAGCTATAATTGCACACACTGATATATCCACAATAACCTCACGGAGCAATGTAAAGGCCAATAAACTTGATGTCAATGATACCCAATACGATGGAACATGTAAAGGCATTTCTTCAAAAGATTTACAGAAATATGATGAATCCTCTTCACCCCATAAGGTCCTTGCTCTAACTTGGCCTGTGATATGGGTACAACATGCATATAATGTCCTGGAGTGTATCTACTCTGTTGCAATGCCATGTGCTTAGCATGCTGATCATGCATGTAAATATGTCATGCCTTCCTGTTTTTTAGTACCTATTCCATTCATGATAACATGTTTTCAAATTCAAGTGCTGTCATTCTACTCTATCGCAATGCCATCTGCTTAATTTGGACATCATGCTTCTGAATATCTTATGCATTGTTATTCATCAGTATGTACTTCATCTGTCTACCAGACCATGTATTTTACATTGAAGTGATGTTCTAGTGCTCTGTTGCAATGCCATCTTAGTTTCCCAATCATACATGTGTATGTTGCCTTAGTTTTTATGTACGTATTCTGCTAGCATACAGTTTTACATTCAACTAGTATTTTTTTACTGTGTTGTCATGTCGTATCCCTAGCTCTTACACCAAACTCCCTCTGTCCGGATTACATGTTGCCGAAATGGATAAAAAAGGATGTATCTAGAACTGAAATACGCCTAGACCCATCCATTTTTTCCGGATGGAGGGAATACATGTCAATATGTCATGCCTTTCTATTCTTCAGTACCTATTCCATCTCTCTATTGTAGCATGTTTTATAATTAAAGCACCATTCTTCTATACAAGGCATGCAAGGGGAAGACGACTATGTTAGAATCTGAAGGGTTACAAACAAGGCCTTTGCAAAAGATCCAAGCGCCAGGAGATAATAAACCAACTCCAGTTTTTATAGATACTACTCCAGCACAGAGAAACCCAACTCCTACTGATAACAAGCAGATTCCAGTGGCCAAAGAACTAGTCCGCTCCAGTCCAGCAAAAATATGTCTACTCCATTCTAAGAAGCGTGTGTGTATCCTTGCATCATGAAATTTTATAGCATGCTGATCATATTTTCTACATGTTTCTTACCCATCTCTCTTTTAGAAAATAAACTTAATAGATAGAAGAATTTCTGCATTGGTATCGTCTGTGAGGAAAGATTCTTGCAGGAATTCTCTATGCTCCAATGCAGATGTAAGTACCTAATGTATATCACTATATTTTTACATCAGCATGTATTTTGTTAATCAGCGTGAATCCAACCTTTATCTGATTTAAATTTAGTTGTAGCAAAATGTATGATTAAAGGCCACAATGTTGATTTTTGTAAGGAAAATTGCCTGGTAGTTTTGCATCCTGAGCTGCATGAGTGTACTATCTCATATCAGTGGGTTTGAATACTTTGGTTCTATAGTGGGTTTTCAGTGTGTTTTTTTATTGTGTTGTCCTGTCGTATCCCTAGCTCTTACATCATACTCCCTCCGTCCGGATTACATGTCGCAGAAATGGATAAAACTAGGTGTACCTAGAACTGAAATATGCCTAGACCCATCCATTTATTTCCAGATGGAGGGAATACATGTCAATATGTCATGCCTTTCTATTCTTCAGTACCTATTCCATCTCTGATGTAGCATGTTTTATAATTGAAGCACCATTCTTCTATATAAGGCATGCAAGGGGAAGACGGCTATGTTAGAATCTGAAGGGTTACAAACCAAGTCTTTGCAAAAGATCCAAACACCAGGAGATAATAAACCAACTCCATTTTTCATAGATACTGCTCCAGCACAGAGAAACCCAACTCCCGCTAATAATAAGCAGATTCTAGTGGCCAAAGAACTAGTCCGCTCCAATCCAGCAAAAGAATGTCAACTCCATTCTAAGAAGCGTGTGCGTATCCTTGCATCATGAAATTTTATAGCATTCTGATCATATTTTCTACATGTTTCTTACCCATCTCTCTTTTAGAAAATAAGGTTAAACGATAGAATACTTCCTCCATTGGGATCGTATTCGAGGAAAATATCTTGCCGGAATTCTCTGTGCTCCAATGCTGATGTAAGTACCTGTTGTATATCACTGTATTTTTACATCAGCATGTATTTTGTTAATCGGCGTGAATCTAACCTTTATATGATCTAAAATTAGTTGTAGAAAAATATTAAAGGCGCCAATGTTGATTTTTGTAAGGAAAATTTCCTGGTAGTTTTGCATACTGAGCTGCATGAGTGTACTATCTCATATGATGAACATTACTGAATTGTAGTGCTGCTCTGGTTGCCCATTCATTCATTATGTCAATGTTGCTTTCGTATTACCTTACCTGGCTGATGATAGCTGTGCCATATTGTGTTAATTTGGTGTAGGCTAGTTGCCCAAACGTTTGTTGTGTCAATGGTGCTTTCCTATTATCTGACTTGGCCAATGATAGCAGTGCTAGTGTGTTAATTTGGTGCAGGCTGCTGAAGATAAGAAGACAAACTCTGAAAACAGCAAGGCAACCCCATTGTTTCTTTCCAATAAATCTAGGCCAAGTAATATGGCAATAACTCATGATTAAACTGTTTGGTTCCCCTCCTAATTGATGTTATGATGCAGTGGTCGAGACACTCTCCACTATCAATAATACAATCCTGCCAAAATCGCCATCTGAACCTGTTCAATATCCTCTATCTCGAATGCAACGGAAAAAATGTATGTTTGTGAACCAATTAATGGCCGAAGCAATGATGGAAATGGTGAAGGAATCAGAGGTGCAGAGTCGTGCGACACAACAACTGATCAATGTTTTAAGAGACAGTGTAGCAAAGCAGCAAGAACTTGCCCACATGCTTATGGGCATCATTCGTGCTGAGGTTGCAGATTGTGACGTTGTAGATTGTTAGGTTTTGTTCATTTATTTGCACTGGCATCAATCTTTGATTGCCCAGTGGATGTAATTTCCTGTAATATATGCTGGATGTGCAACGTTTTTCCCTATATGTCGTACCTTTGCTTGATCGGTTTTGGTTCTGTGCATAATTGCTCGTCATAATGGGCTCAAATTATCTAATTTGGCCTAAAGACATGTATGAACTTTAGTGGGCCCATTAAGTTAATGGGCCGTTACTAGGCCAAAAGTTAATGGGCGGCCCTCTTACCTCCCGGGTCGTTAATAGGCCGACATCGAAGCGGGCAACAGGTGGGTCCAATTGATTTCATGGGCTGTTAACAGGCCGTTACTAAGTTCGGGCTACATATGGCCCCACTATACTGTAGGCCTTTACCAGGTCGAAAGAGACAGCAGGCTTGTACTGGACCATGAAGAGCATGGGACGCTAAGAGGCCGAAAGTCAGGTCGTATTGTAAATGGCCCAACTGTGTTGTGGGCCTTTAGCAGGCGAAAGAGAAACCGGGCTGGTATTGGACCATGAAGGGCATGGGCCATTAAAAGGCGAAAACTAAGGTCCGACTACAAATGGCCCAAATCATTTATGGTCCGTTAACAGGCCGAAAGGCACACAGGGCCGGGAATTGGCCCAACACTTAAATGGGTCGCTAAAAGGCCAAAATTCAAGTCCGACTACAAATGGCCCAACTGATTTATGGGCCGTCAATAGGCTGAAAGAGACACCGGGCTGGAAATTGGCCCAACACTTAAATGGGTCGCTAAAAGGCCAAAACTCATGTCCGACTACAAATGGCCCATCTGATTTATGGGCCGTCAACAGGCTGAAAAACACATCTGGCCAAAAATGACCCAACATTTAAATGAGTCGCTAAAAGGACGAAGGATGTACATCTTGAAAATTGGCCCATCCATTGAATGGGCCGTTAATAGGCCGAAATCTCATCGGCCCGATATTGAGCCCAAATATATAGCGGGCTGTTAACGGGCTCGAATTGACGATGGGCTGCAATGGTGTCAAATCTTTAACGGGCCATCGACGGGCCAAATTGGCACATCTCGTATGGGCCGTGGGCTTAAATGGACCTAACACAAGTAGGCCTTATATGGGCCGGCCTGCTAATTTTTACTGGGCCGGCCTTTTTCACCAGAATGGGCCACTGTTGGGCCGTGCCACGTGTCGACCTATCATAGGCGCCACCTGTCCAATGAGTGGATGACATCTGTCCCAATGGTGAGGCAACATGTTTTTCCTCCGGCCAATGATGATTTTAAACGTGGAAAATCCCCATTGGTCCGGGCTGTTAACGGGTTATCGGATCCAAAACCGGACCCGATAGCTTGACGGTGTTCCGTTACGGTGGATGCCATGTGTTGGTCACCATTGACGAAAGCACTTCTGTGATGCGCGATTTATCGCCATGGAAGTGGACACTTCCGTGATGATAATTTTGGTAATGTCATGGAACACTTCTACGATAGAACAGATATGACTATCTTGATTCTGTCATAAAATCGTCATGGATGTACATGCATCACAAAAAACGCGACCTACTGTGACCAACACGTATTATCACAGAAGTGTATTTTTTTGTAGTGCAATCTCGTTACCGGCAAGTCTCTTTACTCGTTCCGTAATGCAATGTCTCGCAACTAACTCATTAGTCACATTGCTTGCAAGGCTTGTCGTGATGTGCATTACCGAGAGGGGCCAGAGATACCTCTCTGATACTCGGAGTGACAAATCCTAATCTCAACCTATGCCAACCCAACAAACACCTTTGGAGACACCTATAGAGCATCTTAATAACCACCCAGTTACGTTGTGACGTTTGATAGCACACAAGGTGTTCCTCCGGTATTCGGGAGTTGCATAATCTCATACTCAAAGGAATATGTATAAGTCATGAAGAAAGCAATAGCAATAAAACTTAACGATCATTATGCTATGCTAACGGATGGGTCTTGTCCATAACATCATTCTGCTAATGATGTGATCACGTTCATCAAATGACAACACATGTCTATGGTTAGGAAAGTTAACCATCTTTGATTAATGAGCTAGTCTAGTAGAGGCTTACTAGGGACACAGTGTTTTATCTATGTATCCACACATGTATCAAGTTTCCGGTTAATACAATTCTAGCGTGAATAGTAAACATTTATCGTGATATAAGGAAATATAAAATAACAACTTTATTATTGCCTCTAGGGCATATTTCCTTCAGTCTCCCACTTGCACTAGAGTCAATAATCTAGTTCACATCGCCATGTGATTTAACACCAATAGTTCACATCTTTATGTGATTAACACCCATAGTCACATCACCATGTGACCAACACCCAAAGAGTTTACTAGAGTCAATAATCTAGTCACATCACTACGTGATTAACACCCAAAGAGTACTAAGGTGTGATCATGTTTTTCTTGTGAGAGAAGTTTATTCAACGGGTCTACCATATTCAGATCCGTATGTATTTTGCAAATTTCTATGTCTACAATGCTCTGCACGGAGCTACTCTAGCTAATTTCTCCCACTTTCAATATGTATCCAGATTGAGACTCAGAGTCATCCAGATCAGTGTCAAAGCTTGCATCAATGTAGCTCTTTACGACGAACTCTTTATCACCTCCATATCTGAGAAATATTTCCTTAGTCCTCTAAGGATAATTTTAACCGCTGTCCAGTGATCTAGTCCTAGATCACTATTGTACTCCCTTGCCAAACTCATGGCAAGGTACACAATAGGTCTGGTACACAACATAGCATACTTTATAGAACCTATGGTTGAGGCATAGGGAATGACTTTCATTCTCTTTCTATTTTCTGCCGTGGTTGGGTTTTGAGTCTTACTCAACTTTACACCTTGCATTACAGGCAAGAACTCCTTCTTTGATTGCTCCATTTTTGAACTACTTCAAAATCTTGTCAAGGTATGTAATTGAAAAATCTTATCAAGCGTCTTGGTGTATCTCTATAGATCTTGATGCCCAATATGTAAGTAGCTTCATCGAGGTCTTTCTTTGGAAAACTCCTTTCAAACACTTCTTTATGCTTTCCAGAAAATTCTACATCATTTTTGATCAACAATATGTCATTCACATATACTTATCAGAAAGTTTGTAGTGCTCCCACTCACTTTCTTGTAAATGCAGGCTTCACCGCAAGTATGTATAAAACTATATGCTTTGATCAACTCATCAAAGCATATATTCCAACTCTGAGATGCTTGCACCAGTCCATAGATGGATAGTTGGAGTTTGCACACTTTGTTAGCACCTTTAGGATGGACAAAACCTTATGGTTGCATCATATACAACTATTCTTTAATAAATTCATTAAGGAATGCAGTTTTGACATCCATTTGCCAGATTTCATAAAATGCCGCAATTGCTAACATGATTCGGACAAACTTTAAGCATCGATACGAGTGAGAAAATCTCATCATAGTCAACACCTTGAACTTGTCAAAAACCTTTTGCGACAATTCGAGCTTTGTAGATAGTAACACTACTATCAGCATCCGTCTTCCTCTTGAATATACATTTATACTCAATGGCTCGCCGATCATTGGGCAAGTCAATCAAAGTCCATACTTTGTTCTCATACATGGATCATATCTCAGATTTCATGGTCTCAAGCCATTTATTGGAATCTGGGCTCATCATCGCTTCCTCGTAGTTTGTAGGTTCGTCATGGTCTAGTAACATGACTTCCAGAACAGGATTACCGTACCACTCTGGTGTGGAATGTGCACTGGCTGGCCTACGAGGTTTGGTAGTAACTTGACCCGAAGTTTGATGATCGTTATCATTAGGTTCCTCACTAGTTGGTGCAGGCATTACGGGAATGGTTTTCTATGATGAGCTACTTTCCAATTCAAGAAAAGGTACAATTACCTCATCAAGTTCTACTTTCCTCCCGCTCACTTCTTTCGAGTGAAACTCCTTCTCTAGAAAGGATCCATTCTTAGCAACAACGATCTTGCCTTCGGATCTGTGATAGAAGGTGTACCCAACAATTTCTTTTGGGTATCCTATGAAGACGCACTTCTCCGATTTGGGTTCGAGCTTATCAGGCTGAAGCTTTTTCACAATTAAATAAAAAGCATCGCAACCACAAACTTTAAGAAACGACAACTTAGGTTTCTTGCTAAACCATAATTCATACGATGTCGTCTCAACGGATTTAGACGGTGCCCTATTTAATGTGAATGTAGTTGTCTCTAATGCATTACCCCAAAATGATAGTGGTAAATCAGTAAGAGACATCACATATCGCACCATATCTAATAAAGTACGGTTATGACGTTCGGACACACCATTACGCCGTGGTGTTCCAGGTGGCATGAGTTTGTGAAACTATTCCACATTGTTTTAATTGAAGGCCAAACTCGTAACTCAAATATTCGTCTCCGCAATGAGATCGTAGAAACTTTATTTTCTTGTTATGATGATTCTCCACTTCAGTCTGAAATTCTTTGAACTTTTCAAATGTTTCAGACTTATGTTTCATTAAGTAGATATACCCATATCTGCTCAAATCATCTGTGGAGGTCAGAACATAATGATACCCGCCGCGAGCCTCAACACTCATCGGACCGAATACATCGATATGTATTATTTCCAGTCATTAGCTTGCTCCGTTGTTCCGGAGAACGGAGTTTTAGTCATCTTGCCCAAGAGGCATGGTTCGCAAGTATCAAATGATTCATAATCAAGTTATTCCAAAAGTCCATCCGCATGGAGTTTCTTCATGCGCTTTACACCAATATGACCTAAACGGCAGTGCCACAAATATGTTGCACTATCATTATCAATTTTGCATCTTTTGGCATCAATATTATGAATATGTGTATCACTACAATCGAGATTCAATAAACCATTTATATTGAGTGTATGACCATAGAAGGTTTTATTCATGTAAACAGAATAACAATTATTCTTTGACTTAAATGAGTAATCGTATGGCAATAAACATGATCCAATCATATTCATGCTCAACGTAAACACCAAATAACATTTATTTAGGTCCAACACTAATCCCGAAGGTAGAGAGAGTGTGCCATGGTGATCTTATCAGCTTGGAATCACTTCCGAACACACATCGTCACCTCGCCCTTAACTAGTCTCTATTCATTTTGCAACTCCTGTTTTGAGTTACTAATCTTAGCAACTGAACCGGCATCAAAGACCCTAGGGGTACTATGAACACTAGTAAAGTACACATCAATAACATGTATATCAAATATACCTTTGTTCACTTTGCCATCCTTCTTATCTGCCAAGTATTTGGGGTAGTTTTGCTTATAGTGACCATTCCCTTTGTAGTAGAAGCACTCAGTTTCAGGCCTAGGTCTAGCTTTGGGCTTCTTCACGGGAGTGGCAACTTGCCTGCCATTCTTCTTGAAGTTCCCTTTCTTTCCCTTGCTCTTTTTCTTGAAACTAGTGGTCTTGTTAACCATCAACACTTGATGCTATTTCTTGATTTCTACCTTCGCCGATTTCAGCATCGCGAAGAGCTTGGGAATCATTTTCGTCATCCCTTGCATATTATAGTTCATCACGAAGTTCTAGTAACTTGGTGATAGTGACTAGAGAACTCTGTCAATCACTATCTTATCTGGAAGATTAACTCCCACATGATTCAAACGATTGTAGTACCCAAACATTCTGAGCACATGCTCACTGCCTGAGCTATTCTCCTCCATCTTGTAGCCAAAGTACTTGTCAGAGGTCTCATACCTCTTAACACGGTCATGATTCTGAAATACCAATTTCAGCTCTTGGAACATCTCATATGCTCCATGGCATTCAAAACATTTTTGAAGTCCCGGTTCTAAGCCGTAAAGCATGGTGCACTAAACTATCAAGTAGTCATCATAGCGAGCTTGTCAAATGTTCATAACGTCTGCATCTGCTCCAGCAATAGGTCTGTCACCTAGTGGTGCATCAAGGACATTATTCTTTTGTGCAGTGATAACCCACAAGTATAGGGGATCGCAACAGTTTTCGAGGGTAGAGTATTCAACCCAAATTTATAGATTCGACACAAGGGGAGCCAAAGAATATTTGAAGGTATTAGCAGCTGAGTTGTCAATTTATCCACACCTGGAGATTAGTTATCTGCAGCAAAGTGATCAGTAGCACAGTAGTTTGATAGTTTTGATAGTAGTAATAGCAGCAATAGTAACAGTAACAGTGATAGCAGTAATTTTGTAGCAAGTGTAACAGTGATGATAACAGTAGTAACTTAGCAGAAACAATATGGAAAAGTTCGTAGGCATTGGATCGGTGACTTGTTGGATGATATTCATCATGTGACAGTTATAACCTAGGGCGACTCGGCACTAGCTCCAGTTCATCGATATAATGTAGGCATGTATTCCATAAATAGTCATACGTGCTTTATTAAAAGAACTTGCATGACATCTTTTGTCCTACCGTCCCATGGCAGCGGGGTCCATATTGGAAACTAAGGGATATTAAGGCCTCCTTTTAATAGAGAACCAGAACAAAGCATTAATACATAGTGAATACATGAACTCCTCAAACTACAGTAATCACTGGAAGAAGTCCCGGTTATTGTCACTCCGGGGTTACCGGATCATAACACGTAGTAGGTGACTATAACTTGCAACATCGGATCTAACACATGGATATAATGATGAATTCATAAACGGTTCAAATCTGAGTTCATGGCACCCAGGCCCAAAGTGACAAGCATTAAGCATAGCATTCATAGCAACATCAATCTAAGAACATACTAGGGATCAAGCCCTAACACAACTAACTCAATTACATGATGAATCTCAACCAACTCCTCACCGACCAGTGAGCCTACAAAGGAATTACTCACTCCCGGTGGGGAGCATCATGGAATTGGCGATGGAGAAGGGTTGCTGATGACGAAGAACAAACATCCTCCTCTCTGGAGCCCCAAACGGACTTCAGATCTACCCTCCCGAGGAAGAATAGGGCTTGGCGGCAGCTCCGTCTCGTGGATCGCGATAATTCTTTCTCCCTAATTTTTTTCTCCGAAAATAGGAATTTATAGTGTGAGGGTTGAGGTCTGCAGGGCCACCAGGTGGGGACAACCCAGCTGAGCACGCCAGGAGAGGGGGGGTGCACCCTGGTGGGTTGTGCCCACCCAGGGGCCCCTCTCCGGTGGATCTTGGCTCCAGAAATTCTCTTTTATTATAAAAAATCCACACAAAGTTTCGTTCCATTCTGAGAACTTTTATTTCTGCACAAAAACCAACACCATGGTAGTTCTATTGAAAACAGCGTCAGTCCGGGGTTAGTTTCATTCAAATCATGCAAATTAGAGTCCAAAACAAGAGAAAAAGCGTGATAAAAAGTAGATACGTTGGAGACGTATCAACTCCCCCAAGCTTAAACCTTTGCTTGTCCTGAAGCAATTCAGTTGATAAACTGAAAGTGAGAAAGAAAAACTTTTACGAACTCTTTTGCTCTTGTTTGCATAAATAAGCTTAAACAACACCCAGGTTTTCAGCCAACATTATAGCTAACCATGTTAACAATAATTCTTAAAGATTATAATGACTCATATCAATGACATAATCAGCTGATAACCCACAAGTATAGGGGATCAATTGTATCCTCTTTCGATAAGTAAGAGTGTCGAACCCAACAAGGAGCTAAAGGTAGAACAAACATTCCCTCAAGTTCTATCGACCACCGATACAACTCTACGCACGCTTAACGTTCACTTTACCTAGAACAAGTATGAAACTAGAAGTACTTTGTAGGTGTTGTTGGATAGGTTTGCAAGATAATAAAGATCATGTAAATAAAAAGTAGGGGCTGTTTAGAAGAAGCAATAAAGTTAGTTTTAGTAGAGAGCTTTTTGTCACGAGAAAGTTATTTATCCCTAGGCAATCGATAACTAAGCCGGTAATCACTATTGAAATTTTATTTGAGGGAGAGGCATAAGCTAACATACTTTCTCTTCTTGGATCATATGCACTTATGATTGGAACTCTAGCAAGCATCCACAACTACTAAAGATCATTAAGGTAAAACCCAACCATAGCATTAAAGAATCAAGTCCTCTTTATCCCATACGCAACAGCCCTCTTACTCGGGTTTAGCGCTGTCACTCAAGCAACCCACTATAAGCGAATCATGAACGTATTGCAACACCCTACATCCGGAATCCCTCACGCTCGCGCGACACGGAGAGCACCATAGGACAAAACCAATAATAAAACATGCAACTCAAACCAATCACGATCATCAATTAACCCATAGGACAAATTGGATCTACTCAAACATCATAGGATAGCCATACATCATTGGGAAATAATATATAGCGTTGAGCACCATGTTCAAGTAGAGATTACAGCGGGTAAAAGAGAGGTTACACGCTGTATAGAGGGGGGAAGAGTTGGTGATGAGGGCGGTGAAGTTGTTGGTGTATATTGCGGTGATGATGATGGCCCTGGCGGCGTCCCGGCGCCCCCGAAAGCGAGGGGGAGAGAGCCCCCCTCCTTCTTCTTCTTCCTTGGCCTTCTCCCTAGGTGGGAGAAGGGTTCTAATTTTGGTCCTTGGTCTCCATGGCATGGGAGGGGCGAGAGCCCCTCCGATATTGGATATGTCTCTCTGTCTCTCTCTATTTCTGTGCTCCCAGATTCTGCCCTTTCACTATTTCTTATATTCCCGGAGATCTGTAACACCGATTGGATTGGAACTTTGAACACGATTTTTTTTCCGGATATTAGCTTTCTTTTGACGAAAGAAGGGCAACAACTGCCTTACGGGGTGTCCATGAGGGTCACGGGGCGCCCACCCGCCTGGGGTGTGCCCCTACCTCGTGGGCCCCTCGAGCATTGTCTCGCGTTGAATCCACTTCTCAAAAGTCGGATATATTCCAAAAAATCTCTGTCCGTTTTTATCCCGTTTGGACTCTGTTTGATATGGATTTTCTGCGAAACAAAAAGCATGCAACAAACAGGAACTGGCACTGGTGTCGGAGTAATGGGCCACGGGTAGGCTCACCCGAGTCCCAAGATTTACCAAGACTTTGGGCCAGCTCCGCCTAGCTGGGCCCCAAGCCGAAGCTCCACCCTCTAGGGCCGGCTGGCTCAGTGGCCGGCTGCCAGAGGGCGGATGACCCCAGACCACGACGCTCCGGGCGGCCGGTTCCTGGCTGCCGCCCTCCAGAGAAGGCGGCAATAGGCAGGCAGCCGTCCCATAACTGCAGCATGGCCGAGCCCCCCTTCGAGAGTACAAGATGGAGCATGGCTACAGTAAGGCGCGTCTCCTCCGATGCTCAAGACGAGCATGGCTACAGTGCTCTGTACAGACGGAGATCTCCGCATGGCGGGGCACTGTGCCATGTCTCCCCTGATGTTGCTCCGGGCAGGCGGAGTCCTGTTCCCCACGACGGCCTGTCGGTACGGCCTGCCCGAGGCAGGCCCTACAGGGCAGTGACCTCCAGGAAGGCGGCGGAAGCTCGACCAAGCGGATTCAAGAGGAGCCGGCCTCCAGCAGGCGGCCGTCCCTTGTCCCGAGGCATGCATGCCATTAAACTGATGAGACCAGGTGTGGCTAGAATATCCTCCCGCCAGGCGGCGGGACTGTAGCCACGCAAAGGTGACCAAGCCCTCGTCACCGATGACATGGCTACAGTAAGCAGCCACCAACCAGCCGGCGGGGCCCCACCAGGCGGTGGGCCCCAGCGGTCGGCGGAGAAGCCGGAGGTCGGGGACACTAGCAGCCGGGCCCGGCGGCCCGCCGGATTACCATTGTACCCCTGGGGGGTAGGCCTATATAAACCCCTCAGGCCACCCATGCAAAGGGTTCGACGCCATTAGCACTAGCCACCCCATAGAGCAGGAAGAGAGCTGAGCCTTGCTCCCTCCCGCCTCTAGCATACAGCTCGAGGAGCACCCTTGTATCACTTGAGCATTAGTGATCATGCGGAGACCCCGCAGAGCAGGACTAGGGGTGTTATCTCCTAGGAGAGCCCTGAACCTGGGTAAAGTCCGCCGGCGTTCGTGTCTATGCCTTATCCCGCTTCTAGGCACTGGCGACGTTCTACTCGCTCCCGCCATGATAAGCCATCCATTGGCATATGTCGCACCCAACCCCCGACATTTGGTGCCCACCGTGGGGCGAGGTGCACCTTCTCCTGGAGATCTGCTCTGGACGGTAACCATGTTCCTTCCTGGCGAGCGAAGCCAGCCCAGCACGCCCGACGGCGTCAGCCTCGACGCACTGCATGGCGCGGAGATCACCTGCGCGGCGAGTTGCCTCGCTGACCTCGTCGGAGAGATCGACCTCTCCGACGAGCCGGCCTCCGACGCGGGCAGAAGCTGCCCCGAGAGCCGCCTCGTCAGCCTCCTCGACCAGCTCTGTGTCGCCAGCGAGCCCTCTGTGGACCTGGAGTCCGTTGGCTCGACCGATCCGATGATCGTCGACTCTGACACGACGTCGCTCGACGCGTTTCCCACCAACGTGGTGGTCTATGATGAGCCGCCTCCTCGCGAGTACAGCGGCGGGAGCACCGTCACGGAGGTGCTCGTCATCAACAGCGAGGAGCACTCGGACGGGCGAGCTCAAGATTCCCTTGAGGCCACCCTGCGCGACCTCTCGGTGCCTATCCCTGAGGGCGCGGATGCTGAGGTGCTGGAGGCACGCCGCCTCCAGCTTGTCGAGAGTGCTAGCTGCCTGGCCAGCATGCGCCGGCTGTCGGACGCCTATCGGCGCGAGATGGACGGGGCCGTAGGCGGCACCCCGGCTCCTGGGGGGCCTAGCCGCCTCAGCATGGTTCGGCAGCATGGCGCGGCCGTTGCCACCATGTTCAGGGTAGAGCGCCCCGTCTACGCCACGCCTGTAGAGAACATCCGGGCCGCCCAGGCGGTGACGGATGAGTTGAACAAGTACGACGGTGACGAGCTCTGCCACATGACCAAGCGAGTCCAACAGCTCCTGGACGCGGCAGCCACGCAGCATGAGGCCACCTGCCATGCTGAAGACCCAGCCGGACGAGACAACGAGCCGCCCCCACGCCGAGATCACGGGGCGACCTCCCGGACACCGACTGGTGGCGCCCGTGGAGAAAAGGGCAATGAGCCGGCTGCTAGCCGCAGTCGGACACGCATCTCCATCAGCGGGATGAGGAAGGCCGCCCTCGTGCAGTAGAGCAGCGAGGCGACCTGCCGCCTCCCCCGCCTCATGGAGCAAGATACCCCACTCCGCCTCCTGTCACACACCCGACACTCGGCAACCGCCTTGGCCGCCGGGAGGGAGTCAGAGAGAACGATGCTCGCCACTGGATCGATCGCCTCAACCGATCCCTGGCACTTGAAGAGGAAGATGCGCTGGGCCCGCCCTGCTTCGGCCCCCGAATCCGCAATGAGCCCTTCCCCAAAGGGTTCACCCTCCCGCGAGACATGCCCAAATACACCGGCTCCGTGATGCCGGAGGACTGGCTAGTCAACTACTCCACAGCCGTCAGTATAGGAAACGGCAACAAGCGTGTTGCCGTGAAGTATGTCCCGCTCATGCTTCAAGGCACTGTTCGGACATGGCTCAACAGCCTGAAGCCCCGCAGCATCAACAGCTGGGTTGATTTCACCGAGGCCTTCATCCGCAACTTCACCAGCACTTACCAGCGGGCCCCCAAGCCCCGGCAGCTCTCTCTATGCATCCAAGGGCCCACTAAGTCCACTCGCGACTACCTCATGCGCTGGACCGAGCTGTGCAACTCCTGCGAAGGCGTGCACGAGGTGCAGGCAATCGAGTACTTCACTGCCGGGTGCCGAGAGGGCACCCTCCTCAAGCACCGCCTCCTCTGCGACAAGGCCGAGACCCTTGATGAGCTGCTGGTCATCACCGACAAGCAGGCCACGGCCGACTCCTCCATGAAGGCGGAAATCCTGGTTGACGCGTCTGGAAAGGTGGCATCCTAGGCACCTCGGACTCCGGCTGGCGACACCAGTCGGCGACAGCAGCCACGAGATAACAAGCGAAAGGCCACTCAGCCGGCTTCCACTAGCCGGCAGGTGGCGACGGTCGAGGATCAGCAGCCAGAAGGGCCGCCAGCCCCCAAGCGGCAGAAGGGCGGCAAGTCCAACTGGTTGCCCGCCTTCTCTTACGAGCAAACTCTAGATGCACCCTGCAAATTCCATAGCGGAGCAAAGCCCTCCAACCACACCACTCAAAAGTGTCACTGGCTCGCCAGGATTGCCAAGGGAGATGGACTCCTGCCTCCTCTGCCTGCTGGACCACCGCCTCCTCAGCCTCAGCAGTCGGCGGCCCGACCAGTCAGCGCCATCCAAGACGAGTACCCGGAGGAACACGGAGCTTATGTTGTGTTCACCAGCGTGCCCAATGACAGACGCAGCAAACGGCAACAACAACAAGAAATACAAGCAGTGGCCTCCAGCACCCCAGAGTTCATGAATTGGTCCGAGAAGCCTATCAGTTGGAGCAGGGCCGACCACCCGGAAGTGATGCCTTCCCCTAGTTCGTACGCCCTGGTCCTAGAAGCGACCCTTGCAACAGAGGGACGAGCAGCCCGTTTCCCCAGAGTCTTGATAGATGGCGGCAGCAGCATCAACATCATGTATCGCGACACAATGGAGAAGTTGGGAATCAAGCAGAAGCAGCTCGTCCCCAGTCGGACTATGTTCCATGGCATAGTCCCTGGCCTTTCCTGCTCACCAATTGGCAAGACACAAATTGATGTCCTCTTCGGAGACAAGAATCACTTTCGCTGAGAGCCAGTTTGGTTTGAAGTGGTGGACCTTCAGAGCCCCTACCATGCATTGCTAGGCCGTCCTGCACTAGCCAAGTTCATGGCAGTCCCCCACTATGCCTACCTCAAGATGAAGATGCTGAGTACCAAGGGGATCCTGACAGTAGTCGGAGACTACAAGAAGTCGGTCGCTTGCACCACAGATAGCAGCCGGCTGGCCGAGTCCCTCGTGATTGCAACCGAGAAGCAGCTCCTTGACCGGGTGGTGGCATTGGCAGGCAAGAAGCCGGAAATGTCACCCACGCCCCAGGAGTCGGAAGCCGAGGGCTCGTTCAAGCCGGCCAAGGAAACAAAGAGGATGCCCTTGGACCCAGAGCACCCGGAGAGGCACGCTGTCATAGGCACATGCCTTGACAGCAAATAGGAAGGCGAGCTCGTCGATTTCCTCCGTGAGAATTGGGACATCTTCGCATGGTCCCCCAAGGACATGCCGGGTGTTCTGACGGATTTCGTTGAGCACAAGTTACATGTCCGACCTGACGCCAAGCCGGTCAAGCAGCCCTTGCGCCGCCTGTCAGAAGAAAAGAGAAGAGTTGTTGGAGAAGAGATAGCCCGGCTTCTAGCAGCCGGATTCATCATGGAGGTGTTTTTCACAGAATGGCTGGCCAACCCAGTCCTAGTGTTGAAAAAGAACAAGCAGTGGCGCATGTGCATTGACTACACCAGCCTCAACAAAGCCTGCCCCAAAGATCCCTTTGCTCTGCCGATGATTGATCAGGTGATCGACTCCACAGCCGGATGCGAGCTATTGAGTTTCTTGGATGCATACTCTGGATGTCACCAGATAAAGCTGAACCCGGCCGACAGGCTAAAGACCGCCTTCATAACGCCATTTGGGGCTTTCTGCTACCTGACCATGACGTTCGGCTTGAGAAACGCTAGCGCCACGTTTCAGCGTTGCATGCAGAAGTGCCTCGTCAAGCAACTCGGTAGAAATGCCCATGTATATGTGGATGATGTGGTGGAAGACGGAGAAGTGTGGCACTCTGCTGGAAGACCTCAAGGAGACCTTTGAGAACCTGCGCCGATTCCAGATTAAGCTCAACCCGGAGAAATGTGTCTTTGGAGTGCCAGCTGGCCAGCTTCTTGGTTTCCTGGTCTCAGAACGCGACATAGAGTGCAATCCCGTGAAGATCAAGGCAATTGAGATGATGAAGGTGCCCACCCGACTGCTGGACGTGCAGAAATTCACTGGCTGCCTGGCGTCAGTCAGCCGTTTCATCAGCCGGCTGGGCGAGAAGGCTCTTCCCCTGTACCAACTCATGAAGAAGACCACTTTTTCGAGTGGAACGACAAGGCGGATGAAGCATTCCTCCGACTCAAAAATATGTTGGCAACCCCGCCTGTCCTGGCTGCCCCGACTGAGAAGGAGCCCATGCTCCTCTACATTGCAGCCACCAGTCGGGTTGTCGGCATAGTCATGGTGGTGGAGCGCAAGGAGAAGGACAAAGCATTGCCGATCCAGAGACCGGTGTATTACTTGAGCGAAGTATTGTCCGCCTCCAAGCAAAACTACCCCCACTACCAGAAGATGTGTTACGGCGCGCACTTTGCCGCCAACAAGCTGAAGCCTTACTTCCAAGAGCACCCCATAACTGTCGTCTACACAGCCCCGCTTGCTGAGATCATTGGAAGCTGGGATGCCTCAGGCCGAGTGGCCAAATGGGCTATTGATCTGGCCCCTTACACCATCTATTACCAGCCTCGCACCACCATCAAGTCACAGGTGTTGGCCGACTTCCTCGTCGATTGGGCCGAGACCCAATATTGGCCGCCTGCCCCAGACTCCACTCACTGGCGGATGCATTTCGATGGTTCAAAAATGCGCACTGGTCTGGGAGCCGGCGTCGTCCTCACCTCTCCCAAAGGCGACAAGCTTAAATACGTGCTGCAAGTCCACTTCGCCGCCTCCAACACGTAGCAGAATATGAGGCACTCATACACGGGCTCCGGCTTGCCAAAGAGCTCGGCATTCGCCGGATCCTCTGTTATGGCGACTCTGACTTGGTGGTCCAGCAGTCTTCAGGCGAATGGGACGCCAAGGATGCAAACATGGCGAGCTACCGCTTTCTGGTGCAGCAACTCAGCGGATACTTTGATGGGTACGAGTTCCTTCACGTGCCAAGGAATGACAACGAGCAAGCGGATGCCTTGGCACAGATTGGCTCCACCCGACAAGCAATACCAGCCGGCGTCGCCCTACGCCGCCTTCTGAAGCCGTCTGTCAAGCCGTCTCCTGATTCAGACTCCATCTTTGTGCCCCCCCCCCCGAAGCAGTCGGATCTGACTTGGTGACTCCAAAGGTCGGCACGGGGATTCTGACAGGCGGCCCGGGGACTGCTACCGCCATGACCAACCCGAGGACTTCAGAGCCCGGCCTGGGGACTTCGGAGCCCGGCCTGGGGACTGCACCAATCGGCCCGGGGACTTCATCAGCACAGCAGGCGGAAGCAGCTGCCAACCCGCCGCCTTCCGGCCCAATTGCCCTCGTGCAAGTCGTGGAGGCCGCAGTCGAACAAACTGCAGCACCCTCATGGGCTCAGCCAATCCTCAAGTTCCTGGTGAATAAGGAGCTACCCACCGATGAAATTTTAGCCCGACAAGTACAGAGGCGAGCTGCAGCCTACACCATAGTCAATAAAGGGATGGTGCAAAGAAGCGTCACAGGAGTCTACCAGCGATGCGTAGAGTCGGACCAAGGCCAAGCGATACTCAGAGATATCCACCAGGGCGAGTGCGGCCACCACGCGGCTTCGAGAGCGCTGGTGGCCAAAGCCTTCCGCCACGGTTTCTTCTGGCCGACCGCCCTGGAGGAGGCCAAAGAGCTGGTCAAAAAGTGTCAAGGGTGCCAGCGATTCCGTTCCAAGCCACACCAGCCGACTTCTGCGCTCAAGACCATTCCCATAGCCTGGCCCTTTGCCGTGTGGGGATTGGATATGGTGGGACTGTTCAAGACGGCCTGTGGTGGCATTACTCACTTGCTGGTTGCGGTGGACAAGTTCACCAAGTGGATAGAGGCAAAACCAATCAAGAATCTGAATGGGCCGACTGTCATGACCTTCATCACCGACCTCACCACGCGGTATGGCATCCCACACAGCATCATCACCGACAACGGCACCAACTTCGCCAAGGGAGCCTTGGCTCGTTTTTGTGCGACTCAGGGCATCCGCCTGGACCTAGCGTCCTTGCCCATCCACAGTCAAACGGCCAGGTGGAACGCGCAAACGGCCTCATTTTGTCCAGCCTCAAGCCCCGACTGATCGAGCCTCTGGAGCGCTCGGCCGGCTGCTGGCTCGACGAGCTGTCGGCCGTCCTCTGGAGCCTGCGCACGACTCCAAACAAATCAACGGGCTTCACGCCTTTCTTCCTCGTCTACGGTGCCGAAGCCGTCATCCCGACGGATATCGAGTTCGACTCCCCAAGAGTCACTATGTACACCGAGGCGAACGTCAAGGAAGCACGAGAAGATGGCGTCGACTTGCTGGAGGAAGGCCGGCTATTGGCACTCAGCCGGTCAGCCATCTACCAGCAGAGTCTATGCCGATACTACAACCGCAAGGTGAAGCCAAGGTCCTTCCTGGAGGGAGACCTTGTGCTCCGGCTGATCCAGCAAACAGCCGGACAACACAAGCTCTCGGCACCTTGGGAAGGCCCTTTCATCATCAGTAAGGTGTTAGGCAACGATGCCTACTATCTGATCAATGCGCAGAAGCCCAGGGCGCGCAAGAGAGATGATTCAGGCAAAGAAACGGAGAGGCCGTGGAACGCAAACCTCCTCCGAAGGTTTTACAGTTGAAAGCAGTATGTATCACGCTATCTTTTGTACTATGTATAAAGACTTTGGGTCCCCCGAGAAGAGCTCGGGGACTGCCCTCTTTTTATCTATATGATAAGTATCGTGCCTATGCGAATGTATACTCTATTTTTCTTTCGCCTGGCACCGGGTTCGACCAGTCGGCCCGGAGCCTTACCGCCTTCTACAATATGCCGCCTCTTACAGCCGGACAAGTAGTGTGCCGGGACCAAAGCTTCCTTTGTCAGAAGCCGCAGCTCGTAGAGCGGCTGCATGGCAGGCAAAGGTTGCGAAGAGGTGCCCCGCACGAAAAAACGACTAAGGAGGAAAACGCATATGGTAGTAGGCGGCCTCGCACCTTGCCGTTTGGCTGCTTGGTAGCCAGATGGCCGGCTTCCACCTTACTACCCGAAACTCCGAATGGCTAAGTCCTAGCCCCCTTCACAAATGGCTAGAATGCTCAAACCAGCCACAGTTCGCAGAGCGGCCGTCTGGCTGGTGAAAGCAAAGCCAAAGGGTCGGCGACAAAGGAAAAAACTCCAAGGAGAAAAAGGGAAAAAAAAAGGTCGGAGGTCGGCACAACAAGCATGAGCAATGATAAAATATGTTACATAGATAAAGGCCTCTGACCAGCATTCAAACAAAGTTTGATATACACCCCGCGGGTGGAATTGCGCGAATTTAACAAAGTGTTCAGAGCACAAACATAAAGTAGGTAAAGAGCCTAAGGAGCAGCAGAAGGTTCCGGCTGGGCAGTGCCCGTTGGCGCAGCAGAGGGCTCCGGCTGGGCGGCGCCGGTTGGCGCAGCAGAGGCCTCCAGCTGGGCGGTGCCTGATGGCGCGGCAGGCGGCTCCGTCTGGGTAGAGGGGTCGCCAGCGGCAGGCGGGGCATCGAAGCGCTGGAGGACGGAGTCGGTGGCATCCATCGAAGGAACGGGCGGCGGGTCCGCCCCCACCTGAGCGCCTCCAGTAGCAGGCGGCGCCTCGGCATGCGGCTCGTTGCTTGAGGCTCGGTCAAGTTGGGGCTGACCGTCTGCCCCAACCTCCGGCATGTCGACATCGCTCTCGTCTTCCTCCTCCTCCTCCTCCTCCTCTTCCTCCTCCCCGTCCTCCCCTTTGTCGCTGGAGTCGATGACTTCAGCAGAATCCTCGCTGTCCGTCGGGTTCAGCCCGAGAAACTCGTGCGGAGCCTCGCCGCCTTCCTCGACCACCTCCGGCACAAAGACATTGGTGTTGATGAAGTCGGCGATCGCCACCGCCCTGTTGACGAGCTCGGCTTCCACCACCGCCAGCTCCTCCTGCGCCTCCAGCCGGAACGTGGCTAACTAGGCTAGATCTAGCCCAGGGTACCACGCCTTGACGAATTCTAAGGCCTGGCGCGCTCCTGCCCGGGCTGCTGAACCTTTCCAGGCCTGCAAGCGGCCGACCGCCACCCCCAGCCAGTCGGCGGTCCGACTTGGGGTACGTGGAGCCGGCAGGCCCGGCCAGAGGGCGGAGACCGCCTGGGCTCCGGCGCACTGGAGGCGGCGCAGCAGACAGTGGGCAGGCCGAAGCCGGTCTTGAATGCTGAGGACCTGTTCACCAAGAGTCCGCGGGGTGTCTGTGGCGATCTACACGCCTCCCGCCCTTTGCTCCTCACGCTGGGCCTCGATCATCTGGATCGTGGCTATGGTATGTCCCGGCAAGAAGTCTGCATGGGCAGAAGAAGAAAAAAGGACAAGACCGTGAGCAGGGGCCGGTTGCTCAAAGCAAGAAATCAGGGGAACAGAGCTTACCGTCAACCAAGTCCTCAATGCTGCCAAAGCAGGCCGTCACCTGGGCCTCCCTGCCGGCCCAGGCGAAGCGTTCGAGCTTGAACTCAGCAAGGAGGCTGGTCTCCGCCGTCTTTGCTTTCTGCTGGGCCGCCTTCAGGGCTTCCGCCTGTTCGGCAAGTTGGGTAACCAGGCGATCCCGCTCCTCCACCAGCTTGCCGCACTCCGCCTCCTTGCCGCGAAGGGCGGTCTGGGCCTTGCCCAGCTACTGCTGCAGGGCGGCATTAGCCTCTGAAGAAAGAAAGAAGGGAAGAAGGCATCAGTCAAGCATAAAAGACAAAAGAAAGAAACGATCAAGGAGATTCGGCCCGACTGCTTAGCAGTCGGCCCGAACCTCGGGGACTACAGCCCGCGGGCGCGCCAGCGCACCCCCGCGGAAAAGAAGTAGCCGACAAGGGAAAAAGGGCAACTGAGGAGATTCAGCCCGACTGCTCAGCAGTCGGCCCGAACCTCGGGGACTACAGCCCGCGGGTGCGCCAGCGCGCCCCCGCGAAGAAAGAAGGAGAAAGGGACTTACGCCGGCTTTCGGCGAGATGGGTTGTCTGCGCCTCTAGCTCCCAGACCTTGGAGTTGTAGGCGGTCGCCCGAAGGTTGTGGTAGTCCTGCAAAGGAAACATCAAAATAAAGTCAGCAATCGGCAATCACAAGTTAAAGTTCCGGCCCGCCTGCTCAGCAGCCGGCCCGGAACTTGGGGACTACACCCAGTGGGTGCGCTTGCGCGCCCCCACAAAAGAGGAAAAGAAGAGCACTCGGAGAATAAACTAAAAGACGGCTTACCCGGATGGCGGTGCATGACTCCAAGTAGGCCTTGTTGCAGCGCTTGAGTGCCACTGCCTCCGCCCGGAGCTTGGCCTGGACGTCAAGTGACGCCTCATTCAGGGCGCCAGTCTCGCCTCCGTGTACCCAACCCACGGGCGCGGCACTGGTCGCCTCGGTGTCAAGGGCGGACGAGCTCGAGGCGCCGATCTCCTGCGGCCGCGGCGCCGAGGCCGCCTTCTCCAGATAGCGGCGCGTGGTAATGCGGACCGCGGGAACCAGGACCGTCGCCACCGAAGTCCCGACCGGTGGCACAGGCAGCGCCACGGGCTGTCGCCCTGCGGCTCGCTGGCTAGCGGAGGCGGCGGAGCCGGCGACGGGGGTGGCGGCACGAAGACGTCCGACATGGCCACATCACCGACCCCCTGCTCTCGGATCGGGTAGTCGCCGCCGGCTCCCCGGGCCGTCGCTTCGAAGTCAGGCGGAGGCGGCGCAGTATCCAGAGGGGTCACGAGTATAGGCTCCTGGCAGCGGGCGGCCTCCGCAAGCCGTTCCTTCTCCGCGGCCAGGGCCTCCGCTTGCGCCAGCACCTTCTTTGCGGACGCAGCAGACAAGTCTGCTTGCTCCTTAGCCAGGCGGTCGGCCTCCACCTCCCCACATGCCTGCCGCGTGTTCCGCTCTGTCGCCTCCCGGAGGTCGGCAGCCGGGACGATGCGCCGGCTGGTCGAAGAGGTCGCAGCCGACCTGAGGACCGAGCCGGCGCCCGACTTCTCAAGGTTCAGCGGGGCCCTGAAATCAGAAGACAAGTCAGAGTATTTTCACGACAGATTGATGAAGAACAAGGAGTAAGGAGACGATGCTTACGCCGACACCATGACAGGCACTTTTGGCTGCCTCTGGTACTGGGCCGCCTTGGCCGCGGTCTCTTTCTGCCTGGTCGCCGCGGCCGGGTTCTTGGGCTTCTTGGGGGCGCTGCCGAACAGGGTCGAGCCCTGTTTCCGTTTGCGTTTGCCGCCTGCGGCGGGCGGCCCAGAAGAGGGGCCGGCGACGGTGGTGGCGGAGCTCCGGGCGGGGCGTGGCTCGTCGTCATCTTCATCATCATCAGGCCAAGCCTCCACTCCGCTGCCGCCGTCCGCTCCGCCTCCACCGCCTGTCGCACCGTCGACCAGGGCGGCCGCCCCTAGGTCGGGGTCATCCACATCGCTCTCCGCCCTGTCCGCCTAGAGGTTATCACCCGGCCCCAGGAGGGCGGCCGTTGCCTCGGACATATAGATATACAACCAAGAAGAAGTAAAGTCTCGAAGGGCGGAGCCACGAAGAGAAATGAAGCAGCAGAAAAGTGGCTCAAAAGACAAAGACAAGAACTTACCGCAGGGGGCGGGTTGTGGCGCTTGTACGGCCGCTTCCCGTACCTCCATTCCTTCTCTGACATCTTGAGGTCGGATATCTCATTCACCATCCGCGAGACTTTGGCAGGCGGCATTCCCTTCATGCACAGCCGCACGGATCACGGTGTCCGCCCATCCGGAAGATCGGATGAGGGCGGCTTGGAGCGGGAGGATCCGGCGCTCGGCGAAGGCGACGAGGAGGTCGAAGGACATGAGGCCCTCCAACTCCTGGAGCACCCGGAGTTGGCCGATGGTGGCGGCCGCATCCGCCAACACCGGCTTCGGCTTGTACCCCCAGGTGGGCCGAGCCCCGGTAGGAGGGCCGGCCTCGTAGGCCGGCAGGTTGAGGAGGTCGGCAGCCGGGTCCACATTCTCGACGTAGAAGTACGACTACTGCCACATTTTCACTGACTGCGCCAACTTGATGGTGGGGAAGGCGTTCCGCTTTGCCGGTCGGCGCACGGCGACGTAGCCCCCGCACTCGGCCGCCGTCTCCCTGGCGGAGGTGCCGAGCTTCCCGTAAAAGAACGCTGCCCACAACTCGACGGTGGGGAGGATGCCGAGGTAGCCCTCGCACGCCGTGACGAAGGCAGAGAGCAGGGTCACGGCGTTGGGCGTGAGATGGTGGGGTTGGAGGTTGTAGAAGTCGAGGAAGGTGCGGAAGAAGTTGCGCGCCGGAAGGCCGAAGCCCCGCAGGAAATGCGAGCGGAAGACGACCCGCTCGCCTTCCTGCGGCGCTGTCCTGATCTCCGTCTCCGGTGGTACCCGCGCCTTGACAAAGGCCGCGCTGTGCATCCGGCGCGTGTCGCGGAGGAAGGTGATGTGGTCGTCGATCACCGTCGACCCATCCCAATCGCCCATGGCCTCGACTGGCGGCACGGACGGGAGAAGCGCGTCGGCGACGAGCAGCAACGAGCAGCTATGGCAGCGCTACGGCAGTTGTGGCGGAAGCAGAGAGAGAAGAAGAAGAGTGAGAGGGGGCGCAGGAACTTTGCCGCACCTCCCTCCCCTCCCTACTTATAGCGCCGGGCTATGAAGCCGAGGGGGCGGGACGTGGGGTCGTGGGATTTACTGCACCCACATCCCCATGATCCCCCCGTCTCCCGCGCGCATTTACCTCGTCATGGGATGGCAACCGCCCCTTCCGGCGCAGTAAATCCGCCCGGTTGCCGAGGCGTGGTAGTGCGGACCCGGCCCGGTGTCATGTCCCATCCAGAGCGTAGGATGGTAGGCTTGCCAGGCTGACGCGCGCTGCGTGGCGCGTCTATGGCGGGCGGCTACCTGGGAAGCTTAACAGGCACGCCACTTGTTTCCCGCCTGAAGGTTCAAATTCCATCGTATGGCCCTGCCTGCTGGAGGCCGGCTGGAGCGGTCAGCTAGCCACCAGGCGGACCGACATTTTTTCCAGAGCTCAGGGAGGGGAGAAGCCGCTGAGACCTCGCGGTCCCTCGACCACGACGCATCACCGGCTTTGGGGACTACTGTCGGAGTAATGGGCCACGGGTAGGCTCACCCGAGTCCCAAGATTTACCAAGACTTTGGGCCAGCTCCGCCTAGCTGGGCCCCAAGCCGAAGCTCCGCCCTTTGGGGCCGGTTGGCTCATCGGCCGGCTGCCAGAGGGTGGATGACCCCAGACCACGACGCTCCGAGCGGCCGGTTCCTAGCTGCCGCCATCCAGAGAGGGCGGCAACAGGCAGGCGGCGTCCCATAACTGTGGCATGGCCGAGCCCCCCTTCGAGAGTACAAGACGGAGCATGGCTACAGTAAGGCGCGTCGCCTCCGATGCTTAGGACGAGCATGGCTATAGTGCTCCGTACAGACGGAGATCTCCGCACGGCGGGGCACTATGCCATGTCTCCCCTGATGTCGCTCCAGGCAGGCGGAGTCCTGTTCCCCACGACGGCCTGTCGGTATGGCCTGCCCGAGGCAGGCCCTACAGGGCAGTGACCTCCAAGAAGGCGGCGGAAGCTCGACCAAGCGGATTCAAGAGGAGCCGGCCTCCAGCAGGCGGCCGTCCCTTGTCCCGAGGCATGCATGCCATTAAGCTGATGAGACCAGGTGTGGCTACAGTATCCTCCCGCCAGGCGGCGGGACTGTAGCCACGCAAAGGTGACCAAGCCCTCGTCACCGACGACATGGCTACAGTAAGCAGCCACCAACCAGTCGGCGGGGGCCCACCAGGCGGCGGGCCCTAGCAGTCGGCGGAGAAGCCGGAGGCCGGGGACTCTGACAGCCGGGCCCGACGGCCCGCCGGATTACCATTGTACCCCTGGGGGGTAGGCCTGTATAAACCCCCCAGGCCACCCATGCAAAGGGTTCGACGCCATTAGCACTAGCCACCCCATAGAGTAGGAAGAGAGCTGAGCCTTGCTCCCTCCTGCCTCTAGCATACAGCTCGAGGAGCACCCTTGTATCACTTGAGCATTAGTGATCATGCGAAGGCCCCGCAGAGCAGGACTAGGGGTGTTATCTCCTAGGAGAGCCCCGAACCTGGGTAAAGTCCGCCGGTGTTCGTGTCTACGCCTTATCCTGCTTCCAGGCACCGACGACGTTCTACTCGCTCCCACCATGATAAGCCATCCATTGGCATATGTCGCAGCCAACCCCCGACAACTAGGCACTAGATCAATATGTTAGTCCCAAAAATAGAATAAAAAGTTGCCAAAATTATGTAAGAGTTCTAGAATATTGGCATGGAATAATCAAAAATTATAGATACGACGGAGACGTATCAGCATCCCCAATCTTAATTCCTGCTCGTCCTCGAGTAGGTAAATGATAAACAATAATAATTTTTGATGTGGAATGCTACATAGCATAATCTTGATCATGTAATCTAATCATGGCATGAATATTAAGACACAAGTGATTCAAAGCAATAGTCTATCATTTGACATTAAGAAAATAATACTTCAAGCATACTAATAAAGCAATCATGTCTTTTCAAAATAACATGGCCAAAGAAATTTATCCCTACAAAATCATATATTCTGGCTATGCTCCATCTTCACCACACAAAATATTCAAATCATGCACAACCCCGAAGATAAGCCAAGCAATTGTTTCATACTTTTGATCTTCTCAAACCTTTTCAACTTTCATGCAATACATGAGCATGAGCCATGGATATAACACTATAGGTGGAATAGAATATGATGATGGAGGTTGTGTGGAGAAGACAAAAAGGGGAGAAAGTTTCACATCGACGAGGCTAATCAATGAGCTATGGAGATGCCCACCAATTGATGTCAATGTGAGGAGTAGGGATTGTCATGCAATGGATGCACTAAGAGCTATAAGCGTATGAAAACTCAAATTGGAAACTAAGTGGGTGTGCATCCAACTTTCTTGCTCATGAAGACCTCGGGCATTTGAGGAAGCCCATCATCGGAATATACAATCCAAGTTCTATAATGAAAATTCCCACTAGTATATGAAAGTGATAACTCAAGAGACTCTCTATATGAAGAACATGGTGCTACTCTGAAGCACAAGTGTGGTAAAAGGATAGTAACGTTGCCCCTTCTCTCTTTTTCTCTCATTTTTTTTATTTTTTTTCTCTTTTTTTCTTTTTTTTGTAGGCTTCTTTGGCCTCTCTCTTATTTTTGGGGGGGCTTCTTTGGCCACTTTTATTTTGATAACCTCACATGGTACAATGTTCTAATAGTGATGATCATCACACTTTTATTTACTTACAACTCAATATTACAACTCGATACTAGAATAAAGATATGAATCTATATGAATGCCTCTAGTGGTGTACCGGGATGTGCAATGATCTAGCGTAGCAATGACATCAAACAAACGGACAAGCCATGAAAACATCATGCTAGCTATCTTACGATCATGCAAAGCAATATGACAATAAATGCTCAAGTCATGTATATGATGATGATGGAAGTTGCATGGCAATATATCTCGGAATGGCTATGGAAATGCCATAATAGGTAGGTATGGTGGCTGTTTTGAGGAAGATATAAGGAGGCTTATGTGAGATAGAGTGTATCGTATCACGGGGTTTGGATGCACCGGCGAAGTTTGCACCAACTCTCGAGGTGATAAAGGGCAATGCACGGTACCGAAGAGGCTAGCAATGATGGAAGGGTGAGAGTGTGTATAATCCATGGGCTCAACATTAGTCATAAAGAACTCACATACTTATTGCAAAAATCTATTAATCACCGAAACAAAGTACTACGCGCATGCTCCTAGGGGGATAGATTGGTAGGAAAAGACCATCACTCGTCCCCGACCGCCACTCATAAGGAAGACAATCGATAAATAAATCATGCTCCGACTTTGTTACATAACGGTTCACCATACGTGCATGCTACGGGAATCACAAACTTTAACACAAGTATTTCTACAATTGACAACTACCCACTAGCATGACTCTAATATCACCATCTTTATATCACAAAACTATTGCAAGGAATCAAACATATCATATTCAGTGATCTACAAGTTTTATGTAGGATTTTATGACAAACCATGTGAATGACCAATTCCTATCATCTCTCTAAATAGATATAAGTGAAGCAAGAGAGTTTAATTCTTTCTACAAAAGATATGCCCATGCTCTAACAAATATAAGTGAAGCAAAAGAGCATTCTACAAATGGAGGTTTTCTATGTGAAGAGAAACAAGCAATCCAAACTTCAAATGATATAAGTGAAGCACATGAAGCATTCTATAAAGCCATACTCAAAAGATATAAGTGAAGTTCAATGAGCATTCTATAAATCAACAAATGACTATCTCATACCAGCATGGTGCATCAAAGAAAAGTGAAAACTAAATGCAAAAGATGCTCCAATATTTGCACATATCGCATGAACGAAACGAATCCGAAAACATACCAATATTTGTTGAAGAAAGATGGGATGCCTTCTGGGGCATCCCCAAGCTTAGATGCTTGAGTCTCCTTGAATATTCATTTTGGGGTGCCTTGGGAATCCCCAAGATTGAGCTCTTGCCTCTCCTCCTTTTCCTCATATCGAGACCTCCTCGATCTTCGAACACTTCATCCACACAAAACTCAACAGAAAACTCGGTAAGATCCGTTAGTATAATAAAGAAAATCACTACTCTAAGTACTGTTGCAAACCAATTCATATTTTGTTTTTGCAATGTAGCTACCGTAATATAACTTTTCCATGGCTTAATCCACTGATAGAAATTGATAGTTTCATCAAAACAAGCAAACTATGCATCAAAAACAGAATCTGTCTTAAACAGGACAGTCTGTAATAATCTGAACATTCACCATACTTCTGGTACTCCAAAAATTCTTCCACAATTAGGAAAAATAAAAAATTTGTATAGAAAGACAGTGCAAAAAGTTTCAGAACCGTTTGACATTCCAGTAAAAAATGTAAAACCGCGCACTACAGCCAAAGTTTCTGTCTTGCACCGCACAAACCAACAAGCAATCTAAAAATCCTAAAGGCAAACCTTGGCACATTATTTTTATTTTTAAACTTTATAAAAGCAAACAACATAAATAAATGACTCCCTAAAACTTTTGGGTTGTCTCCCTGGCAGCGCTTTCTTTAAAGCCATTAAGCTAGGCATATAGTGCTCAAGTAATGAATCCACCCGGATCCCAAGGTATATCAAAGCCAATTTTAATTAACAATGATTTGTAATTTAGTAGTGAGCACAAAGTAACATATATCATGCAATGACAAAGTCTAACTCTCTTCCTATGCATCGGCATGTCATAAAAGAACAATTCACGCAGACATAGTAAAGGCCAATGCATAGTATAAACAGTTTCTTGCAATTTTATCATATTGGAAACAAGGAGAGGCGGAGATGTAGTTACTCTCTCATAATAATTGCAAGTAGGAGCAGCAAGCACATGCATATTATATCTATCAAAATCATCATGTGTAGTAGTGAAACGCAACCCATCAATATAATCCTTAATAAGTGCAAACTTCTCCGATATAGTGTAGTTTGGAGAATTCAAGAAGGTAATAGGACTATCATGCGTGGATGCAATAGCAACAATTTCATGTTTAACATAAGGAACTATAGCAAGTTCATCTCCATAAGCATAATTCATATTGGCTTCTTGGCCACAAGCATCATCAAAAAGGGATATTTCAAAAGAATCAACGAGATCATAACAATCATCATAGCAATCATCCTTCGGTAAGCAAGAAGGGAATTTAAACAATGTATGAGTTGAAGGGTTACTCTCATTAGAAGGTGGGCACGGGTAGCTAATCCGCTCTTCCTCCTTTTGTTCTTCGCTCTCCTCGTCATCTTTTTCATCCAATGAGCTCACAATTTCATCAATTCCTTCTTCCATAGGCTCCGGCACAATATTAGTCTCTTCTTGGACAGCGGAGACTCTCCTAATAAAATCATCAATATCGGAATTAAATTCATAATTATCATAGCAATATTTGAGTATAGCTAAATTTTTAGGTCTGTAAACAGCATTGAGGGAGTCCTGGATTAGGGGGTATCCAGACAGCCGGACTGTTTACAACGTCCGGACTATTAAAGCGTGAAGATACAAGACTCAAGACTTCGGCTCGTGTCCGGATGGGACTCTCCTTTGCGTGGGAGGCAAGCTTGGCGATCCGGATATTATATTTCCTTCCTTGTAACCGACTCCATGTAAACCCTAGCCCTCTCCGGTGTCTATATAAACTGGAGAGGCCGGTCCTTAGAAGGCCGATCACAATTACATTCATACCATCATAGGCTAGCTCTTAGGGTTTAGCCTCTATGATCTCGTGGTAGATCTACTCTTGTACTACCCATATCATCAATATTAATCAAGCAGGAAGTAGGGTTTTACCTCCATCGAGAGGGCCCAAACCTGGGTAAACACCTGTGTCCCTTACTTCTTGTTACCATCAGCCTTGACGCACAAATCGGGACCCCCTACCCGAGATCCGCCGGTTTTGACACTGACATTGGTGCTTTCATTGAGAGTTTCTCTATGTCGTCGCTGTCAGGCTTGATGGCTCCTCCGATCATCACCAACAACGCTGTCCAGGGCGAGACTTTCCTCCCCAGACGAATCTTCGTGTTCGGAGACTTCGCATTGCGGGCCAATTCACCTGGCTACCTTGAGAAGATCGCGTCAGGAGCGCTGGATAGTCATGATGAGCACGGCTTAGACCTGCCGTCAGACGATGCTCGGGATATCACCCCGGCAGAAGCCTCGGATCTAAATCCGGGGCAGGATGCGTTGCCTAAGGACGGAGGGCTGGACCTCGCCCCGCAGGCCGTACCCTCATCGGCGATGGAGCCGAACACAGGCCCCACCTCTGGGAAAGCCTGTGACTCCGGGCCCCCGGACTCGTGGCCGGTTGTAGGCTCCAGTTCGTGCGCCCCTGAGCCCGCCGAGCCTGATTGGGTTCCGGTGATGGAGTTCACCGCGGCGGACGTTTTTCAGCACTCGCCCTTTGGCGACATACTGAACTTATTGAAGTCTCTCTCTTTGTCAGGAGACTCTGTGCCGAACTATGTTCGGCTTGAATGGGAAGCAGACGACGAGGCAATTTGTCGCCCACCCACCACCCACTTTATCGCCACGGTTGATGATTTAACCGACGTGCTTGATGTCGACTCCAAAGGCATCGACGGTCTGGAGACGATGCAGGAGAAGACTCAGAATCTATGGGGCACCGGATTCCCGCCTTGCCACATGACATATATATGGTGGATACGCCCAAGGAAGGCGATGGTGACAATCCGGAAGACAACACCCCTGGGCAAAAACCAAAGCGACGGTGCAGACGCCGTTCCAAATCGGGCAATAATAACAATATCAGCAAAAGCACCAGGAGGATGGATAACCCGATCAACCCCGAAGGCAACAACGACCATACGGAACCAGCGATGTTGCAGGATGAACCAGGTCACCCCGAACACAGTTCGCATACGACCGAAGACAATGATCCAGAGGGACGAGCTCATCAAACTGTCCCAGGGCAAGAAGACAGCCCGGACAATGACGAATTTGTCATTCCGGAAGAACGCGTGGAACGAGAGAACCTCCATAGAAAACTTATGGCCACAGCGAGAAGTCTGAAGAGTCAGAAGCAACAGCTTAAAGCCGCACAGGAAACGCTCAATCACAGATGGAATAAAGTGCTAGACACTGAAGAAACATATGGCAATGATCGCCACACAAAGAGCTATCCAAAACGTAAGCTACTGCCAGAATTCGATGATGAGGCCGTCCCACCAAAAAGTAACACGACCAGGAGACCGGAAGTACCACTTCATAACCGCAAAAAATCAGCCACCAAAGACGCCCACGATCTACGTGAGCACCTTGATAAGAAAGTCGGCGCAGCTAGGTCCATCTACGGATCTAAAGGGCACACCCCGGCGGCAGACTGTGGTCATCAAAGCAATTATGACAACCAAACACTAGTTCGGAATAAACACCGAACACAACAACAGCCAATGGCATGCCACAGTGCGTCCAGATACAGAGGGGCTGCTCACCCCCTGTGCTTCACTGACGAAGTACTGGACCACGAATTCCCGCAGGGCTTTAAACTTATGAACATAGAGGCATACGACAGAACGACAGACCTAGGGGTCTGGATCGAGGACTTTATCCTACACATACACATGGCTCGTGGGGATGACCTCCACGCCATCAAATACCTTCCCCTCAAACTGAAGGGACCAGCTCGACACTGGTTGAAAAGCCTTCCCGAAAATTCAATTGGGAGTTGGGAGGAACTAGAGGACGCTTTCAGGGCCAATTTTCAAGGGACTTATATCTGGCCTCCGGATGCTGACGATTTAAGTCACATACTCCAACAGCCTGGAGAGTCCGCCCGCAAGTTTGGAACAGATTCCTCACCAAGAAGAATCAAATAGTTGACTGTCCGGATGCCGAAGCCTTAGCGGCATTCAAACATAGCATCCGTGACGAATGGCTCGCCAGACACCTCGGCCAAGAGAAGCCAAGGACAATGGTAGACCTAACAAGCCTTATGACCCGCTTTTGCGCGGGAGAAGATAGCTGGCTCGCCCGTAAAGGCACCAGCTACGGCGCAATAAAAATAAACGCCAAAACAAGGAGGAGAGCCCAAATAACATAATGGTTGATGCCGGATTCAGGGGCTCTCGACCTAATCAGCAAAATAAGCCATCTAAAGGCAGTAAAGAGGGACCGTCCGGACTGAACAGAGCCCTAGACAGGTTGTGCCAAATCCATGGCACCCCTGACAAACCTGCAAACCACACGCACAGAGAGTGCTGGGTCTTCAAGCAGGCTGGCAAATTGAATGCCGAACACAAGGAAAGGGAAACACCAAGTGAGGACGAGGATGAACCTCGCCAACCGAACACTGGGGCACAGAAAAATTTCCCGCCAGAGGTTAAAACAGTGAACATGATCCACGCAACTCGCACATCCTTGGGAAGGCACGAACACACCCATAAAGGCGATTGTGATATAGAGCCCATCGTACCCACACCTAACTACTGGATGTATTGTTCGATCACCTTCGATCGCCTGGACGGCCGAACTAGTATTCGGCACGAAGAATCAAATGCCTTGGTGCTTGACCCAACAATCGACGGATACCCTCTCACTCACGTCCTCATGGACGGTGGCAGCAGTCTCAATTTAATTTACGAGGACACTGTCCGCAGGATGAGGATAGACTCATCTAGAATCAGCAAGATTCACACCACCTTTGAAGGGGTGATACCAGGCGTTGAAGCCCACAGCAGGGGCTCCGTCATACTGGAGGTAACATTCGGCCCTCCAGGCAACTCCAGAAGCGAAGAACTAGCCTTCATCATCACACCTTCCAAAGCAGCTATCAAGCATTGCTTGGAAGAACAGCCTTCGCCCGCTTCAATGCATTGCCGCACTATGGCTACCTTACACTTAAGATGCCCGGTCCACGTGGCGTCATCACCGTTATCGGAGTAATAGAGTGCTCTTCGCACGCAGAGGAATACGCGACGGCCCTAGCGGCCGGACTATAAGCGGCCTCTAACAAAAATATACCGGGTCGTTAAGACCACGGACACGGTTAGATGAGTCCGGCAGCCCATATTAAACCAGGGCACTGTATATGTAATCCTATAGCAGACACTAGGGGCTAATAATAAAGCTCCACACTCAGCTCATTGGCAGGCCAGCGTTTTCTATTTTCTACTATCAATCGCATACTTACGTCGCACTCTCCCACGAGATTCCCTTTTCTGCAGACAACGTTCGCGCGATACCCTTCTAGGCTGTGGCACAACGGAGATAAAGGCGCAGACGTGCAGCAGGGCCCCGTTCAACAGGTTTCTCTTTAGATTAAGCCCCTGTGTAAACCTTTTCTATTGCCTCTTATTGTTTCATCATCCCATGCGCTCCATACCCACAGAGGATACTGCCGTTTTTGGCATTTCGCCACGACAGATTAATGCACGTACCTGGAAATACAGGGTTTATAATGAATGGGCACTCTTGAGCTCATCATCTGTTATAAAGTCCGAATACCTTCGGGAGTGTTCGGCGTCACGAGTTTGGCCTTATATGCATCAGCTCTGAATCATGTCTTTGGTCAAATGTTGGGTTTGCCCGGCTCCTGGATTTGCCGGCTTATGTTCCGTCATTATCGGCTAAGGTGGCCAAAGGAGAACTACTGCGATTGTGCCCTGGTTATTTCGGATGAGCACATCAGTAGAGAAAGCCGAAAACTGACTGTCATGATACAGCGAGAGACTGGTCAACCACTCAAGGACTCACCGGAATCTTTAGGATTCCTCTGCATTAACGAAGGGCCATTTCCCGGCCAGGTACATATGCGCCCGTATTCGGATGCACAAGAAGGTACCAGGGGCTACATAGTAGCCCCACTTTAGAATCCCGTGGCTAAGCGAAAGTGTTACAGCTATATAGTCCAGTTGCCTAGTTCATCGTGCGATCACCTCCTTAATGGACCAAGACGTTGGATCAAGTGTGATTAAGCATATTTTTTCGCGAACACCCCCGTATTGTATGCGTGGGGGCTGAAGCCAACGACTGCTAACTTTCGGATTACATATTTACATATACATATATATAAACGGCCACACAGGGGAAATAATCATACTCTCAGGCAAATAGTATAAATCTAGCCTCACAATCAAAATAAACATTGTTTTTACAATGATTCCATTCATTCAAACAGGACATCCTTCGAGCACTGCACCTCTACTAGACGGGCACCTTCTGTGACCTGCGCCAAGTAGTGCTTGGCCGGATATTGGCCCCCACCGGATCCTGGCCGCTATCATGGTGGCATCCATATCCGTCCAATACACTTTAACGCGGGCAAGGGCCATCCGAGCACCCTCTATGCATGTCGACCGCCTCACGGCATCGATCCGAGGCACGGCCCCAATGAACTGTTGCACTAAACCAAAGTAGTTGTCCGGCTTAGGCTCCTTCGGCCAAAGATAATCTATTACAGACCGCATTGCAAGCCTGGACAATCTGTGAAGCTCTGCCACAGCAGCCATCTTATCACATAACGGCAGCAGGCGAGTGGGAGCATGGAACTGTGACCAAAAAAGCTTCTCCACTCCTTTTCACCCTGACCTTTGAAGAACTCCACAGCATCAGCCGTACTCCTCGCCAGGTCCGCGTATGTGTCCGGCGAGCTCCAGCGTCCATCAAGGGGAGCGTACTTCGGATCGAAGAACTTTGTCCGCAGCAAATAGGAGCCTCCAGCCATGATTTTATCGGCCTGTTGAAGCTCCTCCCGCGCACCCCTGAGCTCAGTCCGTATTTCCTTGGTGGCATTCAGTGCCTTGAACAGGTCAGCCGATTTATCTTCATGCTCCTTATTCAGGAGCTCATACCGGTCAGTGGCATCTTTTAACTCAATAGCCATTTCGGCTATCTTTTCCTCGCTTCGACGATGGGTATCCTGTTCGGCTCTTAATTCCTCAGCCTCCTTTAGGGCAGCCGCATTGCTCACTCGGGCTTTCTCCTTGGCTAGAGGAAGCTCCACCCTCAGGGCCTCCACGGCAGCAGCACCATCTGCAGTCCGAACAAATTATATTAATATGTGCCACCTTAATATTTTCCTATGCAATGGGAGACAGGGCACATACCTTGTGACGTATTCAGCCGCTCATTCATCAGAGTAATATCGGCATCAATCGACCCAATTTGCCTCGATAGTTCGGCAACTTCAACGGATGAGCCGGCGGACGGACCCACAGGTACCTGCACACATTTCCGCATAAATCTTTGGTTTATGATCCCCCGTTCGCCGCCTAAAGGCAGGCAACCAGAGTCTCAGGGGCTACTATCTATATGGTGTATTCCTCATTACATACCTCAAAGCCCTTGGCTTGTAAATGCTTCATTCAAACCACTTGTAGCGGATGAAATTTTCTTGAGCACCGCACTCATTAATGAGCGGTGCTCCTCTGAGAGTGCATCTCGCTCCAGTAAGCCTGTCAGTACGTCCGGATTCAAGGCAGCTGACGTATTGGCCTCCGGCCTTGGCGGATCCGGACTCCTCCGTGACGACACCTCGGTGTCGCCTCCGTCAAGACTTGGAGAGGCAGGTGGGGTCTCGCTCTCCATCATCTCCGGAGGAAGGTCCCCCAAAGACGATCCCTTTTGAGAAGAGCTGCCAGCCGGACTGTGAAAAGTTGAATCCTAGTTATTGATCCAGGAGAAATACAGTACTTTTCAGTTAATGACCTGACTTACGGCTCGTTGGAGGGCTGGCCCGATGGTGGGCGCAACGCGGTGAGGATGCCCGTCGCGGCAGAGCCCCTTGGTGACACCTTCTTCCCAGGATTGGGCATCTCCGTCTCCAGGTCTTCAAAGGCGGCCCTCTTCTTCCCACGCGGGGAGGAGGCCTTGACCTCTCCTTCCTGACTACCCCCCTTGGGGGAGGTAGCAACTCCCCCAGTTCGGATGCGTAGCGTGTGGGGTTCGGATTTTTCATCCCTCCCCTCGCTCTTCCCCGAGGGCATCCTGCTGAGTACCCGGTCGAGCATCTTGGCCATGGTAGGGGCGGGCGATCCTTCGGGAAGCGGTGCCGGACACCTGATTCTCTCCGCCTTGCTGAGCCATTCCTGGACGCGGATGATTGTCAGAACAGATAGTCATGATAAATACAAAACAGGGTGTCCGGTATCAAGGCAACTTACTTGGGTATCTGGGTGATTACAGCTTAGGCCCGCATCCTCGGTGGTGTCCGGACACATTACTTTCCGTCCGAAGAATAATTTGCACATCTCTTTGAGCTTCAAGCCGAAGAAGTGCTTGACAGTCCGTGGACCCTCTGGATTGAACTCCCACATCCGGAGAGGCCGGCGTTGGCACGGCAGCATCCGCCGGATTAACATCACTTGCATTACACTGACAAGGTTGATATCCCTCTCGAGAAGCTCTCGGATGTGGTTCTGCAGTATTGGTACGTCGCCTGCGGGCCCCCAATTACGACCTACGTCTGTCCAGGACGCAAACTGCGATGGAGGGCCCGAGCGGTACTCAGGCGCTGCAACCCACTTTGTGCCCCTTGGGGCCGTAGCATAAAACCACCTCCGCTGCCATACATTAGATACTTCTGGGAAAGAACCCTCCGGCCATGGGGCATTGGTGTTTCTGCTTATTACAGCACCTCCGCACTCCACATGTCGCCCCTCGATCATCTTCGTCTTCACATTGAAGGTCTTGACCCATAAGCCGAAGTGTGGCGTGACATGGAGAAAAGCCTCGCACACGATAATGAACGACGAGATATGGAGGATAGCATCTGGAGCCAGATCATGAAAATCCAGCCCATAATAGAGCATGAGCTCCCTCACGAAGGGATGGAGGGTGAAACCCAAACCACGGAGAAAGTGTGGGACGAACGACACACTCATTGGGCTCCGGCGTGGGGATGACTTGCCCCGGAACGGGAAGCCTGTGCTGGATATCTGCAGTTAGGTATCCGACCTCCCTAGCTTTGCAATATCCTTCTCCTCAATCGAGGAGGCGACCTACTAGCCTTGAGGATCAGATCCAGACATATTGGAGGATTCTGGAGGGGTGGAGCTTGGGTTTTGGGTGTTAGAACTCGAGGTGCGAGAAGGCGCGATGGAGGTGAAAAAAGAGGCCTCCATCTCTACCCCTTTATAAAGAGGGTGAATATCAAGAGTCCCCGGTGTGACCGTTTGAGGCTTATCTAAAAACACACGGGGTAATACCAACAACCGTCGTGGGGTCAAGCATGCTCATATTGATGGAAAATCCCGTAATAAAAGGGACACGATCTCTGCCTCGACGGGACGTGCCAATAAAAACCTCCTCGTAACATGAGTCATTGTGGGGTAGGAAACATCGGTTCACGTTGGACCGAGCCACGATGCAAGGGCATGACGCACGAAGACTACCAGCAAATCAGATTTATACCATACGAAGATCATCTTGCAGATCCAGACACGGTCTATGTGTTCGATAAACCCCTTTGGAGTATTCAGAGGAGGAACCCGCCTTGCAATGCCGAAGACAATACTGCGCGCCGGACTCATCGTCATTGAAGCCTGGTTCAGGGGCTACTGAGGGAGTCCTAGATTAGGGGGTATCCCGATAGTCGGACTGTGTACAACGTCCGGACTGTTGAAGCGTGAAGATACAAGACTCAAGACTTTGGCCCGTGTCCGGATGGGACTCTCCTCTGAGTGGGAGGCAAGCTTGGCGATCCGGATATTATATTTCCTTCCTTGTAACTGACTCCATGTAAACCCTAGCCCTCTCCATTGTCTATATAAACCGGAGAGGCCGGTCCTTAGAAGGCCGATCACAATTACATTCATACCATCATAGGCTAGCTCTTAGGGTTTAGCCTCTATGATCTCGTGGTAGATCTACTCTTGTACTACCCATATCATCAATATTAATCAAGCAGGAAGTAGGGTTTTACCTCCATCGAGAGGGCCCGAACCTGGGTAAACACCTGTGTCCCTTACTTCTTGTTACCATCAGCCTTGACGCACAGATCGGGACCCCCTACCCGAGATCCGCCGGTTTTGACACCGACAAGCATCATAAAGATTTTCACACTATTTAAACAAAGATTCAATTTCATAAGCACCCATAAAAGCAACGAATTATTCTATTCGTTCCACATCATAGTAATCATATATACCATTAGCATAAGAAGCTAAGGTTTCATTATCATTAAATTTGCATGAAAAGGGAAGGTGTGGAGCCTACATCCTAGAGCAACAAGTATAATCATATCTCAAGCATAGTTGCCTAGCATACCAATACCACATATAAATTTGATCCCATAATAGTTTCCCTTTTCGAGTCAAGCAATAATCCCTAAAGTATTCATGTTGATCCGTGTCTCCCATAACATAATTGAATGGGGTTTTCTCAAGATTATCAAAGTAGTACATAATATCTTTCACATAATGAGCATCGAGGGTTTTAGGAGGTTCCCCATCTCAATGAGTAGCAGGTAAACCTAATTTTTTTGGGTATTTCGCGTTCCATATCCATAACTAAAGATAGAGAACAACTTAGAAAAGAAAATAAAAATTACTTAGTGATAAAGCAAACAAGCACACATGAGAATATTCACCCCACGCTATTGCTCCCCCGCAACGGCGCCAAAAAAAGGTCTTGATAACCCACAAGTATAGGGGATCAACTGTAGCCTCTTTCAATAAGTAAGAGTGTCGAACCCAATGAGGAGCTAAAGGTAGAACAAATATTCCCTCAAGTTCTATCGGCAACCGATACAACTCTACACACGCTTAATGTTCGCTTTACCTATAACAAGTATGAAACTAGAAGCACTTTGTACGTGTTGTTGGATAGTTTGAAAGATAATAAAGAGCACATAAATCAAAAGTAGGGGCTGTTTAGATAAAGAAGTAATAAAGTTAGTTTTAGAAGAGAGCTTTTTGTCACGAGAAAGTTATTTGTCCCTAGGCAATCGATAACTAGACCGGTAATCACTATTGCAATTTTATTTGAGGGAGAGGCATAAGCTAACATACTTTCTCTTCTAGGATCATATGCACTTATGATTGGAACTCTAGCAAGCATCCGCAACTACTAAAGATCATTAAGGTAAAACCCAACCATAGCATTAAAGCATCAAGTCCTCTTTATCCCATACGCAACAACCCCCTTACTCGGGTTTATGCTTCTGTCACTCAAGCAACCCACTATAAGCGAATCATGAACATATTGCAACACCCTACAGCGGGAATCCCTCACGCTTGGGAGACATGGAGAGCATCATAGGACAGCACCAATAATAAAACAAGCAACTCAAACCAATCACTATCATCAATTAACCCATAGGACAAAACGGATCTACTCAAACATCATAGGATAGCCATACATCATTGGGAAATAATATATAGCATTGAGAACCATGTTCAAGTAGAGATTACATAGGGTAAAAGAGGGGTTACACTGCTGCATAGAGGGGGAAGAGTTGGTGATGAGGGCGGTGAAGTTGGTGGTGTAGATTGCGGTGATGATGATGGCCCTGGCAACGTCCCGGCACCATCGGAAGCGAGGGGGAGAGAGCCCCCCTCCTTCTTCTTATTCCTTGGCCTTCTCCCTAGGTGGAAGAAGGGTTCTCCCTCTGGTCCTTGGTCTCCATGGCATGGGAGGGGTGAGAGCCCCTCCGAGATTGGATCTGTCTCTCTGTCTCTCTCTGTTTCTGTGCTCCCAGATTCTGCCATTTCACCGTTTCTTATATTCCCGGAGATCCGTAACTCCGATTGGATTGAAACTTTGAACATGATTTTTTTCCGGATATTAGCTTTCTTGCGGCGAAAGAAGGGCAACAACCGCCTTACGGGGTGTCCACGAGGGTCAGGGGCGCGCCCACCCCATAGGGCGCACCCCCTACCTCGTGGGCCCCTCAAGCATTGTATCGCGTTGATTCCACTTCTCAAAATTCAGATATATTCCAAAAAAAATCTCCGTCCGTTTTTATCCCGTTTGGACTCTGTTTGATATGGATTTTCTGCGAAACAAAAAACATGCAATAAACAGGAACTGGCACTAGGCACTGGGCACTGGATCAATGTGTTAGTCCCGAAAATAGTATAAAAAGTTGCCAAAAGTATGTAAGAGTTGTAGCGGCATGGAACAATAAAAAATTATATATATGACGGAGACGTATCATCAGCTAGCGAGCAATAATAAGAAATCTCAAACGGCAACACATTGTAAAAACAACCATGATATAATATGAGAATAGTGGTATCTCGCTAGCCCTTTCCGAGACCACAAAACATAAATGCAGAGCACCTCCAAAGTTCAAGTAGTGACTAAACATTGTAATTCGTGGTAGAAAATATCCAGTCATGATGCACCAACATTAGCTATCCACAATGCATAAATCATGACAGTTGTGCTCTGCTTAGTTTCTGGCACTTGTTTTTAGAAGGTGGTGACACAACATAAAAGTAAATAGATAGTCCCTTCGCAGAGGGAAGCAGTGATTTATAGAGGTGCCAGAGCTCAGTTTTTAAAATAGAGATAAATGATATTTTGATACATGCACCCTTCTTATTCACTTCACGACTATCAGTTATCAATATCTTCCATGCTAAGCATGTTAGTGGCGGTTCCCAAGCGATAAAAGTAAAGGTTTTGATTCCATTGGGAGTTTTTGTTTGATTAATTCAAAGATGAACTCTTTTTCATGTTTGCAATTTGGGACTGGGCATCCCTATTACCGCCCTTTTCTCGTGCGATGGCGAGTGAATAAACACTCGACCTGAGAATAACCTGCTTAGCATGGAAGATACCGACCACCTCCTGTCGTTCCATGAACGATCCAGGCACACAAAATGGATAATTTGTTAGAAGTTTTTAGAGGTGGCACATGCAAATTTACTTGGGACGACAGGGTAATACCGTATATAGGTAGGTATGGTGGACTCATTTGGAATAACTTTGGGTTCAAGGTTTTTGATGTACAAGCAGAATCCCCACTTAGTACATTTGAAGGCTAGCAATTTAGAATGAGAAGCGGCCAGCTAGAGAGCAACAACGATCATAACCATGCATTATGCATAAGTAACATTGGACACTAGAATGAGTAGGATATGAACACCATGAACATAAATATCATAGAGGCTATGTTGGTTTTGATTCAACTACATGTATGAACATGTGCCAAGTCAAGCCACTCGAACATTCAGAGGAGGATACCATATCATCATACTACATCACAATCATCTTACCTCAATGTTGATATCCAAGATAAATCATTATTAACTCCCAGCTACTTATGCATGGCATGAGAAACTATAATCTCTAATTGTCATTGCAAACATGTTTAATCATAATGGGCTGAAGCATGGATACTAGGTTAAACATATTTTCACAGACAGAACAAGTCGAGTTCATACCAGTTTCTCTCTGCCACGGCTAGTTCATCAAATGTCATCATTATTGCCTTTCACTTGCATGACCGAACAATATGAAAATAATAATAGTGCAAGAGTGTCCTGGACTAAGCTGGAATCTGCAAGACATTTTATTCAACAGGAGAAGACAAGGTAAAATGTGCTCTTTATTAGTTCAACAATTATTCATATGAGAGCCACTCAACATTTTCATCGTGGTCTTCTCCTCGGTAGGACTCGAACAAAAAGGAAAGTAATTCAAAGAAACACACTGAAATATTTCTTAAATCAAGCAAACAAAAGAGAAAAGCAAAAACAAGAAAAACTATTTACATGGGAAAGCTCCCAACAAGCAAAAGAAGAACAAGGAAATCTTTTTGGGTTTTCTTTTTAATATTACTGCTAAGCATGCATAGAAAGTAAATTAACTATAACTAATATTTTTGGTTTTTCTAAAGTTTTTCAAACACATAAGAAGAAAGCAAGAAAAATAAATCTAAGCATGGATGATACAATGAAAAAGTGTGGACACCGATAAATGGAATAAGTGAACATGGAGGTAAAGTCGATGGAAACACGTACTCCCCCAAGCTTAGGCTTTTGGCCTAAGTTGGTAATCAATCAGTAGCCTAGAGGGTAGTAGTCGGCATGGTAGCTCACGGAGGCTCTCGGTGCTGATGTCTCGGCCTGCCGTGCTGCTATCACTGCTGCATTATGAGCTCGAGCCTCACTCTCAAGAACAAAATATCTCCCCCTACTCTGATAATCAAAAAGAGCAGGCACAGGCAAATATGTGTCCACAACAGATTTTTGGTTAAACATTAGATTGTAAGTGAAATTATCAACCTTTCCCTTAAGGATCTTATGTTCTTTTAAAGTGTCAAAATCTAAATACCGCGTGGGTAGGATAGGATGAAAGGGCAAAGGTGAAACACCCAGCTCTCGTGCCAAACGCGTGGCATAAATTCCACCATAGAACCAGCCACTATTAGCATTATGATGAAGTCTACGTGCAACAGTCGCTCCAAGGTTATAATTCCTTTCACCTATGAGAGCGGTGCGAATGAGGCTCAAATTTAGTGCACAAAGTATGCTATAGTCTTGCTTGCCTAGTATGCATTTCCCGTTAAATATGCAAAATACTGAATTGTGGGAAAGTGAATGCTCTTTATTATTCTTCCTTGTCTCACTCCCCTATTTTCACCGTAACAAAGGCTAGTCAAGAAAGACTCGAAATTAGTCGTGGGTGGCTCATCAAGAGAGCCCCAAAATGGAAGTTTGAAATGGTAAGGAAAATTCTACAGTGGGATAGTAAATGGTCTATCATAAGGCATAAAAGACATCCTAGACTCATGATGGAAAAATGTAAATACTTTGACAAATGACTCAGTGAGAAGTTGGCGTTGTTCACACTTATCTGAAAGGTAGGGACCGAGGCTGGCATTGTAAACATATTGCTCAAATTCCTCCTTAATGCCCACACGCACCATATATCCATCGCAAGTCCATAAGCATGTTTTGGTGGCGGCGTCTGACATGGAACTTTCACTCGGTTCAACATAAGACCGGCGGGCAGAACTGTCACTAGAAGATGCCCCCGAGGATTGATACGTCTCCAATGTGTATATAATTTTTTATTGTTCCATGCTATTATATTATCCATCTAGGATGTTTTATATGCATTTATATGCTACTTCATATGATTTTTTGGACTAACCTATTAACCTAGAGCCCAGTGTTAGTTTTTGTTTTTTCCTTGTTTTTGAGTTTTGCACAAAAAGGAATACCAAACAGAGTCCAATTGACGTGCAAATTTTTGATGATTTTTTATGGACCAAAAGAAGCCCCTGTAGTGAAAGAGTTGGGCTAGAAGAGTCCCGACTGCCCACGAGGGTGGGGGCGGTGGGTGCGCCCCCCTATCTCGTGGATAGCCCGAAGACCTCCCTGGCTTGTTCCTGACGCCAAAAATTCCTATAAATACAGAAACTTCCAGAAATAAACCTAGATCGGGAGTTCTGCCGCCGCAAGCCTCTGCAGCCACCAAAAACCAATCGGGACCCTATTCCGGCACCCTGCCGGAGGGGGGGATCCCTCACCGGTGGCCATCTTCATCATCCCGAAGCTCTCCATGACGAGGAGGGAGTAGTTCACCCTCGGGGCTGAGGGTATGTACCAGTAGCTATGTGTTTGATCTCTCTCTCATGTTCTTGATTTGATATGATCTTGATGTATCGCGAGCTTTGCTATTATAGTTGGATCTTATGATGTTTCTCCCCGTCTACTCTCTTGTGATGGATTGAGTTTTCCCTTTGAAGTTATCTTATCGAATTGAGTCTTTAAGGATTTGAGAACACCTGATGTATGTCTTGCATGTGCTTATTTATGGTGACAATGGGATATCACGTGATCTACTTGATGTATGTTTTGGTGATCAACTTGCGGGTTCAATGACCTTGTGAACTTATGCATAGGGGTTGGCACATGTTTTCGTCTTGACTCTCCGGTAGAAACTTTGGGGCACTCTTTGAAGTTCTTTCTGTTGGTTGAATAGATGAATCTGAGATTGTGTGATGCATATCGGATAATCATACCCATGGATACTTGAGGTGACATTGGAGTATCTAGGTGACATTAGGGGTTTTGGTTGATTTTTGTCTTAAGGTGTTATTCTAGTACGAACTCTATGATAGACCGAACGGAAAGAATAGCTTCGTGTTATTTTACTAGGGACTCTTGAATAGATCGGTCAGAAAGGATAACTTTGAGGTGGTTTCGTACCCTACAATAATCTCTTCGTTTGTTCTCCACTATTAGTGACTTTGGAGTGACTCTTTGTTGCATGTTGAGGGATAGTTATATGATCCTATTATGTTATTATTGTTGAGAGAACTTGCACTAGTGAAAGTATGAACCCTAGGCCTTGTTTCCTAGCATTGCAATACCGTTTACGCTCACTTTTGTCACTTCCTACTTTGCTGTTTTTATATTTTCAGATTAAAAAAACCTATATCTACCATCCATATTGCACTTCTATCACCATCTCTTCGCCGAACTAGTGCACCTATACAATTTACCATTGTATTGGGTGTGTTGGGGACACAAGAGACTCTTTGTTATTTGGTTGCAGGGTTGTTTGAGAGAGACCATCTTCATCCTACGCCTCCCACGGATTGATAAACCATAGGTCATCCACTTGAGGGAAATTTGCTACTATCCTACAAACTTCTGCACTTTGAGGCCCAACAACATCTACAAGGAGAAGGTTGCGTAGTAGACATCAAGCTCTTTTCTGGCGCCGTTGCCGGGGAGGTGAGTGCTTGAAGGTATATCTTTAGATCTTGCAATCGAATCTTTTAGTTTCTTGTTTTACCACTAGTTTAGTTTATAAAAGAAAACTACAAAAAAATGGAATTAAGGTTGCCTCATATGCTTCATCTTTTTAATGTCTTTCGTGAAAATAAGGATTCCGATAATTGTGCTCAAGTGCTAGAAGAAGAATGCATTAGAATGTTTGGCACTAAATATTTTAATGATGAGCATGATTGCAATGGTGTTAGTATGAATTCTTTGAATACCCATGATGCTAATGATATGCAAAGCCACAAGCTTGGGGATGTTATGTTTGATGAAGATGATATGTTTAGTCCCCCAAGTTTTGATGAGAATTTTTTTATGATGAAAGCATGCCTCCTATTTATGATGATTATTGTGATGACACATATGCTATAAAGAATAAAGATAACCATGAAACTTTTCATCATGATTTTAATGCTCAAATTGATTATGTGAATAAAGTATCACATGATAGTTATTTCGTTGAGTTTTCTCCCACTACTATACATGAGAAGAAATTTGCTTATGTGGAGAGTAGTAAATTTTCTATGCTTGTAGATCATGAAAAGAATACTTTATGTGATGGCTATATTGTTGAACTTATTCATGATGCTACTGAAAATTATTATGAGGGAGGAACATATGCTTGTAGGAATTGCAATAATATCAAGTTTCCTCTCTATGTGCTTAAAGTTTTGAAGTTATGCTTGTTTTGCCTTCCTATGCTAGTTGATTATTGTTCCCATAAGTTATTTTCTCACAAAATCCTTATGCATAGGAAGTGGATTAGACTTAAATGTGATAGTCATATTCTTTATGATGCTCTATTTATGTTTCAATTCTTATCTTTTATATGAGCATCATTGAAATCATCATGCCTAGCTAGGGGCGTTAAATGTTAGCGCTTGTTGGGAGGAAACCCAATTTTATTATTGTTCTTTAATTTTGATACTGTTTAGTAATAAATAATTCATCTAGCCTCTGGTTAGATGTGGTTATATGTTTTAATTAGTGTTTGTGCCAAGTAGAACCTTTGGGAAGACTTGGGTGAAGTCTTTGCGATCTTGCTGTAAAAAACAGAAACTTTTGCGCTCACGAGATTAGCTGCCATATTTTACTAGAGAGTGATTTTAGTTGATTCTTTTTGAAGATGATCAATATATAAATTCCTCGCGTCCACAATTTATTTCAGAATTTTTGTAGTTCCATAAGTATACGTTTGATACAGATTACTACAGACTGTTCTGTTTTGACAGATTCTGTTTTCATTGTGTTGTTTGCTTATTTTGATGAATCTATGAGTAGTATCAGAGGTATGAACCATAGAGAAGTTGGAATACATTAGATATTACACCAATATGAATTTAGAATGAGTTCACAACAGTACCTAAGTGGTGATTTATTTTCTTATACTAACGGAGCTTACGAGTTTTCTGTTGAGTTTTGTGTTGTGAAGTTTTCAAGTTTTGGGTAAAGATTCGATGGACTATGGAATAAGGAGTGGCAAGAGCCTAAGCTTGGGGATGCCCAAGGCACCCGAAGGTAATATTCAAGGACAATCAAGAGCCTAAGCTTGGGGATGCCCCGGAAGGCATCCCCTCTTTCGTCTTCGTTCATCGGTAACTTTACTTGGAGCTATATTTTTATTCACCAGATGATATGTGTTTTGCTTGGAGCGTCAATTTGTTTTATTTTGTTTTTCTTGATGTTTGAATAATATACCAAGATCTGAAATTCTTAAATGTTATATAGTCTTCACATAGTTACATAATTATTCGACTACTCATTGATCTTCACTTATATCTTTCGGAGTAGTTTGTCATTTGCTCTAGTGCTTCACTTATATCCTTTTAGAGCACGGCGGTGGTTTTATTTTGAAGAAATAGATGAACTATCATGCTTCACTTATATTATTTTGAGAGTCCTAAACAGCATGGTAATTTGCTTTGGTTATGAAATTAGTCCTAATATGATGGGCATCCAAGATGGGTATAATAAAAGCTTTCATATAAAGTGCATTGAATACTATGTGAAGTTTGATTCCTTGTGATTGTTTTGAGATATGAAGATGGTGATATTAGAGTCATGCTAGTTGAGTAGTTGTGAATTTGAGAGATACTTGTGTTAAAGTTTGTGATTCCCATAGCATGCACGTATGGTGAACCATTATGTGATGAAGTTGGAGCATGATTTATTCTTTTGATTGTCTTCCTTATAAGTGGCGGTCGGGGACGAGCGATGGTCTTTTCCTACCAATCTATCCCCCTAGGAGCATGCGTGTAGTACTTAATTTCGATAACTAATAGATTTTTGCAATAAGTATGTGAGTTCTTTATGACTAATGTTGAGTCCATGGATTATACGCACTCTCACCCTTCCAGCATTGCTAGCCTCTCTTGTGCCGCGCAACTTTCGCCAGTACCATACACCCACCATTACCTTCCTCAAAACAGCCACCATACCTACCTATTATGGCATTTCCATAGCCATTCTGAGATAAATTGACATGCAACTTACCACCGTTCCGTTTGTTATGACACACTTCATCATTGTCATATTGCTTTGCATGATCATGTAGTTGACATTGTATTTGTGGCAAAGCCACCTTCATAATTCTTTCATACATGTCACTCTTGATTCATTGCACATCCCGGTACACCGCCGGGGGCATTCATATAGAGTCATATTTTGTTCTAAGTATCGATTTGTAATTCATGAGTTGTAAGTAAATAAAAGTGTGATGATCATCATTATTAGAGCATTGTCCTAGTGAGGAAAGGATGATGGAGACTATGATTCCCCCACAAGTCGGGATGAGACTCCAGACAAAAAATATAAAAAAAGAGGAAATGCCCAAATAAAAAAATATAAAATATAAAAATATATAAAAAAAGAGAGAGAGAGAAAGAGAGAAGGGGCAATGCTACTATCCTTTTACCACACTTGTGCTTCAAAATAGCACCATGATCTTCATGATAGAGAGAGTCTCCTATGTTGTCACTTTCATATACTAGTGGGAATTTTACATTATAGAACTTGGCTTGTATATTCCAATGATGGGCTTCCTCAAATTGCCGTAGGTCTTTGTGAGCAAGCAAGTTGGATGCACACCCACTTAGTTTCTTTTGTTGAGCTATCATACACTTATAGCTCTAGTGCATCCGTTGCATAGCAATCCCTACTCACTCACATCGATATTTATTGATGGGCATCTCCATAGCCCATTGATACGCCTAGTTGATGTGAGACTATCTTCTCCTTTTTGTCTTCTCCACAACCACCATTCTATTACACCTATAGTGCTTTGTCCATGGATCATGCTCATGTATTGCATGAAGATTGAAAAAGTTTGAGAACATCAAAAGTATGAAACAATTGCTTGGTTTGTCATCGGGGTTGTGCATGATTTAAATATTTTGTGTGATGAAGATAGAGCATAGCCAGACTATATGATTTTGTAGGGATAGCTTGCTTTGGCCATGTTATTTTGAGAAGACATGATTGCTTTGTTAGTATGCTTGAAGTATCATTGTTTTCATGTCAATATTAAACTTTTGTCATGAATCTTATGGATCAGAATATTCTTGCCACAATAAAGAAAATTACATTGATAAATATATTAGGTAGCAATCCACATCAAAAATTCTGTTTTTATCATTTACCTACTCGAGGACGAGCAGGAATTAAGCTTGGGGATGCTTGATATGTCTCCAACGTATCTATAATTTTTGATTGTCCCATGCTATTATATTATCCATCCAGGATGTTTTATATGCATTTATATGCTATTTCATATGATTTTTGGGACTAACCTATTAACCTAGAGCCCAGTGCCAGTTTCTGTTTTTTCCTTGTTTTTTGAGTTTTACAGAAAAGGAACACCGAACAGAGTCCAATTGACGTGCCAATTTTTGATGATTTTTTATGGACCAAAAGAAGCCGCTGAAGTGAAAGAGTTGGGCCAGAAGAGTCCCGGGCTGCCCACGAGGGTGGAGGGCGCACCCACCCCCCTGGGCGCGCCCCCCTATCTCGTGGACAGCCCGGAGACCTCCCTGACTTGTTCCCGATGCCAAAAATTCCTATAAATACAGAAACTTCCAGAAATAAACCAAGATCGGGAGTTCCACCGCCGCAAGCCTCTGTAGCCACCAAAAACCAATCGGGACCCTATTCCGGCACCCTGCCGGAGGGGGGATCCCTCACCTGTGGCCATCTTCATCATCCCGACGCTCTCCATGACGAGGAGGGAGTAGTTCACCATCGGGGCTGAGGGTATGTACCAGTAGCTATCTGTTTGATCTCTCTCATGTTCTTGATTTGATACGATCTTGATGTATCGTGAGCTTTGCTATTATAGTTGGATCTTATGATGTTTCTCCCCCTCTACTCTCTTGTGATGGATTGAGTTTTCCCTTTGAAATTATCTTATCAGATTGAGTCTTTAAGGATTTGAGAACACTTGATGTATGTCTTGCATGTGATTATCTGTGGTGACAATGGGATATCACGTGATCTACTTGATGTATGTTTTGGTGATGAACTTGCGGGTCCAGTGACCTTGTGAACTTATGTACAGGGGTTGGCACGCGTTTTCGTCTTGACTCTCTGGTAGAAACTTTGGGGCACTCTTTGAAGTTCTTTGTGTTGGTTGAATAGATAAATCTGAGATTGTGTGATGCAAATCGTATAATCATACCCACGGATACTTGAGGTGACATTGGAGTATCTAGGTGACATTAGGGTTTTTGGTTGATTTGTGTCTTAAGGTGTTATTCTAGTACGAACTCTATGATAGATCGAACTGAAAGAATAGCTTCGTGTTATTTTACTACGGACTCTTAAATAGATCGATCAGAAAGGATAACTTTGAGGTGGTTTCATACCCTACAATAATCTCTTCATTTGTTCTCTGCTATTAGTGACTTTGAGTGACTCTTTGTTGCATGTTGAGGGATAGTTATATGATCCAGTTATGTTATTATTGTTGAGAGAACTTGCACTAGTGAAAGAATGAAACCTAGGCCTTGTTTCCTAGCATTGTAATACCGTTTACGCTCACTTTTATCACTTGCTACCTTGCTGTTTTTATATTTTTCAGATTACGAAAACCTATATCTACCATCCATATTGCACTTGTATTGTAACATCCCAAATTTTCAATTTGGAATGTTATACATTAGATCATCATTCCATATATTTTATTGCATTTTGGCTTGATCCTAGAAATTCTACGCAACTCAAGGACCCACGGAGAGAGTTGGGGATTTCATTATTTTCATATTTGAGTTTTCTCAAATTTTGAAAAGAGGATCGTTTGATTTTAATTATTTTCTCTTCACATATTTCTTATATGTAAATGAAGGAGAGGGGATAAAATGATTTTCCCAAAATAAAGAAATATTGGAGGTTAAATATTAAAATCAAATAGGAATTTATTCGGAGTTTTATCGCTATTTTATTTGAATTAGGAAAAATATGCGTTTTTCAAAATTGCATTAAAGGCCCAAATAAATGTTCACCTTGTCCGCTATACTTTTACAGGACGAGGAAAATTTATTTCAGGATTTTTGGAGTCTGTTTAGTATTTCTTTTATTTATTTTTCTGCGCGCGGAATTATTTAAAAAAAAGAAAAAAAAGAGGCAACCGACTTAACAGGCCGTGTCCGACCCGGACACCGTGCCCGGCCGGCCCTTTAAGAGCCGAGAGGACCGAGCCGCGGCCCCGCCCTTGAAACCCTAGCGCCGCCCATTCCCTGCCGCCGCCACCGCCCATTCCGCGCCGCCCCGATGTCCCGCCGCCGCTAGAGATCACCGTCGCCGACGTTCGCCGCCGCCGCCTCGCCGCCCGACCCCGGCGCCAACACCCGATCCCGCCCCGACCACCGGAGTAAGCCGCCGCCGCCATCGTCCCGTTCTGCGAGGTAGCCATTGGTTTTATTCCAAAAACCGTTCGGTTTTTATTCCAAAAGTCGTTCAGTTTTTGTTCGAAAACCTAGATGTGTTTTTTTATTTAGATCGGTTTATTTTTTTCCGGTTTAGTTATTTAGAGAACGCCCATTCGTACATTCATTTTAACGAACGGTTTTCACCCGTTAGCCGCAGACATCGAACATTCGTTCGTTATCCTGTTCGTCAGTTTTTCTTTTTCCAGGGTTTTTCCGCAATTATTTTCGATCGCGATTTCTGCCCTGATTTCCGTTTTAGTTTATCTTTCCACTCGTTTATCGGAATCAGGCGATTCAAGCGCCTAGATCTTTGTCTCGAAGCCCTCTTTCTGTTTAACCAATTGAATAAGGTTTTGGTACTATAAAATTTGACTTAAGTCCAGATTAGTAAACGGATCTTGTTTCTTTCACAGTTTGAGTTTTGTTGTTTCGTTTGATTTGATTCTTTTTGCAAACCGGAGTTATTAAGTTGAACTTTATGGTTAGATATCTTATTTGAGTTTTACCCGTGCTTCTAGTTGAGTGCTTATTGTATGCTTGTTTGTTTGCGATAGAGTACCCGGAGTGCGAAGCATGCTACTACGAGTCTCTAGGTTTCACAGATCGTCAGCAAGGTAAGTAACACTTTGATCATACCTCTTTACTACCCAGTTTTATTGCATTAGATCAATCCTCAAACAATTGCATGGTTAGGATCTGATTAACATGTGGGTTTTGGGAAGTAGATGAGGTAGTGCCTATTTACCTGTTTATTATCAAACCTTTGGGAGTTACTTCTACGTTACTTATATTGCTATGCTATGCTTGTAGACGTGCTTTGATTTGAGTGATTCATGACAGATGTGAGAGTTATTATTAATGGTTAACTTAAGGTGGCTACTTTAATACACATCTGGATGGATTGCTTGAGGCACCCTGGAGTACCCAGTGGTTGTCAGGGCACCTGGAGAATCCAGTGTTGTCCAAGGATATCCTGGAGTACCCGTGTGATCATCCTATGGTCCGCCACACAGGCTCAAAGGGGTCATAAGATTATTCATGCTAGAAACTTCCGTGTGCAGCCACAAGCTATTCTAGGCTCTAGCATAGTTGAGTACGTTGCAAGACCTCTTTCAGTGGTGGGCTGGCAGATGTAGGGGAAAGTAGGTGTAACTGTCCACCCAGAGTAAAGAGTTATTGTTTCGGAAAGACTGTGTCTCGATTCTCCGACCATGGATGTACTCGATTCTTGTGGGGAAAAGTGCGCAAACCTCTGCAGAGTGTACAAACTAATCATGGTTAGCCGTGTCCCCGGTTATGGATGTTTTGAGTATCTAGTTCTTGGATTATCATGTTGATCTCATCACTCCTAATATAATTTGATTGGGTTAGCGATGATGCTTAATTGGGATTGAGTTGGAGGAACCTTCTCAATGTTTAACAACCACCATGATAGTTAAATAAAATTTATTCCTTTGTTGTAGGGAAAAATTGGCTTTATGCAAAACTATAACCATAGAGTTTTCCACCAGCCATATATGCATGTAGTGATAGCATTTATTCTGTTCATTACTCTATGTGTTACATTGCCAGCATATTCCATGTTTGACCCGTTTCGGGCTACAACATTCATGTTGCGGACTTTTTGGACGACTAGTAAGGTGCCATAGGTCGTTGTCTTTCACTCAGTGATGCCGTTGGAGTTGATGGACTCACTTTATCTTCCAAGCCTTCCGTTGTTATCATTTTTAGATGGCCTTAAGCCATATAGATTGTAATAAGTTCTCTTTTGAGACATTCGATGTAATAAGTGTGTGATTGCTACTCTGTTATAAATCCTTGAGTACAGTGGGTGTCAGCATTACCGATCCAGGGATGACACTGATGCACAAAGATCAGACTGTTTGAGGTCTAGTTGCTACAAGATGGTATCAGAGCACACGCTAACTGTAGGACACGACCACTAAGGTAAAGCCCTAGATCACTACTCTCTTCTCATTTCTGACTCCTCTCCCTTTTCTACTCTTTAGGATGGCCGATGCAAGGAACAAGTTCACGCAACCGAATGAAGACACTCCTTTTGGACGACACTTGAAGGAAGTTACTAGATACCTGAACATCGGAATACCAAGCTTCATCGGGACCTACATCGCCACTTTACCAGAAGAGGAGTGTTGGATGATTCGAGTTCAAGTTCCAGGAAGGACGTTCATGCCAATTACTGAGCCCATAGAGTTTTCCTTTGATGCACCAACCTGGAGTCTAGGAAAGAGCATGGCAGCCCACATCACCATGGGACGCATTGGAGAAGTTTACCACAAGGATCTCAAGGATACTATCTATCAGATTTGCGGGCGCCGAAATGAGCAATTGGAGATGATTAGCACCAGGAAGGATAGATCAATTGCAGCTTTCATCCAGGAGTTAAACCAGCACATTCGTCGCCAGGAGAACCAGATGTGCGCAGGCATGATAGATCTGAAGAAGGCAATGACCAGGATCACGGAGCTGGAGGAAGAACTCAAGTCTACGCGCGATGGATATGAGGAGGAAATAACGATACTCGTGAAGAAGAATGACGATTTGACAAGGAAGCTAGGAGTATTCATGGGAGACCCCGCGCCAGGAGGAGAAGACGACGATTCCACTTGCCCGGAGAACTACATCATCATCGACGACACCGTCTCAGACCCTGACGATGGCGATGATGACTTTGTTGATGAAGCTGGAGCTAATATTATGGAGTCTTCCACTGATCAATTTTTCTAGTCGACCACCATATCAGTAGTAGTATTCCCCCATGTATATAGTATAGTCCGAGCACTTTCGTAACGATAGTTAGACCGATGTATGCCCTTCATTGAATTGATGGAAGTGATATTGTTTGTGTTTGTCTCATGTGCATATGGGTAGTGTTTTCCCTCTAGATCTCATTCTATTCTGTTTTCTCATCTTTTCTAAACCCATCAGATGCCTCTGAGACGCGTAAATGGATTTGCTTTCCCGCCAGAGCTCACTCAGTTGATCCAGCAATAGATGCATTGATGCAGATGCTAGTCCAGAATCAGAATCAGGGGAACAACAACAACAACAACCCACCACCACACCACCACATGTTGATCACTTAGCCCGTTTTCTAAGGTTGAATCCGTCGATGTTCTCCAGTAGCGTTGAGCCGATAGTTGCAGATGATTAGCTCTGCAAGATTGGAAGGGAGTTGACCACTGCAGGATGCACATATGCGGAGAGAGTGCATTTTGCCGCACATCAGCTTGATGGACCCGCAACATCATGGTGGGAGAATTTCACAGCCACTTGCCCCATTGACACTGTTACATGGGACCAGTTTCAGCAGGCTTTCCGTACTGCCCATGTTTCAGTAGGAGCAATGGCCATGAAGAAGCGCGAGTTTCGCAACTTGCGCCAGGGAGGACGCACAGTGGGCCAGTATGTGGATGATTTTAGTAAGTTGGCACGTTATGCCCCAGATGACGTTGCTACAGATGCAGCTAAGCAGGAGAAGTTTCTGGAAGGACTAAATGATGAGCTGAGCATGCAGTTGATGGTGGCAACCTTCAACAACTACTAGGAGTTGGTAGATAGAGCTCTCATGATTGAAGGGAAGCAGCAGCAGATTGACAACTGCAAGAGGAAGTATGGACAAGGGAAGTACAATTCAGGAGCTCAGTAGAGGCCTCGTTTTACCCCGAACTCGGGAGGACCCCTTCACCATAACCATGGAGGTCACAATCACAATGGTGGGAGTTCGCATAACCATAGTGGCCCCAAGAATGGGAATGGTAATGGAGGAAGCGACGACCAGAACCGTTCCAACCCAGCAACGCCCGCCAAGAAGGATCTAAGTCACATTACTTGTTTCAAGTGCGGGAGAATGGCCATTACGCCACGGAGTGTTCTGAAGCAAAGAATGGAAATGGAAATGGAAGCTCTGGGAAGAATACCAACCCTTTCAACAGAGGACAAGTGAACCACGTTAACGTGGAGGAGGTTGAAACCCAGCCAGATGCAGTAATAGGTGAGTTTTTGGTTAAGTCGTTTACTGCAATCATTCTTTTTTATACTGGTGCATCGCATTCATACATATCAAGGGGATTTGTGGATAAGTATAAGTTGCCCGCCAAAGTTCTTAGAACACCTATGTTAGTAAGCTCACCAGGAGCGGAACATATGGCAAGCCAAGGATGTTTTCACATGCCATTGACCATAGGTAGGCATGTTTTCCCCTCAGACCTGGTAATTTTGGAGTCGCAAGGTTTGGATGTGATTTTGGGTATGGATTGGTTATCGATGTATGGAGGGAACATCGATTGCGCCAGTAAGTCGATTATGCTCACCGCCCCAGAAGGAAGGATGATTAAGTATGTATCCCGGCATGTGCCGAAGAGGACTCAAGTGAATTCCTTATCAGGAGTTGTACAGGAGGAAGTACCAATGGTGAAGGATTTCCCTGATGTATTTCCAGAAGAGTTGCCAGGCATGCCACCGGATAGAGACATTGAGTTTTTGATTAAGCTTTTGCCAGGCACAGGGCCAATATCTAAGAGACCGTACAGGATGCCCGCAAAGGATTTGGATGAAATTAAGAAGCATATTAAGGAGTTACTGGATAAAGGGTATATTCGCCCAAGTTCTTCACCTTGGGGGTCACCAGTGCTTCTAGTGGAGAAGAAGGATGGATCGTTGAGGATGGTTGTTGATTATCGAGGGTTGAATTAAGTGACAATCAAGAACAAGTACCCACTCCCGATGATCAATGATCTGTTTGGCTAGTTGCAAGGAGCTAAAGTATTTTCCAAGATCGATCTGCGATCAGGATACCACCAGCTGAAGATTTGAGAGCAGGATATACCTAAGACAGCTTCTACCACGAGGTACGGGCTATATGAGTATACCGTTATGTCATTTGGTCTCACTAACGCGCCTGCCTATTTCATGAACATGATGAACAAGGTGTTTATGGAGTTCTTGGATAAGTTCGTCGTGGTGTTCATTGATGACATATTGGTCTACTCGAAGAATGAAGAGGAGCATAAAGAGAATTTGCGTTTGGTACTTGGAAAGATCAGAGAACATCAGTTATATGCCAAGTTCATCAAGCCTGAGTTTTGGTTGAAGGATGTTGGATTTCTCGGACATGTTATATCCGGAGAAAGAATAGCAGTAGACCCCACCAAGGTTGTCACTGTGACAAATTGGGAAGCACCCACATCGGTTGGGGAGATCCAGAGTTTTCTTGGACTCACAGGATACTACCAGAGGTTCATTGAGAATTTCTGGAAGATTGCAAAGCCCATGATGGAGCTCTTAAAGAAGGACACTGTCGTGGAATTGTCACGGCAGATGTCCTAGTGAAAGGACTTAGTCCTGGAGCCATCGCAACTAGGAAGCTTAAAGGGATTAATCGGGACAAAGGACACGAGGTTTATACTGGCTCGGCCCCTTACGGTGAAGGTAAAAGCCTACGATCCAGTTTTGAGTGGGATTGCTTATGTCTTAATAACCAGGGAACGAATCGCTTGACCTAGCTCTCGAGTTGATGTTACTTGTCCTGAACCTCCACCGGGTCATCCCTTTATATACAGAGGTCGACGCCCAGCGGCTTACAGAGTCCCATCCGGCTCATAAACAGTGTCCGGCTCGGTCTCTTAACTATTCTTTCCTTACAATACAAGTCGCGCATACATGGTGGTTTATCACTATGGGCCTTAAGTCGCCTCTGGGCCTTGGGCCCTTAATTGAACCACCATCTATATCCTGGGTCTTGGGCTTCAAGAATATTTGCAAGTATAACCTGGCCCCTCCTGGGCGGGTCATACCAATAGTTATATCCCCAACATTAGGCCCCACATTGATTTGAACTGGTTCATGTGAATCTTCGACACTTAAGGAAAAATCTTCTACCCTTATGAAAAATTTTGTAACCCACCATGACGTCCGAAGGAAATATGCCCTAGAGGCAATAATAAAGTTATTATTTATTTCCTTATATCATGATAAATGTTTATTATTCATGCTAGAATTGTATTACCCGGAAACATAATACATGTGTGAATACATAGACAAACATAGTGTCACTAGTATGCCTCTACTTGAATAGCTCGTGAATCAATGATGGTTAAGTTTCCTAACCATAGACATGAGTTGTCATTTGATTAACAGGATCACATCATTAGGTGTGATTGACTTGACCCATTCTCTTAGCTTAGCACTTGATCGTTTAGTATGTTGCTATTGCTTTCTTCATGACTTATACATGTTCCTATGACTATGAGATTATGTAACTCCCGCTTACCGGAAGAACACTTTGTGTGCTACCAAACGTCACAACGTAACTGGGTGATTATAAAGGTGCTCTATAGGTGTCCCCAAAGGTACTTGTTGAGTTGACGTATTTCGAGATTAGGATTTGTCACTCCGATTGTCGGAGAGGTATCTCTGGGCCCTCTCGGTAATGCACATCACTATAAGCCTTGCAAGCAATGTAGCTAATCAGTTCGTTACGGGATGATGCATTACGTAACGAGTAAAGGGACTTGTCGGTAATGAGATTGAACTAGGTATTGAGATACCGACGATCGAATCTCGGGCAAGTAACATACCGATGACAAAGGGAACAACGTATGTTGTTATGCGTTTTTACCGATAAAGATCTTCGTAGAATATGTAGGAGCCAATATGAGCATCCAGGTTCCGCTATTGGTTATTGACCGGAGACGTGTCTCGTTCATGTCTACATAGTTCTCGAACCCGTAGGGTCCGCACGCTTAAAGTTTCGATGACGGTTATATTATGAGTTTATGAGTTTTTATGTACCGAAGGTTGTTCGGAGTCCCGGATGTGATCATGGACATGACGAGGAGTCTCGAAATGGTCGATACATAAAGATCGATATATAGGACGACTATATTTGGACACCGGAAAGGTTCCGGGTAAGATTGGGACAATACCGGAGCTCTGGGAGGTTATCACAACCCCCCCGGGAGGTATATGGGCCTTAATAGGCCTTAGTGCAAAGGAGGGGAAATGAGCAAGGGAGGGGGCACCCCCCCCCCAAGCCCAATCCGAATTGGGAGGGGTCCGGCCCCCCCTTTCCTTCCTCCCTCCTTCCTCTTCCTTCCCTCTCCCTCTCCAAGTAGGAAAGGGAGGAGTCCTACTCCCGGTGGGAGTAGGACTCCCCCCTAGGGCGCGCCTCCCCCCTTGGCCGGCCCCCTCCTCCACTACTTTATATACGGGGGAGGGGGGCACCCCATAGACACAACAATTGATCATTGATCTCTTAGCCGTGTGTGGTGCCCCCCTCCACCATAGTCCTCCTCAATAATATCGTAGCGGTGCTTAGGCGAAGCCTTGCCATGGTAGAACATCATCATCGTCACCACGCCGTCGTGCTGACGGAACTCTCCCTCGACACTCTGGATCAGAGTTAGAGGGACATCATCGAGTTGAACGTGTGCATGAACTCGGAGGTGCCGTACTTTCGGTGCTTGATCAGTCAGGCCGTGAAGACGTACGACTACATCAACCGCGTTGCACTAACGCTTCTGCTTACGGTCTACGAGGGTACATAGACAACACTCTCCCCTCTCGTTGCTATGCATCACCATGATCTTGCGTGTGCGTCGGAATTTTTTTGAAATTACTATGTTCCCCAATAGTGGTATCAGAGCCTAGGTTTTATGCATTGATGTTATATGCACGAGTAGAACACAAGTGAGTTGTGGGCGATACAAGTCATACTGCTTACCAGCATGTCATACTTTGGTTCGGTGGTATTGTTGGATGAAGCGGCTCGGACCGACATTACGCGTACGCTTACACGAGACTGGTTCTACCGACGTGCTTTGCACACAGGTGGCTGGCGGGTGTTAGTTTCTCAAACTTTAGTTGAACCGAGTGTGGCTACGCCCGGTCGTTAAGAAGGTTAAAACAACACTAACTTGACGAACTATCGTTGTGGCTTTGATGTGTAGGTAAGAACGGTTCTTCCTCAGCCCGTAGCAGCCACGTAAAACTTGCAACAACAAAGTAGAGGACGTCTAACTTGTTTTTGCAGTCCATGTTGTGATGTGATATGGTCAAGACGTGATGAGATATAAGTTGTTGTATGAGATTATCATGTTTTGTCGAAGTTATCGGCAACTGGTAGAAGCCTTATGGTTGTCTCTTTATTGCATAAGATGCAAGCGCCAAATAATTGCTTTACTTTATCACTATGCGATAGCAATAGTTGCAAGAGCAATAGTTGGCGAGACGACCATGTGACGACACATTGATATAGATCAAGATGATGGAGATCATGGTGTCATGCCGGTGACGGTGGAGATCATGACGATGCTTTGGAGATGGAGATCAAAGGCACAAGATGATGATGGCCATATCATGTCACATATTTTTGATTGCATATGATGTTTATCTTTTATACATCTTATTTTGTTTTGATTGACGATAGCATTATAAGATGATCTCTCAGTAAATTTCAAGATAAAAGTGTTCTCCCTGAGTATGCACCGTTGCCAAAGTTCGTCGTGCCTAGACACCACGTGATGATCGGGTGTGATAAGCTCTACGTCCATATACAATGGGTGCAAGCCAGTTTTGCACACGCGGAATACTCAGGTTAAACTTGACGAGCCTAGCATATGCAGATATGGCCTCGGAACACTGGAGACCGAAAGGTCGAGCGTGAATCATATAGTAGATATGATCAATATAGTGATGTTCACCATTGAAAACTACTCCATCTCATGTGATGATCAGTTATGGTTTAGTTGATTTGGATCATGTGATCACTTAGATGACTAGAGGGTAAAGGAAATATGCCCTAGAGGCAATAATAAAATTATTATTTATTTCCTTATTTCATGATAAATGTTTATTATTCATGCTAGAATTGTATAAACCGGAAACATAATACATGTGTGAATACATAGACAAATATAATGTCACTAGTATGCCTCTACTTGACTAGCTCGTTGAATTAAAGATGGTTAAGTTTCCTAACCATGTATATGAGTTATCATTTGATCAGTGGGATCACATCATTAGAAGAATGATGTGATTGACTTGACCCATTTTGTTATCTTAGCACTTGATCGTTTAGTATGTTGCTATTGCTTTGTTCATGACTTACACATGTTCCTATGACTATGAGATTATGCAACTCTCGTTTACCGAAGGAACACTTTGTGTGCTACCAAACGTCACAACGTAACTGGGTGATTATAAAGGTGCTCTACAGGTGTTTCCGAAGGTACTTGTTGGGTTTGTGTATTTTGAGATTAGGATTTGTCACTCCGATTGTCGGAGAGGTATCTCTGGTCCCACTCAGTAATGCACATCACTATAAGCCTTGCAAGCATTACAACTAATAAGTTAGTTGCGGGATGATGTATTACGTAACGAGTAAAGAGACTTGCCGGTAACGAGATTGAACTAGGTATTGAGATACCGACGATCGAATCTCGGGCAAGTAACATACCGATGACAAAGGGAACAACGTATGTTGTTATGCGGTTCGACCGATAAAGATCTTCGTAGAATATTTAGCAGCCAATATGGGCATCCAGGTTCCGCTATTGGTTATTGACCAGAGAGGTATCTCGGTCATGTCTACATAGTTCTCGAACCCGTAGGGTCCGCACGCTTAATGTTCGTTGACGATATAGTATTATATGAGTGATGTATGTTGGTGACCGAATGTTGTTCGGAGTCCCGGATGAGATCACGGACATGATGAGGAGCTCCGAAATGGTCCGGAGGTAAAGATTCATATATTGGATGGTATGGTTAGGCCAAGGGGTCAGGCCCACGGGGCTATAAGTCGGTGCAAAAGGAGTTTTGTGGAGGCCAGGGGGCCCAACGCCGGAGACCCTGGCGTCTGGCCCTGGGCCAGACGCCGAGGCCCATGGCGTCTGGGCCAGACGCCAAGGATTGTGGCGTTCGGTCCTGGAGTCCGAGTGGGACTCTTGCCTTTCGGGCAAAACCGACTTTGAGGAGGCTTTTGCTCCAAGTTTCGACCCCAGGGCTCAACATATAAATAGAGGGGCAGGGCTAGCACCAAAGACACATCAAGAAACACCAAGCCGTGTGCCGGCAACCCCGTACCCTCTAGTTTATCCTCCGTCATAGTTTCCGTAGTGCTTAGGCGAAGCACTGCGGAGATTGTTCTTCACCAACACCGTCACCACACCGTCGTGCTGCCGGAACTCATCTACTACATCGCCCGTCTTGCTGGATCGAGAAGGCGAGGACGTCATCGAGCTGAATGTGTGCAAAACTCGGAGGTGCCGTGCATTCGGTAGTTGGATCAGTCGGATCATGAAGACGTACAACTACATCAACCGCATTGATAAACGCTTCCGCTTAGCGATCTTCAAGGGTATGAAGATACACTCCCCCTCTCGTTGCTATGCATCACCATGATCTTGCGTGTGCGTAGAAATTTTTTTGAAATTACTATGTTCCCCAACAGAGGGATGTCTATCTAAGTGGGAGTTCTTAAGTAATATGATTAATTGAACTTAAATTTACCATGAACTTAGTCCTGGTAGTATTTTGCAAATTATGTTGTAGATCAATAGCTCGCGTTGTTGTTTTCATATGTTAATTTTGATATGTTCCTAGAGAAAACTGTGTTGAAAGATGTTAGTAGAAATGATGCGGATTGGATCCATGATCTGAGGATTGTCCTCATTGCTGCACAGAAGAATTATGTCCTTGATGCACCGCTAGGTGACAGACCTATTGCAGGAGCAGATGCAGACGTTATGAACGTTTGGCTAGCTCAATATGATGAGTACTTGATAGTTTAGTGCACCATGCTTAACGGCTTAGAATCGGGACTTCAAAGACATTTTTGAATGTCATGGACCATATGAGATCTTCCAGGAGTTGAAGTTAATATTTCAAGCAAATACCCGAGTTGAGAGATATGAAGTCTCCAACAAGTTCTATAGCTAAAAGATGGAGGAGAATTGCTCAACTAGTGAGCATGAGCTCAGATTGTCTAGGTACTACAATCGCTTGAATCAAGTGGGAGTTAATCTTCCAGATAAGATAGTGATTGACAGAGTTCTCTAGTCACCATCACCAAGTTACTAGAACTTCGTGATGAACTATAGTATGCAAGGATGACGAAAATGATTCCCGAGCTCTTCGTGATATTGAAATCGACGAAGGTAGAAATCAGGAAAGAGCATCAAGTGTTGATGATTGACAAGACCACTAGTTTCAAGAAAAGGGCAAAGGGAAAGAAAGGGAACTTCAATTAGAATTACAAGCAAGTTGTCACTCCCGCAAAGAAGCCCAAAGCTGGACCAAAGCCTGAAACTGAGTGCTTACACTACAAAGGAAATGGTCACTGGAAGCGGAAATGCCCTGAATATTTGGTGGATAAGAAGGATGGAAAAGTGAACAAGGGTATATTTGATATACAGGTTATTGATGTGTACCTTAGTAGTGTTTATAGTAGCTCCTGAGTATTTGATACTTGTTCGGTTGCTAAAAATTAGTAACTCAAAACAGGATTTACAGAATAAACAGAGACTAGTTGACGGTGAAGTGACAATGTGTGTTGGAAGTGGTTCTAAGATTGATATGATCATCATCGCACACTCCCTATACTTTCGGGATTAGTGTTAAACCTAAATAAATGTTATTTGGCGTTTGCGCTGAGCATGAATATGATTTGATCATGTTTATTGCAAAACAGTTATTCATTTAAAGTCAGAGAATAATTGTTGTTCTGTTTACATGAATAAAACCTTCAATGGTCATACACCCAATGAAAATAGTTTGTTCGATATCGATCGTAGTGATACACATATTCATAATATTGATGCCAAAAGATGCAAAGTTGATACTGATAGTGCAACATATTTGTGGCACTGCCGTTTGGGTCATATCGGTGTAAAGCGCATGAAGAAACTCCATAAAAATGGACTTTTGGAATCACTTGATTATGAATCATTTGATGCTTGCGAACCGTGCCTTATGGGCAAGATGACTAAAACTTCGTTCTCTGGAACAATGGAACGAGCTACTGACTTATTGGAAATAATACATACCGATGTATGCGATCCAATGAGTGTTGATGCTCGTGGCAAGTACGTTATTTTCTGACCTTCACAGATGATTTGAGCAGATATGGGTATATCTACTTAATGAAACACAAGTCTGAAACATTTGAAAAGTTCAAAGAATTTCAGAGTGAAGTGGAGAATCATCGTAACAAGAAAATAAAGTTTCTACGATCTGATCGTGGAGGAGAATATTTGAGTTACGAGTTTCGCCTTCATATAAAACAATGTGGAATAGTTTCACAGCTCACGCCACATGGAACACCACAGTGTAATGGTGTGTCCGAACGTCATAACCGCACTTTATTGGATATGGTGCGATCTATGATGTATCTTACCGATTTAGCACTATTGTTTTGGGGTTATGCACTAGAGGCAGTTGCATTCACTTTAAATAGGGCACCATCAAAATCCGTTTGAGACGACGCCTTATGAACTGTGGTTTGGCAAGAAACCAAAGTTGTCGTTTCTTAAAGTTTGGGACTGTGATGCTTATGTGAAAAAGTTTCATCCTGATAAGCTCGAACCCAAATCGGAGAAGTGTGTCTTCATAGAATACCCAAAGGAAACTATTGGGTACACCTTCTATCATAGATCCGAAAGCAAGATATTCGTTGCTAAGATAGATCCTTTCTAGAGAAGGAGTTTCTCTCGAAAGAAGTGAGTGGGAGAAAAGTAGAACTTGATAAGGTAATAGTACCTTCTCCTGAATTGGAAAATAGTTCATCACTGGAATCAGTTCCAGTGATTCCTACACCAATTAGTTAGGAAGCTAATGATGATGATCATGAAACTTCAGATCAAGTTACTACAGAACCTCGTAGGTCTTCCAGAGTAAGTCCGCACTAGAGTGGTACGGTAATCCTGTTTTGGAAGTCATGTTACTAGACCATGATGAACTTACGAACTATGAGGAAGCGATGATGAGCCCAGATTCCGCGAAATGCCTTGAAGGCCATGAAATCTGAGATAGGATCCATGTATGAGAACAAAGTGTGGACTCTGGTGGACTTGCCCGATGATCGGCAAGCCATAGAAAATAAATGGATCTTCAAGAGGAAGACGGACGTTGATAGTAGTGTTACTATCTACAAAGCTCGACTTGTCGCAAAAAAAAGGTTTTCGACAAGTTCAAGGTGTTGACTACAATGAAATTTTCCCAACTGTAGCGATGCTTAAGTCTGTCCGAATCATGTTAGCAATTGCCACATTTTATGAAATCTGGCAAATGGATGTTAAAACTGCATTCCTTAATGGTTTTCTTAAAGATGAGTTGTATATGATGCAACCAGAAGGTTTTGACATCCTAAAGGTAATAACAAAATGTGCAAGCTCCAACGATCCATCTATGGACTGGTGCAAGCATCTTGGAGTTGGAATATACGCTTTGATAAGTTGATCAAAGCATATAGTTTTATACGGATTTGCAGTGAAGCATGTATTACAATAAAGTGAGTGGGAGCACTACAGCCTTTCTGATAAGTATATGTGAGTGACATATTGTTGATCAGAAATGATGTAGAATTTTTCTGGAAAGCATAAAGAAGTGTTTGAAAGGAGTTCTTTAAAAGAAAGACCTCAGTAAAGCTACTTATATATTGAGCATCAAGATCTAATGAGATAGATCAAGACGCTTGATAAGATTTTCAATGAGTACATACCTTGACAAGATTTTGAAGTAGTTCAAAATGGAATAGTCAAAGAAAGAGTTCTTGTCTGTGTTGCAAAGGTATGAAATTGAGTAAGACTCAAATCCCGACCACGGAGAAAATAGAAAGAGAATGAAAATCATTCCCTATGCATCAGTCATAGGTTCTATAAAAGTATGCCATGCTATGGACCAGACCTATTGTATACTCTGCCCTGGTTTGGCAAGGGAGTACAATAGTGATCTAGGAGTAGATCACTGGACATTGGTCAAAATTATCCTTAGTGGAATAAGGATATGTTTCTCGATTATGGAGGCGACAAAAGGTTCATCGTAAAGGGTTACGTCGATACAAGTTTTGGCACTGATCCAGATGACTCTAAGTCTTAATCTGGATACATATTGAAAGTGGGAGCAATTAGCTAGAGTAGCTCCGTGCAAAGCATTGTAGACATAGAATATTTGCAAAATACATATGGCTCTAAATGTGATAGACCCGTTGACTAAACTTCTCTCACAAGCAAAACATGGTCATACCTTAGTACTCTTTGGGTGTAAATCACATAGCGATGTGAACTAGATTACTGACTCTAGTAAACCCTTTGGGTGTTGATCACATGACGATGTGAACTATGGGTATTAATCACAAACAGATGTGAATATTGGTGTTAAATCACATGGCGATGTTAACTAGATTATTGACTCTAGTGCAAGTGGGAGACTGAAGGAAATATGCCATAGAGGCAATAATAAGGTTATTATTTATTTCCTTATATCATGATAAATGTTTATTATTCATGCTAGAATTGTATTACCCGGAAACATAATACATGTGTGAATACATAGACAAACATAGTGTCACTAGTATGCCTCTACTTGACTAGCTCGTGAATCAATGATGGTTAAGTTTCCTAACCATAGACATGAGTTGTCATTTGATTAACGGGATCACATCATTAGGAGAATGATGTGATTGACTTGACCCATTCCGTTAGCTTAGCACTTGATCGTTTAGTATGTTGCTATTGCTTTCTTCATGACTTATACATGTTCCTATGACTATGAGATTATGTAACTCCCGCTTACCGGAGGAACACTTTGTGTGCTACCAAACGTCACAACGCAACTGGGTGATTATAAAGGTGCTCTATAGGTGTCTCCAAAGGTACTTGTTGAGTTGACGTATTTCAAGATTAGGATTTGTCACTCCGATTGTCGGAGAGGTATCTCTGGGCCCTCTCAGTAATGCACATCACTATAAGCCTTGCAAGCAATGTAGCTAATGAGTTAGTTGCGGGATGATGCATTATGTAATGAGTAAAGAGACTTGCCGGTAATGAGATTGAACTAGGTATTGAGATACCGACGATCGAATCTCGGGCAAGTAACATACCGATGACAAAGGGAACAACGTATGTTGTTATGCGGTTTGACCGATAAAGATCTTCGTAGAATATGTAGGAGCCAATATGAGAATCCAGGTTCCGCTATTGGTTATTGACCGAAAATAGTGCTAGGTCATGTCTACATAGTTCTCAAACCCGTAGGGTCCACACGCGTAAGGTTTTGAAGACAGTTATATTATGAGTTTATGAGTTTTGATGTACCGAGGTTTGTTCGGAGTCCTGAATGAGATTACGGACATGACGAGGAGTCTCGAAATGGTCGAGACACGAATATTTGACGAGGAGTCCTCTTCCTTCCCTCTCCCTCTCCATGTAGGAAAGGGAGGAGTCCTACTCCCGGTGGGAGTAGGACTCCCCCCTAGGGCGCGCCTCCCCCCTTGGCCGGCCCCCTCCTCCACTCCTTTATATACGGGGGAGGGGGACACCCCATAGACACAACAATTGATCATTAATCTCTTAGCCGTGTGCGGTGCCCCCCTTCCACCATAGTCCTCCTCGATAATATCGTAGCGGTGCTTAGGTGAAGCCCTGCGATGGTAGAACATCATCATTGTCACCACGCCGTCGTGCTAACGGAACTCTCCCTCGACACTCGGATGGATCGGAGTTAGAGGGACGTCATCGAGCTGAACGTGTGCAAGAACTCGGAGGTGCCGTACTTTCGGTGCTTGATCGGTTGGGCCATGAAGACGTACGACTACATCAACCGTGTTATGCTAACGCTTCCGCTTACGGTCTACGAGGGTACATAGACAACACTCTCCCCTCTCGTTGCTATGCATCACCATGATCTTGCGTGTGCGTAGGAAATTTTTTGAAATTACTACGTTCCCCAACAACATCATCCTCTGGATTTATGGTAACCCGCCATGACGTCACCTGTCATAAAAGCACATTTTATCCAATGCATCCCAACAGATCTTTGTCTTGATGACCATCCCAAAAATCGAGGTGTCCTTGTAGTTGGATAATTTATATTTTTGGCCTCCTCATTTTTCGCACTCTTTTAGTGGCCTTTCTTTATAAATAGACCCGACTAGGTCTTCCTCATTCTTCCCTTTCCGCGTCTTCTTCCTCTCGCCCCCGTTTGTCACTAGAGCTCCGTCGCCGCCGCCGCAGGGCATCTCGTCTCCGTCGACCTAGGCTGCTGCATCGACCTGAACTTGACCAGAAAACAGCAGCGCCCCTCCGCAGCAGATCCATCGCAGTAAGTTTTCCCCATTTTGCACCATAGATCCATGCTAGGGTTTAGCGAGTCCATCTGTGCAGTTCCCTGTTCATCCCAAATCTTCGCATTTGCTTCTGCCGTGGTTTCTTTGATCCAACAGTGGCGTAGATCTTGTGCGGCAGCTGCTCCGCATCCATTTTAGGCGCTAGCAGATCTTCTTTCTTTGTAAAGAATCCTCGGTAGAACGCATGAACTTCTCTGCACTATGTTTTTAGGTCTAGAAAGTTTTCTTTTCTGAACGTCTGTTTGATCCAAAATAATAGATGTAGTTTGTGAAACCTGTTTATTCAACACTTAGGCAAAAATCTGCACTTGTTAGATTCATCTAGCCATGGTGACTCTGATCACCGGTTTAAAAGAGGTAATGCTCAATTGATAACTTGAACCACCATTGGCGGTATAAATAGTCTTGATGGCTTATAGAGCCTATGGCGGCTTAAATAACCTTGACATAATTATCCTTATACCATTAGGCCCCTTCGTAAGCCACCATCTTGACTATGCACTGTAATAATTTTCCTGTCCGGCTTAAATTTGAACCGGTACTTTTTCTCTGTCTTAGGATTTTCAATCATAATGGCACCAAAGGCACCCACCTCCTGCAACTGGGTTAAGTCCATTGTCACAGACAGTACTCTTGACAATTTTGTGAAGACCGGCTATCTGCCAAAGAAAGAAGTCATGACTTATCGTGCTCCTAACCCGGAAGAGGAATTTCCTCAGCCCAAAGAAGGAGAAGTTGTTGTTTTCACGGATCATATGAACCGGGGTTTCACTCCACCTGGCTCAAAATTCTTCAGAGACGTGTTGCATTTCTTTGATCTTCACCCACAAGACATCGGACCCAATTCTGTGTCTAATATCTGCAACTTCCAAGTATTCAGTGAAGTATACCTCGGAGAAAAACCCAACTTGCTACTCTTCAGAGAGCTATTTTACTTGAACCGCCAGAATGAGTGCGCTAGCAGTCAGAGCTTAGAGCTTGGTGGTGTCTCAATCCAGCGCTGTAGGGACGTGATCTTTACTTACGCCAACCCGCCGAGCCACCCCAAAGATTGGAACATGACGTGGTTTTACTGCAAAGACACCTCTCGGCTGGTGAAAACCCTCTGTCCGGCTTTCATGCTCTTCATCTTGGGCCCAACCATCATCTGCCTGACAAGATTACAGCCGCCGAACGCAAATCACTCGCCCCCACTTTGGCCAAGATCAAGGGTCTTCTGGGGAACGGGTTAACAAGCATCAACCTGGTCCGGGTTTGGCTCGCCTGGCGGGTCATTCCGTTGAGCCGCCGCCCCGGCTTGATGTGTGATTATATAGGCGCAAAGGATAACCCTCTGCGTCACAGCCCTGATGACTTTCCTGAAGATGTCATTGACGATATGACAAAGTCCCTTTTGAACGAGAGTCGGGTGGATTGTGGTAAGGTGGGCTTAGCCCCCTTCTGTAAAGCTAACCCGGCTCCCAAGGTAAACCGCCCGTATGAATAAATTACTTTAATTTTTTCCATGTTCTCACCCATATTTACCTTTGCTAACTCTTACAGGCAGGTGATAAATTCTGGAAGGCCAAGTATGACCATGAGGCTTCCAAGAAAGCCAGGAAGGAGAAGAAAGCCGCCAGGAAAGAGGCTGCCAAGAAGAAGGGCAAAAAGGCCACCGCCTCTGACCTGCTTAGGCTAGCAGATTCTTCTGAGTCAGAGGTAGCGCTTGACTCCCTTGGCTCATTTTTTAACCATCTTATTGACACTGATTATCAGTAGGAGGACACAGGAGCAAGCCGTAACAAGGCTGATGAGGTAACTATCCTTTCCTCTGACTCCGAGCCTTTGCCAAGACGGAAAATCTGCAGAGTGACCCAGAAAGTAAGGTTTTCTCATCCTTTAGCTCATCACGATCCTCAGTTTCTTTTGAAGCGGCAGATTCATGGGGGCCGAAGGCAGATCCGGACTAGCAAGGACGTGAAGCTCTCCTCCGGCTTGCCAAACACCCCAAAGAAGCGCCGGAATGAGGTCACCTCTGATTTGAATTCTTTTTATCCTTTGGCGGGTCTTACTCGCCAACCTCTCAATTCTTCTGACTCGGATTATCAGGAAACTTCCCCTTCCTCCGGTGACTCAATGCAGTCCAACCTATCGGCTTTCAAGACTACACTAGGGTATAATAATCTGCTTATCTTGTATTTACTTTAATCCCTTGCATCTGTACTAACCTTTAATTTGACGCAGTGGACAAGCCAAACCCAGCAAACGGGTTAGGAAGAACAAGCCAGCTGAAGACACGGTTGTGACTGAGCCGGTTCTTGAAACAGCTGTAACGGACTCGTCAACTCATGAGCCGCCATCTGAGCCAGTTCAAGATATACCAACTCCCGCTGCTGACCCGCCTGCTGAACGAGCCGCTGATGAGTCAGAAAATCCAGAAGCCCCTAGCCCGGTCAAGACAGATGACCCGCAAAACACTGACGTTGAGATCACGAGAACCGGCTTTGTTGAGCCGGGAAGGCCAACTATGCTGGCTAAGTGTCCCGCCAAGGAGGAACTTCTGGAACATCGCCGGTTCAAGCTGGATGTTGCAAACTATGCTCATATGAGTGTTCGAGACATCTTTTCTGGCTACATGAGCCAAGTGCACAGCAGCCGGAACCTTGAGATTGACATGGTGAAGCAAATGCACCAAAAATTCGAGGTATAACCCTTTCTCTCTTTATTCATTAGTCTTTACTTATGCCAGCCCCCAAGTCTATTGCTTATGATGTTTATGATGTAGACTTAGAAACAAATTTCGTGGCATTAGTAACATAGATGAATAAGACATGCAAGAAGTCCGGCTTACTCTGTAGTCCCCAAGGAGCGGCTTAAACAATCATGGTTAAGTCGGTCCTTAAAATGGTTATATGAACAAAAAATACTTACAGAGCTTTGAAAAGCAATATACAATAGCCCCCAAGTGCCAAGTATTATTGTTTGCAAAAATGCTTGGGACTTACTATTATGAACCGCCGCTGAAAGTAAAATTCTTCAATAAGCATTAGCCCCCAAGTGCCAAGCGTTGTTGCTGGCAAAAGGCTTGGGACTTTAATATTGCCTAAAAATTGGCTTGATTTTGATCATGTATCTGTATAGGCCGCCACGGGTCAACTCGAGTCAGAGGTGACTGATCTGAAGAACCGCCTGGAGGCCCAAGAGATGGAACTCCAAAAGGCCAATACCAAGTTCAAATTCAGCATATCTGAGCAAGAAAAAGTGAAGAAAGAATTTGAAATTGAAAAGAAGGCCTGGGCTGATGAAAAAACTACATTGATTAACCACGCTGAGAAGGCAGAGGCGGCTCTAGAAGAAGCAACCGGCGAGTTAACCAGCTTAAAGCGCCATGTTTCTTAGATGGTCTCGGCGATCTTTGGTAAGTCGCCCTGCACGTATTTAAATATTTGAACCTTTCAGTTGATCATATAATTCGAATTGACTCACCTAATCATGTTTTATTCCGGCCCCAGAAGCTCAAATCTGAACCAACATATGTTCATCAAGCTGAAGGCAGTTTACACACTGGTGGAGCAATTATACACCGGGTCTCAACGTGCATTAGCCATGGTGGCTTTGTCAAATGAAGTGCCTACCCTCCTCGTAGAGGTCTTGAAGAAGCTTTCCGTGCTACCTCAATGGTTCAATGAACTGAGACGGACAGCTGCAAAAGCCGGAGCGGTAAATGCTTTAAGTCGGGCCAAGGCTTGGCTACCAGAGTTAGACCCAGCCGACATTGCCACGGGCTACCCAAGCTTGAAGGAGGATGGCACCCCGTTTGAAGAAAACGACTTCACCGCTTGTGTAAAGGAGATACGCCCCGTGGCTACCTTGATAGCGAACGAAGTAGATCTTACCAAGTACCAGGCGGGTTATGACAAAGATAACCTGAGAATTCCAACGCCTCATTATGAAGTGACCAATCTGATCCCCCCACTCCGTAAGCACACCTTCGCCCCTGAAGTTGACCCGGCCGGTCTAGTTGATGATGAAACCGAATTTGAAGCTTTGAACAACATTGACTGGTCATTGTCAACCTTCCAGGAAAGGAACAGGGCGAAGACACGGAGAGGGCTAACCCGGACGCTTCAGGCCAATCATGAAGTCTAACCTGCCATGGTGGCTCACACCTGTGATGCGCTGAAAAAACAATGTGAATCATCTGGACTCAGAGAGTCATGTAATAGAAACAAAAATAACTTTGCTTTGGCCCTTCCGTCATGCACGTTTTGTTGCTTAATGTCATTAAGCTGCCGTGTTATATTCACCCGTGTTTACTTTTCATCTGCTTTCCGTATGCTTGACCAAACCTTTTAACTGTCCTAGACATGAAAACAGACCACGAGGTCCCTTGGCGGCTTACCGCCAGGCGGGTCATAATAACTTAAAAAGAGTCATAGATAAGGATGTTGCAACATATAATGTTTAAAACACAACTATAATCGTACACCTATGACCTTTAACTTTGCACCGCCGGCTCATATGACCCGGTCAGTAAGGGCGATAACCCAATCTTCGGACATCAATATTTCCAAATGTATAATGATGCTCATATATCGGCGACTTATCAGCCAAAATTAAACCGGGTTAAAATTAACCATACTTGTACTTGTAAACCTCAGAAAAGTCTCAAGTCAAATAAAAGGGTGCTTCCAAAGAAAACTTAAACCAAATATAAAAAATTCAAGGCTGCTGATTCGAATACGATCGGTAAACCATCCCAGAGGGGTTAAGCTAGGATTCGAATACGATCATGTAGCCCCCAGTGGCTTTGGCGTTGCACCGATCAAGAGGGTGCCGACAGCTGTGTTCTCTTTGGTTCAAATATGACCTATGTTTGAACAGGAAGCCCCCTAATGACCTTGAGAGTTTCTTAACAACTCTGATTCGAATACGATCAAAGTCGGTTCCCAAAAGGGGTTAAGCGATGATTCGAATACAATCAAAGAAGCCCCCTAGTGAGCTCGGCAGTGTGCCAATCAAAAGGGTACCGACAGCTATGTTCTCTTTGGTTCGAATACGACCTATGTTTGAACAGGAAGCCCCCTAGTGATCAAAAATTTTAATGGCCAGATTCGAATACGATCGTAAGCCGGATCAAGCAGGTTAAGCCAGATCGAATACGGTCAGCCCCCAAGTGATCATGTGAGATAACAATGATAACAATAATGACATATTTACCTTTGAGGAAAAAAGGACAAAGGTCCTGCTTTATTATTTATCATAATATATACATTGTCAAAATATGTACATCATGAGAGCCGGTGCCTCAAGTGTAGTAAGGCTGAAGATGAGCGATATTCCACGGCCGGCGGGTCTCCTCCTCCGACTTATGTGAGTCTTTGTGCTCTCGAACATCGATAAGGTAGTATGACCCATTTTTCAAGTTCTTGCTGACCACAAAGGGCCCTTCCTAAGGTGGGGATAACTTGTGCGCATCAGTTTGATCCTGGATGAGCCGGAGCACCAAATCACCTTCCTAAAAGGTTCTGGACTTAACCCGGCGGCTGTGATAGCGGTGCAAGTCCTGTTGGTAAATCGCCGAACGAGCTGCTGCCAAGTCTCACTTTTCATCTAACAGGTCAAGAGCATCCTGACGCGCATTTTCATTGTCCGCCTCAACATAAGCCGCCACACGAGGCAAGTCATGACGGATGTCACTAGGGAGAACCGCCTCAGCTCCGTAGACCATGAAGAAAGGCGTATAACTCATAGATCTGTTGGGAGTGGTGTTGATGCTCCATAACATAGAGGGTAACTCCTCAACCCAACAACCCGGCGTCCGCTGCAGGGGGACAGAAAGCCGAGGCTTGATGCCTTTCAAGATCTCCTGATTGGCTCTCTCGGCTTGACCATTGGATTAGGGGTGAGCCACTAATGAAACATCAAGCCGAATATGCTCACGTTGACAAAATTATTCCATGGCGCCTTTAGACAGATTAGTGACATTGTCAGTTATAATGTTGTGCGGAAAGCCGAAGCGAAATATCACCTTTTTCATGAACTGAACCGCTATAGCTGCATCACACTTACTGACTGGCTCTACCTCAACCCACTTTGTAAATTTATCAACTGCCACCAAAAGGTGGGTCTTTTTATCTTTGGACCTTTTGAAAGGCCCAACCATATCAAGCCCCCAGACTGCAAACTGCCAAGTAATTGGAATCATCCTCAATTCTTGAGCCGGCACATGAGCCTGTCTTGAGAACTTCTGACAACCGTCACATTTACTGACCAAGTCCTCTACATCAGCATCAGCCGTCAGCCAATAGAATCCATGACAGAAAGCCTTGGCCACAAGGGATTTTGACCCGGCGTGATGACCACAATCCCCTTCATGAATCTCACGCAGAATTTCTTGGCCTTCTTCAGGGGAAACGCAGTGCTGAAACGCCCCTGTAACACTGCAATGATGCAACTCGCCACTGACAATCGTCATTGACTTAGACCGCCGGGTTATCTGCCTGGCCAAGGTTTCATCCTCACCCCGGGTCATGTAAGCCAAATATGGCACTGTCCAATTTGGAATGACATGAAAAACCTGTCAGGACCCCGACTCGATGTCACATCGATCTAGCTGGTAACACCTCATATCACTTTGCGGCCTCACGCACGGTATTCCCACGGGTGTCGTCTTACCTTTTCCCGGGACCGTTTGCGCCTTTTGGCTCACGTATATGATAGTGTCGCTAGCATCCATATGATAAAGAGCCCGGGCTGACATGACTAGTCGTAAACCCAAAGTGGCACAGACTTACAGGGACAGGCATCCATGACCCAGCTTCGAACGTGTCGGTCATCAGCAAGTGGGTCCGGGCTGTAGCACTGGGCTAGCAGGACTCCGGTAATCCGGGCTGTAGCGGGCTAACAGGACTCCGGTACTCAAAGCGTGACATTTCCCCGAAGGGACAGACACAGGAACGAAGAAGGACACATGCCGGCCAGCCTAAGTGTTCCAGAGCAGTAGCAAGCTACCATGGCTCAGCGGTAACACTAGGAGACATTTCCCGGTAAGAGAGGCTACTAAAGATAAACAACTAGATAGTCAGATCCCACACATACCAAGCATTTCAATCATACACACAATATGCTCGATATGTGCAAATACAACGAAGCATCACAACATGACTCTACGACACAAGTACTTTATTTAAGGCTCAGTGAGCCATACATAACATACACAAAGGTACGGGTCTCACGACCCAACATACAAGTCATACAGTCATACAAACCAGCAGCGGAAGTAACTTGTCTGAGTACAGACAACTAGTAAAATAAAAGAGGCTTGGAAAGCCTAGCTATACTACGTGGTCCTTCACAAGCTCAGGGTCACCACCTGGGTCTTTCAGCCTACTCGTTGATGTCAACGTCTACATAGAACCCATCAGAAGGGGTTGCAGCGTCTTCTGTAAAAATGTAGATTATAGCAACATGAGTACAAAGGTACTCAGCAAGACTTACATCAGATCCTACATACATGCATCGTATCAAGAAGGGTTGGTGGAGTTATTGCAGCAAGCCAGCTTTGACTCTTGGCTAGGCTATCCTACGATAATCCAACTTGAAATGATTTTGCGCACACGAGTCCACTACTCACCACTTCAATACACTACCGAGGATCCACCTCCGTCTTCCTACGGAAGAGCCATCCTCGGCACTCACACTTATCTTGAGGCTTTTAACAGTTTCCATTTACTTGTCTATGAACTGTATAGGCAACCAAGTAGTCCTTTACCGCGGACGCGGCTATTCGAATAGATTATGATAACCCTGCAGGGGTGTACTTCTTCATACATGTTTCCACCACTTAGCGTCTGCACACGACATGTGCTCGGCAGACTTCAAGCGAAAGCCGACGTGGGTGTAGACCACGACCTACCTAAACACTTAAGCCTCTAGTCCAGGTTTATCGCCTATTCAGGTTCCATCCGCAGGGAGTCCGGCCGGGGTTTCCCATACGGCCCCGAACGATGTGAACAGGGTTCCCGAGATACCTAACGGGTATTCGGTACACCGTGCCACGTACCTACCGCATCACAGCCCACCCCTACGGTCAGCGCTGTCCACGGCCTCCAGTAGGCTACAAACACCAGAAACTACTTGCAACTCCTGGACAGAGAGCTAGGGTGAATAAGAAGTCGAGCGGGGTCATATTTCAGGGCCCAATGCATGGTAGTAGCTGTATCTTAAATCACGCATACAGATCTCAGTGCTTAAGGTCGGCTTCAATGAAACAACCCACCATGTACTCCTACATGGCCTCTCATCGATACCTTTACCAAATCGTGTTCACCACACCACTCTCATTACCGAGATAAACATTTCACTCTAGCCCATCACCCAGATGAACCAGACCTGACACGACTCTAAGCATAGCAGGCATAGCAAGGTAGGAACAACACATACATATGGCTCAAACAACTCCTACACATGCTAGTGGGTTTCATCTAGTTACTGTGGCAATGACAGGTCATGCAGAGGAAATGGGTTCAACTACCGTAGCACACAGCAGTTTGAAACGCGTTGTCTTAATGCAGTAAAAGAGAGCAGGAGCGAGAACATGGGATTGTATCGATATGATCAAATGGTTGGTTGCTTGCCTGATGGTTCGATGCACTGATACGGTTCTTCGTTAGGGTAATCACGGTACTCCTTCGGGGACAGAACCTGTCGCAAAGGGCATCGATACACAAGCATCACCAAACAATGTGCAACAATATGATGCATGCATGAAACATGGCAATATGAGTGTATTGGGCTAATGCAACTAAAGCCAGAAGGGTTTGAACAAATTTGAATCAAAGGATTCAAATTCCAAATTCAAATATGGCCTTTTAAAGTGCCTTTTCCTTGTTCTGCTTAAAACATCAATTTAACTTGTTTGATCATGCATGAAAATAGTACAGATGGATAGATTGGATTTTTCTGATCATTTTTCATATATAATTTGTCCAATTTGGAGTTACAGAATAAAAGTTATGAATTTTTGAAGTTTAAATAATATTCTGGAATTTCCTGATTTAAATTAAATCCAGAAAATCAATTACTGCGTCAGCCTGACGTCAGTGTGACGTCAGCAGGTCAACGGAACTGGTCCAGGTCAAACCTGACAGTGGGTCCCGCATGTCAGGGTGATTATTTTAATTAAAACTTAATTAAAACTAATCCTGTTTAATTAACAGGGCTGGGCCCCACCTGTCATTGACTCAGGGGAGTCAACCAGGGCCCACCCGTGGTCAAACCCGAGTCGGCTGCACCGGCGTTTAGCCGCCGGCGAGCCCGACGCGGCGGCGGAAGTGGTTTTGGTCATTTCGGCCACCAAACGGACTGCGGAGACCACCGGAGTGGAGCTGAGGCCAACCCGCAGCTCTTGGCGGAGCCCGTTGGGGTCGGGGTGGCCGGAGTCGACGGCGGCGAGCTCGGCTGCGGCCGCCGGGGTTCGGTCGTGCACGGGAACGGTGCTGGAGCTCGAAGTCGAGCAAAGCGAGGCGCTAGGGATGCTCTACGGGGTCTTGCGAACTTGTTGGACTCGCCGGGGTGACCAAATGGTCACCGGAGCTGCGTCGACGGCGAGCTCGGCGACGGCGGAGGTTCGGCCGTGGTGGGGAGGTGGCTACGGTGAGGGAACGAGGGGAAGGAGAGGGGGAAACGGTGGCGTAGCTCACCGCGGTTGTAGTGGGCGTCGAAGCGGGCTCGGGGACGCACTGGAGACGGCGAATTCGACGGCGACGGTGGTCGGAGCCCGAAGAGGGGAACGGCGACGTGGCGGCGATGCAGGGCTTCCGGGGAGCTGTGGAGCGGTGGGGAGGAAGAGGGAGTCGAGGCGGAGCTCCTGAGCTAGTCGGGGGAGCGAGGGGTGGTCGGAGATGGTGGCTATGGCGAACGGCGGCGAGTGTGGTGTTCGGCCGGGCGAGAGAGAGAGCGAGGGAGAGGAGAGGAGAGCCGGGGGAGAGTGAGAGAGAGCAGGGGGAGGGCGTGGCGTCGTCCAGGGAGTCGAGCGAGGAGGGGAGGCCAGGCAAGCAGGCGAGCAGGTGGCGTGGCGCGGTGGCCGTGCGCGCGCGCCGGCCACACTCCCCTCCCTCTGTCGGGGCGAAGACGACAGAGGAGGGAGGTGGGCTGGGCCGGCTGCCGGCTGGGCCAGCCAGCTGGCTGGGCCGCACAGTGGAGGAGCCCAGGTAAGTTCCTCCTGTTATATATTTTCTGTTTTTGTTTTATTTAATATATCTGCAACTTTGTTGAATTAAATAAAATACCTAGGCAAGTTCAAAAATCACCAAACTATTCCTGGCCCATAGTTGGATTATTTCCAACATGAAACATTTTAGTTTGGAGATATTTGAGCATTTAAATATTTTATATTATTTTAAATGCCCAAATTCAAATATTTATGAATTAATTCAAAAACCCTAAGATGGCCTAGGAAAATGTGCACCACTTTTGGCAGAGGTTCTGAACCAAGACAAAAATGATGGGCATTTTAGAAGGGCATTTCAGGTTCATTGAAAATTATTTTAGTAAACCCTAGTTGGTTTCAGAGGGGACTGGGGGTTCTGTCATCCCCATTTCAAGTTTCTGATGAAAGAGTAAACATGATGCAACACTCTAATGCATGACTAGCTAGGTTGTGACAACTCACCCCCACTCAAAAGAATCTCGTCCCGAGATTTGGGTTCCTCCGGGAAGAAGGCGGGGTACTCGAGTCGAAGACGATCCTCCCTTTCCCAAGTTGCTTCATCCTCAGAATGGTGCGACCATTGAACCTTGAGAAACTTGATATTATGACGTCGGGTGGTACGTTCGGCCTGATCGAGGATACGAACGGGGTACTCTCGATATGTAAGATTATCTTGGAGATCAAGCGTTTCGTGGTCCACTTCACGGATAGGATCCGAGAAGCAACGCCTGAGTTGAGAAACGTGGAAGACATCGTGAACTCTGGAGAGGTGCGGAGGTAGTTCCAACTGGTAGGCAACTTCTCCTCGTTTGGCAAGAATGCGAAAAGGTCCAATGTAACGAGGAGCCAATTTGCCTTTGATACCGAAACGATGGGTTCCCTTCAGAGGGGTGACCCGAAGATAAGCCTTCTCGTCAACCTCGAAAGTCATAGCCTTATGTTTTCGGTCATATTGACTCTTTTGACGAGATTGGGCTGTTTTCAACTTTTCACGAACGATACGAACTTGCTCTTCTGCTTCCTGAATCATATCCGGGCCAAAGAATTGTCTTTCCCCGGTCTCTGACCAGTTAAGGGGTGTTCGACATCGTCGTCCATAGAGAACTTCAAAAGGGGCTTTACCCAAGCTAGATTGATAGCTGTTGTTATAAGCGAATTCGGCAAATGGAAGGCACTTCTCCCAGTCCATTCCGAATGAGATAACAGAGGCTCGAAGCATGTCTTCTAGAATTTGGTTGACGCGTTCCACTTGACCACTCGACTGAGGGTGGAAGCGGTGCTAAAGGAGAGACGAGTTCCCATAGCATTTTGGAAACTTTCCCAAAATCGAGAGGTGAAAAGACTTCCTCGATCCGAGTTAATTTCCAAAGGAACACCATGAAGAGACACTATTCGGGAGATGTATAAGTCTGCCAGTTGACTAGCGGTTATACTCTCACGAACAGGTAAGAAATGGGCTACTTTGGAAAGACGATCGACCACGACGAAAATAGCATTATTCCCTCTCTTGGTCCTGGGAAAACCGGTAATGAAATCCATACCAATTTTATCCCATTTCCATTCAGGAATAGATAGGGGTTGAAGGGTGCCAGCAGGCCGTTGATGCTCTGCTTTTACACGACGACAGACGTCGCAATTAGCAATATACTGAGCAATTTCTCTCTTCATCCTAGTCCACCAGAACTTCTGGCGTAGGTCCTGATACATCTTAGTACTACCGGGATGAATAGTGAGAGGAGATTCATGAGCCTCCTTAAGGATCAACTGCCGTAGATGCTGGTTCTTGGGAACCACTAGACGGTTCTCAAAGTACACAACACCATGATCATTTGTGGAGAAACAACTAGCACCTCCGCTAGCAATGTTCTCCTTGATCTTAGCTATTCCCTTATCTCGCTTCTGGGCAGCAATGATTTGATCCGTAAGAGTAGGTTTCGCCACCAAGGTGGAGAGAAATCCTTGAGGAACAATGTGAAGGTTAAGCTTCCGAAATTCCTCATGGAGAAGCGGTTGACTTTGTTGTAACACCAGATTGTTACAATAAGATTTACGACTTAGCGCATCAGCCATGACGTTGGCTTTCCCTGGGGTGTAGGTTATTCCTAAGTCGAAGTCTGTGATCAATTCAACCCAACGTCTCTGCCTGAGATTCAAATCCGGTTGGGTGAAAATATACTTCAGACTTTGGTGATCAGTAAATATTTCGCAACGATTACCGAGGAGGTAATGTCGCCAGGTCTTAAGTGCATAGACTACGGCTGCAAGCTCTAGATCATGAGTAGGATAATTCTCCTCATGTGGGTGCAATTGCCGTGAAGCGTAGGCAATTACGTGTCGATCTTGCATGAGAATGCAACCTAGTCCTTGTCGCGAGGCGTCGCAGTAGATAACAAAGTCCTTAGAGAAGTCTGGCGGTACCAGTACGGGAGCAGAAGTCAGGCGTCTTTTCAGTTCCTGAAAGCTGTGCTCACATTGTGGAGTCCATTCGAACTTCTTATCTTTCTTGAGGAGTTCGGTTAGGGGTTTGGCAACCTTGGAGAAGTTCTCGACAAAGCGACGACAATAGCTCGCTAAGCCCAGAAAGCTCCGAACTTGCTTGACCGATTCAGGTGGAGTCCAGTTAAGGACGGCTTGAACTCGCTCAGGGTTAACAGCAATACCTTTACCAGATATTACATGACCCAGATAGGTCACTTCTGACAACCAGAATTCACATTTAGAAAATTTGGCATAAAGGCGATGCTCTCGAAGTTTCTGCAACACTAGCCTTAGATGTTCGGCATGTTCTTCCTCGTTCTTGGAGTAGATGAGTATATCATCGAGGTAAACCACGACGAATTTATCCAAATACTCCATGAAGATTGAGTTCATTAACCGAGAAAAGGTGGCTGGAGCGTTGGTTAAACCGAAGGACATGACGGTGTACTCGTATTGGCCATAACGAGTAACAAAGGCCGTTTTAGGAATGTCCCCGTTTCTGATTTTGATTTGATGGTAGCCCAACCTCAAATCCATTTTGGAGAAGACTGAGGATCCAGCGAGCTGATCGTATAGGTCGTTGATCCTGGGAAGTGGATATTTGTTCTTGATTGTGACCAAATTGACAGGTCGGTAATCTACAACCATCCGGTCTGTACCATCCTTCTTCTTGACGAATAGGACGGGGCAAGCCCACGGAGAAGAGCTAGGTCGGATGAAACCCTTTTTCAAGGACTCATCGAGTTGTTTCTTAAGTTCGGCTAGTTCTAGGGGTGCCATCTTATAAGGTCTTCTAGCAATCGGAACGGTTCCTGGAATGAGGTCTATTACAAACTCAACATCCCTGTCAGGTGGAACACCTGGCAATTCCTCTGGAAAGACATCCGGGAAGTCACGGACTACCGGAACGTCCTCAAGGTCTGGCAAAGGGCTGGCGTTAAGAGAATATAATTGTTGCTTGGCTATTCGGGTCAAGACATTGACTATCTTCCCCGAAGGATGGGTGAGTTGAACAGTCCTAGAGAAGCAATCGATTTGGGCATGATGAGCCGACATCCAGTCCATACCCAGAATGATATTAATATCTGAAGATTTAAGGGCTATCAAAGATGCAAGGAAAACAAGTCTGTCGACTTGGATTTCGTTCCCATGGCTTACTCTAGAAGTTTGCCATTTGGATCCCGGAGTTTGGATTACCATAGAGGTTGGCATATCACCGAATGCGATGTTATGCAAGCGAGCATAATTTTCAGATATAAAAGAATGAGAGGCACCTGTATCGAAAAGAACAGATGCCGGGTGGCAGTTAACAAGAAGCGTACCGAGAACGACGTTGGGATCCTCTTGAGCTTCTTCGGCAGAGATACAGTTGACATGGCCACGCGAAGCGGTGACCGGTTTAGCATGAAACACTTTCCCTGTCGGCTTGCCACGGCCAACAGCTTTAGCAGATTGATTGGGGTTGGTCTGGGGACACTCACGCATATAGTGACCAGATTCCCCACACTTGAAACAAGTCACGGAACTGGTACGTGGAGGAGCATTGTTAGTTGGACCCCCATAGGGCTTGGCTGGAGCAGACTGTTGAACGGGGCGAGGCGCCTGGAAGGATGGCCTCGGTGTGAACCTGGGTGGCAGGGCGGTGTTGGGTACCCACACGCGGCGCTTCTGAGGACCAGCACCGGATGAGGAACCCGTGTCACGTCCATGCTTGCGTGTTGCGTCATAGTCAGTCTGACCAGTTTCAGCACTGATGGCTTTGTTGACAAGTTTCGAAAAAGATGTGCACTCATGCAGACGGAGGTCACGGCGAAGCTCAGGACTAAGGCCCTTACGGAACCTTGCTTGCTTCTTGGCGTCAGTAGACACTTCCTCAGTTGCATATCGGGCGAGATTACCAAACTCCCTGCTATAGGCATCCACAGAAAGTCGGCCTTGGGTGAAACTGCAAAATTCTTCACATTTACGGTCCATGAGACCCTCCGGAATGTGATGTTCACGGAAAGCCTCGCTGAACTCAGCCCAAGTAGTGACATGGCCCGCTGGGCGCATAGCTCCATAATTCTCCCACCATAGACTGGCGGGGCCTTCAAGATGATATGCAGCAAAGGTGACCTTGTCAGCCTCCGCTACCAGCGCGGAACGCAGTTTGTGAGAGATACTGCGAAGCCAGTCATCAGCGTCGAGAGGCTCGACGGAGTGGTGGAACGTGGGTGGATGCAATTTGATAAAATCACTGAGTGACACCACGTTAGCCCTCTGATGGTGTGCTGTATTCTGTTCAATACGCTCCAACAAACGGTTCGTCTCCCGCTTGTTTCTCTCAGCTTCCATCATCACCTCGGCTAGTGAAGGAGGATGAGGCAGATTTACATCCCTGGCTTCACTGCCTTCGGCCTGCTCTTGAGAAGCAGGGTTAGCGCGCGTGTTGACCATCCTAGGAAATCAAGACAATGTTTTAGTCAGGATGGTAAAATTCCGACATAGGATTTATAATGTAAGAAATAACTCGGAATGCAAGATGATCATCCGTATGACATGGTAGATACAGAAACTGCTTCTTTATTCCATCGTCATACACACCATACAGGGTTTAGTACAAGACCAAACAAAGTACTATTACGGTGAAAAGAGGATTACATCTCATCGGAGACATTCCAAGCTCCTATACATTATTTTTCTACATCTCCGGAAAGAGTACAAACTAGGTCATATCCCACGAGTCACGCGGGACGATAGACGACACAGCTAGTGCGAACTAGTGATACTACCACTAACTCAGACCGATCCGTAGTAGTCCTCGTAGAAGTCACCTCCATAGCCTGGGAGTTCAACATGATCATCCGGAAACAGACGGTCTCGCGGAGCTTGTGGACCATAGGGGCTAGGATGAGGCCTTGGACCAACAAACGGTGGCCTGCGGGGACCGCGAGGTGGGGTGATGCCTCCTACATCACGCCAAACCATCACGTCTGGCAGAGCAGATCTCACAGGATAGAGATCGCGCATATCTGAATATCCAGCTTGCACCGCCGGTGCGAACCGAGTCAAAGTGGCCCAGTGGTCAGCACGGGTGTTGAAGAGCTCTAGCCTTAAGGCCCGATTTTCTCGGTCCTTATCCTCGAGCATCTCAGCAGTGGTGCGAGTCCGTGAATCCTCCTGAGTGGGGTCAGCATAGATAGCCTGGAGATACCCTTGTGCTCCCGGAAGTGATCCTGGCATATACCGGAAATCAGAGTCCCGAAATATACCAGATCTGACTCGCATAATGGTCATCATAGAGTAGGCGGCGTCCTGCACAGCCATCTCAATGGTAACCCCGAGTCCATAAGAGCAGTGAAGAGGCTCGGTGGATCCAGGATAAGATGGAAATATCCTGACAGTGCAGAGATACTGGCTCTGATTAAAATCTCGGAATTGCTCTTCGACCGTGTACTCGGGATACCAGCGATATCCAGCCTCAGTCATTACCCTGACCAACTTAGCAGTATGGCCGGGTACATCTAGGCATCGAGTCAGGCGAACCACTTGATTGAGGTCGCGAGTGGCCATCTGAAAGCACAATCATAATGCAAGGGCATTAGAATTTCTAGCAAAATTTCGGCAGCATAACAGCTGTAAATGCTCAAGAAGGATTTTGAGACATTTGACAAAGGATTTCGTACACACTCAACATCATCATATCAAAGTTCTGAAACCATTCTGGCAACATAATGTGGTAGTAGAACTGAACTAGGCTGGTAACCATCAAACTTATAAGGTACTACTGATTAGTAACTCGTGATCCTGATAGAGAGAACAGATCCTAATTCCTTAACCCCCGGTGGAAGAATGGACTGACTCAGATCAGAAAGTCATAAGGTATAAGGAGTAAAAAGAGCCTTACGTTCCATCCCACAAACAATTCCCCTACATATAACTAAAGAATTTCTAGACTCAACATCGACCAGTTTGGCTTGGAGAACCTACAGGCAGTCCGGCTCTGATGCCAACGCTGTCAGGACCCCGACTCGATGTCACATCGATCTAGCTGGTAACACCTCATATCACTTTGCGGCCTCACGCACGGTATTCCCACGGGTGTCGTCTTACCTTTTCCCGGGACCGTTTGCGCCTTTTGGCTCACGTATATGATAGTGTCGCTAGCATCCATATGATAAAGAGCCCGGGCTGACATGACTAGTCGTAAACCCAAAGTGGCACAGACTTACAGGGACAGGCATCCATGACCCAGCTTCGAACGTGTCGGTCATCAGCAAGTGGGTCCGGGCTGTAGCACTGGGCTAGCAGGACTCCGGTAAACCGGGCTGTAGCGGGCTAACAGGACTCCGGTACTCAAAGCGTGACATTTCCCCGAAGGGACAGACACAGGAACGAAGAAGGACACATGCCGGCCAGCCTAAGTGTTCCAGAGCAGTAGCAAGCTACCATGGCTCAGCGGTAACACTAGGAGACATTTCCCGGTAAGAGAGGCTACTAAAGATAAACAACTAGATAGTCAGATCCCACACATACCAAGCATTTCAATCATACACACAATATGCTCGATATGTGCAAATACAACGAAGCATCACAACATGACTCTACGACACAAGTACTTTATTTAAGGCTCAGTGAGCCATACATAACATACACAAAGGTACGGGTCTCACGACCCAACATACAAGTCATACAGTCATACAAACCAGCAGCGGAAGTAACTTGTCTGAGTACAGACAACTAGTAAAATAAAAGAGGCTTGGAAAGCCTAGCTATACTACGTGGTCCTTCACAAGCTCAGGGTCACCACCTGGGTCTTTAGCCTACTCGTTGATGTCAACGTCTACATAGAACCCATCAGAAGGGGTTGCAGCGTCTTCTGTAAAAATGTAGATTATAGCAACATGAGTACAAAGGTACTCAGCAAGACTTACATCAGATCCTACATACATGCATCGTATCAAGAAGGGTTGGTGGAGTTATTGCAGCAAGCCAGCTTTGACTCTTGGCTAGGCTATCCTACGATAATCCAACTTGAAATGGTTTTGCGCACACGAGTCCACTACTCACCACTTCAATACACTACCGAGGATCCACCTCCGTCTTCCTACGGAAGAGCCATCCTCGGCACTCACACTTATCTTGAGGCTTTTAACAGTTTCCATTTACTTGTCTATGAACTGTATAGGCAACCAAGTAGTCCTTTACCGCGGACGCGGCTATTCGAATAGATTATGATAACCCTGCAGGGGTGTACTTCTTCATACATGTTTCCACCACTTAGCGTCTGCACACGACATGTGCTCGGCAGACTTCAAGCGAAAGCCGACGTGGGTGTAGACCACGACCTACCTAAACACTTAAGCCTCTAGTCCAGGTTTATCGCCTATTCAGGTTCCATCCGCAGGGAGTCCGGCCGGGGTTTCCCATACGGCCCCGAACGATGTGAACAGGGTTCCCGAGATACCTAACGGGTATTCGGTACACCGTGCCACGTACCTACCGCATCACAGCCCACCCCTACGGTCAGCGCTGTCCACGGCCTCCAGTAGGCTACAAACACCAGAAACTACTTGCAACTCCTGGACAGAGAGCTAGGGTGAATAAGAAGTCGAGCGGGGTCATATTTCAGGGCCCAATGCATGGTAGTAGCTGTATCTTAAATCACGCATACAGATCTCAGTGCTTAAGGTCGGCTTCAATGAAACAACCCACCATGTACTCCTACATGGCCTCTCATCGATACCTTTACCAAATCGTGTTCACCACACCACTCTCATTACCGAGATAAACATTTCACTCTAGCCCATCACCCAGATGAACCAGACCTGACACGACTCTAAGCATAGCAGGCATAGCAAGGTAGGAACAACACATACATATGGCTCAAACAACTCCTACACATGCTAGTGGGTTTCATCTAGTTACTGTGGCAATGACAGGTCATGCAGAGGAAATGGGTTCAACTACCGTAGCACACAGCAGTTTGAAACGCGTTGTCTTAATGCAGTAAAAGAGAGCAGGAGCGAGAACATGGGATTGTATCGATATGATCAAATGGTTGGTTGCTTGCCTGATGGTTCGATGCACTGATACGGTTCTTCGCTAGGGTAATCAGGGTACTCTTCGGGGACAGAACCTGCCGCAGAGAGCACCGATACACAAGCATTACCAAACAATGTGCAACAATATGATGCATGCATGAAACATGGCAATATGAGTGTATTGGGCTAATGCAACTAAAGCCAGAAGGGTTTGAACAAATTTGAATCAAGGATTCAAATTTCAAATTCAAATATGGCCTTTTAAAGTGCTTTTCCTTGTTCTGCTTAAAACATCAATTTAACTTGTTTGATCATGCATGAAAATAGTACAGATGGATAGATTGGATTTTTCTGATCATTTTTCATATATAATTTGTCCAATTTGGAGTTACAGAATAAAAGTTATGAATTTTTGAAGTTTAAATAATATTCTGCAATTTCCTGATTTAAATTAAATCCAGAAAATCAATTACTGCGTCAGCCTGACGTCAGTGTGACGTCAGCAGGTCAACGGAACTGGTCCAGGTCAAACCTGACAGTGGGTCCCGCATGTCAGGGTGATTATTTTAATTAAAACTAATCCTGTTTAATTAACAGGGCTGGGCCCCACCTGTCATTGACTCAGGGGAGTCAACCAGGGCCCACCCGTGGTCAAACCCGAGTCGGCTGCACCGGCGTTTAGCTGCCGGCGAGCCCGACGCGGCGGCGGAAGTGGTTTTGGTCATATCGGCCACCAAACGGACTGCGGAGACCACCGGAGTGGAGCTGAGGCCAACCCGCAGCTCTTGGCGGAGCCCGTTGGGGTCGGGGTGGCCGGAGTCGACGGCGGCGAGCTCGGCTGCGGCCGCCGGGGTTCGGTCGTGCACGGGAACGGTGCTGGAGCTCGAAGTCGAGCAAAGCGAGGCGCTAGGGATGCTCTACGGGGTCTTGCGAACTTGTTGGACTCGCCGGGGTGACCAAATGGTCACCGGAGCTGCGTCGACGGCGAGCTCAGCGACGGCGGAGGTTCGGCCGTGGTGGGGAGGTGGCTACGGTGAGGGAACGAGGGGAAGGAGAGGGGGAAACGGTGGCGTAGCTCACCGCGGTTGTAGTGGGCGTCGAAGCGGGCTCGGGGACGCACTGGAGACGGCGAATTCGACGGCGACGGTGGTCGGAGCCCGAAGAGGGGAACGGCGACGTGGCGGCGATGCAGGGCTTCCGGGGAGCTGTGGAGCGGTGGGGAGGAAGAGGGAGTCGAGGCGGAGCTCCTGAGCTAGTCGGGGGAGCGAGGGGTGGCCGGAGATGGCTGCTATGGCGAACGGCGGCGAGTGTGGTGTTCGGCCGGGCGAGAGAGAGAGCGAGGGAGAGGAGAGGAGAGCCGGGGGAGAGTGAGAGAGAGCAGGGGGGAGGGCGTGGCGTCGTCCAGGGAGTCGAGCGAGGAGGGGAGGCCAGGCAAGCAGGCGAGCAGGTGGCGTGGCGCGGTGGCCGTGCGCGCGCGCCGGCCACACTCCCCTCCCTCTGTCGGGGCGAAGACGACAGAGGAGGGAGGTGGGCTGGGCCGGCTGCCGGCTGGGCCAGCCAGCTGGCTGGGCCGCACAGTGGAGGAGCCCAGGTAAGTTTTCCCCCTTTTTATTTCTGTTTCTGTTTTATTTAATATATCTGCAACTTTGTTGAATTAAATAAAATACCTAGGCAAGTTCAAAAATCACCAAACTATTCCTGGCCCATAGTTGGATTATTTCCAACATGAAACATTTTAGTTTGGAGATATTTGAGCATTTAAATATTTTATATTATTTTAAATGCCCAAATTCAAATATTTATGATTTAATTCAAAAACCCTAGGATGGCCTAGGAAAATGTGCACCATTTTTGGCAGAGGTTCTGAACCAAGACAAAAATGATGGGCATTTTAGAAGGGCATTTCAGGTTCATTGAAAAAATTATTTTAGTAACCCTAGTTGGTTTCAGAGGGGACTGGGGGTTCTGTCATCCCCATTTCAAGTTTCTGATGAAAGAGTAAACATGATGCAACACTCTAATGCATGACTAGCTAGGTTGTGACAAAACCGCCACCAATTGTGCTTCCGGGTCAGGAACAGCCAAGTCCTCCACTGTAGGTAACTTGACAGAAGGGTTATGCAGAATATCCAAGAAAGTATTAGGCGGCACCGGCTTACGCCGAGAGCCCAGCCGTCTTAAAGCATCAGCCGCCTCGTTCTTTCTGTTGTCAATGTGCTCCACTTGGTAACCCTTGAAGTGTCCAGCAATGGCGTCAACTTCACGTCGATAAGCCACCATGAGAGGATCCTTGGAATCTCACTTGCCTGATACCTGTTGAGCCACCAAATCTGAGTCACCGAAACACCTTACCCGGCTTAAGCTCATCTCTTTAGCCATCCGAAGACCATGGAGTAAGGCTTCGTACTCAGCTACATTGTTAGTACAGGGAAACATCAACCATAGCACATAACAAAATTTGTCACATCGAGGGGAAGCTAAAACAACTCCAGCCCCCGAGCCCTCCAATTGCCTGGACCCGTCAAAATGAATAGTCCAATATGTGTTGTCCGGCTTTTCTTCAGGCATCTGCAGCTCTGTCCAATCGTTGATGAAATCCACTAGTGCTTGAGATTTGATAGCAGTGCGTGGCACATACTTTAAACCATGAGGCCTAAGTTCAATGGCCCACTTGGCGACTCTTCCTGTGGCTTCTCTATTTTGAATGATATCTCCTAAAGGAGCGGAACTAACCACAGTGATGGGATGGCCCAGGAAATACTGCTTAAGCTTCCGGCTTGCCATGAACACCCCATAAACGAGCTTCTGCCAATGTGGATACCGTTGTTTGGACTCAATGAGTACCTCACTTATATAGTAAATCGACCGCTGAACCGGATGTTCCTTGCCAGCCTCCTTGCGTTCCACCATGATGGCCACGCTGAGGCGCGCGTGTTAGCAGCAACATATAACAATAAGGGCTCCTTATCAATGGAGCAGCAAGAACCGGCGGCTCAGCCAGCTGTCTCTTCAAGTCTTCAAAAGCAGCATTGGCAGTGTCACTCCGGACGAAGTTATCTGTCTTCTTCATCACCTGATACAGTGGTATGGCCTTTTCACCTAACCGGCTTATGAACCGGCTTAAAGCAGCGATACGACCCGCCAAACGCTGAACATCATTGATACACGCCAGCTTATCCAGAGAGGTGATGGCCTTGATCTTCTCCGGGTTAGCCTCGATGCCCCTGTTAGAAAACAGAAAACCTAAAAGCTTGCCTGCAGGCACGCCAAAAACACACTTGGCCAGGTTAAGCATCATCTTGTAGACCCGAAGATTGTCAAAGGTTTCCTTCAGATCATCTATCAAGGTCTCCTTCTCTTTGGATTTTACCACAATGTCATCCACATAAGCATGAACATTGCGCCCAATTTGACTGTGAAGACAATTCTGCACACACCGCTGGTAAGTCGCCTGGGCACTCTTGAGCCCGAAAGGCATAGATACATAGCAGAAGGCTCCAAACAGAGTAACGAACGCAGTCTTCTCCTGGTCCTTAACTGCCAATTTGATCTGATGATAACCAGAGTAAGCGTCCAAAAAGCTCAAATGCTCACAACCCGCCGTAGCATCAATGATTTGATCAATACGAGGGAGAGCAAAGGGATCAGCTGGACAAGCCTTGTTTAAATCCGTGTAATCCACACACATACGCCAAGTGACGTTTTTATTAAGCACAAGCACCGGGTTAGCCAACCACTCTAGATGAAAAACTTCAATGATGAACCCAGCTGCTAAGAGCCGGGCTACCTCCTCATCAATGGCTCTACGCCTCTCCTCATTGAACCGCCGAAGAAACTTCTTGACCATCTTAAACTTTGGATCAATATTAAGAGTGTGCTCAGCGAGTTCTCTCGGTACACCTGGCATGTCAGAAGGTTTCCATGCAAAGATGTCCCGGTTCTCACGGATGAACTCGATGAGCGCGCATTCCTATTTGGGATCCAAATTAGCACTAATACTAAACTGCTTGGATGAGTCACCTGGAACAAAGTCAACAAGCTTAGTATCATTGGCCGACTTAAATTTCATGACCGGCTCATGCTCTATGGTTGGCTTTTTCAAAGACGTCATATCCGCCAGATCAACATTGTCCTTGTAGAACTTCAACTCTTCTGTTGCACAGACCAACTCAGCATAAGCCGTGTCGCCTTCTTCACATTCCAAGGATACCTTCCGGCTTCCATGCACTGTGATGGTTCCCTTATGACCCGGCATCTTGAGCTGGAAATACACATAACACGGCCGTGCCATGAACTTGGCATAAGCCGACCGCCCAAACAAAGCATGATATGGGCTCTTGATCTTTACCACTTCAAACATCAATTTCTCGGCCTTGGAGTCATATTCATCTCCAAAGGCTACCTCCAATTCGATCTTACTAACTGGATACACCGACTTACCAGGCACGACGCCATGGAAAACAGTGTTGGACTGCTTAAGGCTTTTATCAGTTGACCCCATGCGACGGAAGGTCTCATAATAGAGGATGTTGATGTTGCTGCCTCCATCCATGAGTACCTTGGTGAATTTATATCCACCAACCTGAGGGGCCACCACCAAGGCTAAGTGACCCGGATTATCAACCCGAGGAGGGTGATCTTCCCTACTCCATAGAATAGGCTGCTCAGACCATCTCAAATAACGAGGAACTGCCAGCTCAACAGCATTCACAGCCCTCTTATGAAGCTTCTGGTCTCGTTTGCACAAACTGGTGGTAAATACATGATATTGTCCACTATTCAGCTACTTTGGATGGCTCTGGTATCCTCCCTGCAGCTGTTGTTGCTGCTGACCACCCTGGCCAGATTACTGATTATAACCACCTGGATTGCCTTGAGAATTTTGAAAGATGGGATTTGAACCGCCGCTCGGGCCATGAAAACCGCCGCCGCCCTGCCCATTGTTACCATCGAACATGTTGGAATTTTTGAAAGCCTTCATGATCGTACAGTCCTTCCATAGATGAGTAGCCGGCTTCGGCTGAGTGTTGTGCCTTGGACAGGGCTCATTCAGTAACTGCTCAGGTGTGGGGCCTGACCCGCTAGACCGGGGAGGTGGTCTCCCCTTACGCCGTTGGTTGTTACCCTGCGCATTAGTGTTAGCCACAAACTCCAAACTACCATCAGCCTTATGTTTATTACCTTCTTGATTTGCCGGGTTATGCTAAGGGCCCTTGTCATTGACGTTCTTCTTTCCCTTCCATGTCTTTTCATCATCAGACTCGGGATCCTTGGTACTATCAGAGTCGGCGTACTTGACTAGAGCTGCCATCAGCGTGCCCATATCATTACAATCGCGCTTGAGCTGCCCCAGCTTTTGTTTCAGAGGCAAAAAACGGCAATTTTTCTCCAACATTAAGACTGCAGAGCCGGCATCCATCTTATCAAAAGAATGTATTATGGCCTTAACCCAGCGCACCCAATGGGTTGTAGACTCTCCCTCCTCCAGCTTGCAATTCGTCAAATCCACGATTGACATGGGCTGCTTGCACGTATCCTTGAAATTCTGGACGAACCGGGCTTTTATCTCCGCCCATGAACTGATTGATTTAGGCGGTAGGCCTTTCAACCAAGTGCGGGCGGTCCCATCCAACATCATGGTAAAGTACTTGGCCATCGCAGCATCACTGACCTCCAATAATTCAATAGCCATCTCGTAACTTTCAATCCATGCCCCGGGCTGTAAGTTGGCCGTGTAGTTCGGTACCTTCCTAGGTCCCTTAAAATCCTTAGGCAAATGCTCGTTACATAGAGCCGGCACTAGACAAGGGACACCTCCGGTCCTGGTGGCCACACCTGCCTTGATAGAAGTCGTCGAATAAACTGGATACGGCTGGTAAGCCGTCAGCTAAGCCGCCAACTAAGCCGCCCGCTCAGCCTCTTGACGTATTCTATCTTGATCTACCAAGTTAAAGGCTCCATGGCGTGCCGGGTCATGCCCACCTGGCTAGTTACGGCGCCGGACGTTGCTTGAAACGGCCGCTGAATCCATGTGCCTGCTATAACTTGGGCTTCGGCTTGGACGAGGGGTTGAATGAATCCTGTCCCGGTTGTATGAGTACGCCTCTTGTTGTGCTAAAGTTGTCTGAAGAAGTTCCCTAACCCGGCGGGTTTCAACCGCCGCTGGAGAGTCGCCATCAATTGGGAGAGCCGCCAACCATGCCGCCGCCACGATCATGTTCTCCAACGGGTTAGAATAGTGACCCAGAAGTGTTGGTACATACTGAGGTGGAGCAGTATTCACGCGGGGAGGCCCCATCACCTGTGGCTGAACCAGCACCCTGACCCCGGGTGTTGCAACCCGGTCTGCCTCACTACGCGGGGAGAGCCACGGCGTGTTACTGGGCCCTACACTAGGTGTGTGAAAGAGGTTTCGAGGATCATAAACCGAAGGGAGTCAAGACCGAGTCTTCTGATATCTTCTCCTCATGACCTCATTAGATGCGTTCTGATCTTGCGTGAGCCAGAAAGTCTATGCCTGAATCCGCTGAGCCTAAGCATCCAGAGCTGCCCGCTCTGCGGTTATCTGACGACTTCCGCTGCTAGGTCTTCCTTAGCCTGTACCATATCCAACTTTAACTGCGCCACTTCCGCATCATGTCGAGCTTGATCCACCGGGTTGACCATGGCGGTTAATAGAGCAGTCACCTTATCTATGAGATCCATCAACACTTGAGCTGGTGAGCGCACAGGGCCTCCTGCCCTGTCTGCTGCTGACCCGGAGGTTATGGCCGCCGCAGTTGTGGAGTCTTGGATAGGTTGTGTGCCAGCCATGAAGATTCTGACCCTGCTCAGCGGCTCGAGGTAATCCGGAATACTACTGCCATCGGAACAGCCCCCAAGCCCGCCGTCTTGAAGTTGATACAATGAACCTGTCTCACTTGTGGACGACTCACCATCAGAGTAGATGGTCGTCTCACCGCCAGATGCAGATCCTTCAGAGAGCCCTTCGTGGATGCATCCCATGAAGGCACGCTTCACAGCAGGCGGAGCCCGGGCGGGTCTCGCACGCTGAGCCGTCTTGACGAGGTCGGTGCGGATGTCCGGCTCAGGGCCCGGCTCGCCGATCTTGCCGATGAAGACGTGAATTCCACCAAAGGGGACCCGGTACCCGTACTCAATTGAGCCAGCATCGGGGCCCCAGCCTGCGTCGTCGATGTAGAGCTTGCCGCGACGACTCTTGGTCATCCGGCCCACAGCGTATCCCTTGAGCCCTTCGAAGCTGCCCTTCAAGAACTCAAATCCACCGCGCGCTGGCCCCATGGTGGGCGCCAACTGTCGTGGAATTGTCATGGCAGATGTCCTAGTGAAAGGACTTAGTCATGGATCCATCGCAACTAGGAAGCTTAAAGGGGTTAATCGGGACAAAGGATACAAGGTTTATACTGGTTCGGCCCCTTACGATGAAGGTAAAAGCCTACGATCCAGTTTTGAGTGGGATTGCTTATGTCTCGATAACCAGGGAGCGAATCGCTTGACCTAGCTCTCGAGTTGATGTTACTTGTCCTGAACCGCCTCCGGGTCATCCCTTTATATACAGAGGTCGACACTCTGTGGCTTACAGAGCCCCGGCCGGCTCATAAACAGTGTCCGGCTCAGTCTCTTAACTATTCTTGCCTTACAATACAAGTCGCGCATACATGGCGGTTTATCACTATGGGCCTTAAGTCGCCTATGGGCCTTGGGCCCTTAACTGAACCGCCATCTATATCCTGGGTCTTGGGCTTCAAGAATATTTGCAAGTATAACCCGGCCCCTCCTGGGCGGGTCATACCAATAGTTATATCCCCAACAGACACCAAGTTCAAATGGACTGAGGAATGTGAGGCCAGTTTTCAGGAGTTGAAGAAACATTTGGTTACAGCTCCAGTGTTGATTCTTCCAGATCAACGCAAGGATTATCAAGTGTATTGCGACGCTTCTCGTCGAGGACTTGGAGCAGTGCTTATGTAGGAGGGAAGAGTGGTTTCATATGCCTCGCGACAGCTTAAACCCCATGAGTTGAATTATGCTAGACAGATTTGGAGTTAGCAGTCGTAGTGCATGCGTTGAAGACATGGAGACATTTTCTCATCGGAAACCATTGTGAGGTGTACACAGACCACAAGAGTTTGAAGTATATCTTCATGCAAAAGGAGTTGAATCTCAGGCAGAGGAGATGGTTGGAGCTCATCAAGGATTATGATATGAGATTGCATTATCACCCTGGGAAGGCTAACATAGTAGCTGATGCATTGAGCCGCAGGAGTCATGTCAATAAACTCATGACCGAAGAGTTACCCAAGGTGTTAGCAGAGGATCTTCGTGAGCTATGTTTGGAAATAGTTCCGAAAGGTTATGTAGCAGCATTGGAAATTCAGTTTACCCTGATGGATAAGATCAGAGAAGCTCAGAAGATGGATAAGGAGATTGTCGAGATAAAGGAAAGGATGAGCAAAGGAAAAGCTAGAGGATTTCGTGAGGATGAGCATGATACCTTATGGTTTGAGGATCGCGTATATGTGCCTAATGATACCGAGATCAGGAAGTTGATTTTGCAGGAGGCCCATGATTTTCCGTATTCGATTCACCCAGGAAATACTAAGATGTATCTGATTTGAAGGAAAGTTTCTGATGGACAGGAATGAAGAAGGATATTTCTGGAGTATGTAGTAGTTTGTGATGTATGTCAAAGAGTAAAGGCAGAGCATCAGAAGCCAGCTGGATTGTTACAGCCATTGCCAATACCCGAATGGAAGTGGGATAAGCTAGGCATGGATTTTATCACGGGATTACCCAGGACTCGTTCAGGCTATGACTCGATATGGGTTGTAGTTGATTGTTTGACGAAGGTAGCTCATTTCATCCTAGTGAAGACCACTTACACCAGTGCTAAGTTGGCAAAGATATACATGACCAGGATCATATGTCTACATGGAGTTCCGAGGACCATTGTATCAGATAGAGGAACCCATTTTACCTCAAAGTTTTGGAATCAGTTGCATGAGACTTTGGGTACCAGGATAGAATTCAGTATAGCCTTTCATCCACAGACAGATGGACAGACCGAGAGAGTAAATTAGATTCTGGAAGGCATGTTGAGAGCTTGTGCGCTAGATTATGGATCTAGTACGGGACGACAATTTGCCATATGCAGAGTTCTCTTACAACAACAGCTATCAAGCCAGTTTGAAGATGGCCCCTTTCGAAGCTTTGTACGGAAGGAGGTGCAGGGCACCGTTGTTGTGGGATGAAGTTGGAGACCGCCAGTTGTTTGGACCTGATTTGATTAAAGAGTCTGAAGAGAAGGTTAAGCTGATTCGCAATAGACTCAAAGTAGCCCAATCCAGGCAGAAGAGCTATGTGAATTCTAAACGCAAGGAGACAGTTTACGAAGTCAGAGACAAAGTGTATCTTCGTGTGTTCCCACTTCGAGGAGTTAAGCATTTTGGAGTTAAGGGAAAGTTAGCACCATGTTTTGTGGGACCATACAAAGTTTTGGAACGTATGGGAGAAGTTGCTTACAAGTTGGAATTACCCGAAGGACTGTTAGGAGTTCACGATGTGTTCCATGTTTCCCAGTTGAAGAAGTGCCACGCAGAGATGGCCGATATTCCTCTGAGAGATACAGTGCCATTGGAAGCGATTCAGTTGGATAGCGATTTGACCTACGAGGAGAAACCAGTCAAAATTCTCGAGTTTGCCAGTCGAGTCACTCGCAGCAAGGTTATCAAGTTTTGCAAAGTTCAGTGGAGCCACCATACCAAGGATGAAGCCACCTGGGAACGAGAGGAAGACCTACGGAAGGACCACCCTCACCTATTTTCTAGCCAACCCGAATCTCGAGGGCGAGATTCATCTTAAGGAGGGTAGGTTTGTAACATCCCAATTTTCAATTTGGAATGTTATAGATTAGATCATCATTGCATATCATATTTTATTGCATTTTGGCTTGATCCTAGAAATTCTACGCAACTCAAGGACCCACGGAGAGAGTTGGGGATTTCGTTATTTTCATATTTGAGTTTTCTCAAATTTTGAAAAGAGGATAGTTTGATTTTAATTATTTTCTCTTCAAATATTTCTTATATGAAAATAACAGAGAGGGGATAAAATGACTTTCCCAAAATAAAGAAATATTGGAGGTTAAATATTAAAATCAAATAAGAATTTTATTCGGAGTTTTATCGTTATTTTATTTGAATTGGGAAAAATATGCATTTTTCAAAATTGCATTAGAGGCCCAAATAAATGTTCACCTTGTCCGCTATATTTTTAGAGGACGAGGAAAATTTATTTCAGGATTTTTGGAGTCCGTTTAGTACTTCTTTTATTTGTTTTTATGCGCGCGGAGTAATTTAAAACAAGAGGCAACCGACTTAACGGGCCGTGTCCGACCCGGACACTGCGCCCGGCCGGCCCTTTAAGAGCCGGGAGGCCCGAGACGCAGCCCCGCCCCCGAAACCCTAGCATCGCCCGTTCCCCGCCGCCGCCATCCGTTCCGCGCCGCCCCGACGTCCCGCCACCACCGGAAATCACCGTCACCGACGTCCGCCGTCGCCGCCTCACCACCCGACCCCGCCGCCACCACCCGACCCTGCCCCGACCGCCAGAGTACGCCGCCGCCGCCGTCCCAATCCGCGAGGTAGCCGTCGGTTTTATTCCAAAATCCGTTTGGTTTTTATTCGAAAACCTAGATGCGTCTTTTTATTTAGATCGGTTTTTTTTCGGTTTAGCTATTTAGCGAACGCCCATTCGTACATTCATTTTAACGAATGGTTTTCACCCGTTAGCCGCAGACAGCGAACATTCATTCATTAGCCTATTCATCGGTTTTTCTTTTTCCAGGGGTTTTCCGCGATTATTTTCGATCGCGATTTCTGCCCTGATTTTCGTTTTAGTTTATCTTTTTGCTCGTTTATCGGAATCAGGCGATTCAAGCGCCTAGATCTTCGTCTCAAAGCTCTCTTTCTGTTTAACCAACTTGAACAAGATTTTAGTACTGTAAAATTTGACTTAAGTCCAGATTAGTAAACGGATCTTGTTTTTGTCGCAGTTTGAGTTTCGTTGTTTCGTTTGATTTGATTCTTCTTGCAAACCGGAGTTCTTAAGTTGAACTTTCTGGTTAGATCTCTTATTTGAGTTTTACCCATGCTTCTAGTTGAGTGCTTATTGTATGCTTGTTTGTTTGCGATAGAGTACTCGGAGTGCGAAGCGTGCTACTACGAGTCTCTAGGTTTCACAGATCGCCGGCAAGGTAAGTAACACTTTGATCATACCTCTTTACTACCCAGTTTTACTGCATTAGATCAATCCTCAAACAATTGCATGGTTAGGATTTGATTAACATGTGGGTTTTGGGAAGTAGATGAGGTAGTACCTATTTACCTGTTTATTATCAAACCTTTGGGAGTTACTTCTATGTTGCTTATATTGCTATGCTATGCTTGTAGACGTGGTTTGGTTCGAGTGATTCATGACAGATGTGAGAGTTATTATTAATGGTTAACTTAAGGTGGCTACTTTAATACACATCTGGGTGGATTGCTTGAGGCACCTTGGAGTACCCAATGGTTGTCTAGACACGTGGAGAATCCGATGTTGTCCAAGGATATCATGGAGTACCTGTGTGATCATCCTACGGTCCGCCACCCAGGCTCAAAGGGATCATAAGATTATTCATGCTAGAAACTTCCGTGTGCAGCCACAAGCTATTATGGGCTCTAGCATAGTTGAGTACATTGCAAGACCTCTTTTAGTGGTCGGCTAGCAGATGTAGGGGAAAGTAGGTGTAACTGTCCACCAAGAGTAAAGAGTTATTGTTTCAGAAAGACTGTGTCTCGATTCTCCGACCATGGATGTATTCGAGTCTTGTGGGGAAAAGTGCGCAAACCTCTGCAGAGTGTACAAACTAATCATGGTTAGCCGTGTCCCTGGTTATGGACGTTTTGAGTATCTAGTTCTTGGATTATCATGTTGATCTCATCACTCTTAATATAATTTGATTGGGTTAATGATGATGCTTAATTGGGATTGAGTTGGAGGAACCTTCTCAATGTTTAACAACCACCATGATAGTTAAATAAAATTTATTCCTTTGTTGTAGGGGAAAATTGGCTTTATGCAAAACTCTAACCATAGAGCTTTCCACCAGCCATATATGCATGTAGTGAATTCTGTTCATTACTCTATATGTTACATTGCCAGCATGTTCCATGTGCTGACCCGTTTCGGGCTGCAACGTTCATGTTGCAGACTTTTCAGACGACGAGTAAGGTGCCATAGGTCGTTGTCTTTCACTCAGTGATGTCGTTAGAGTTGATGGACTCACTTTATCTTCCAAGCCTTCCGATGTTACCGTTTTTAGATGGCCTTAAGCCATATTTATTGTAATAAGTTCTCTTTTGAGACATTCGATGTAATAAGTGTGTGATTGCTACTCTGTTATAAATCCTCGAGTACTGTGCGTGTCAGCATTACCGATCCAGGGATGACACTGATGCACAAAGATCAGATTGTTTGAGGTCTGGTCGCTACATGTATCATCATCTCTTCGCCGAACTAGTGCACCTATACAATTTACCATTGTATTGGGTGTGTTGAGGACACAAGAGACTCTTTGTTATTTGGTTGCAGGGTTGTTTGAGAGAGGCCATCTTCATCCTACACCTCCCACGGATTGATAAACCTTAGGTCATCCACTTGAGGGAAATTTGCTACTGTCCTACAAACCTCTGCACTTGGAGGCCCAACAACGTCTACAAGAAGAAGGTTGCGTAGTAGACATCAAGGATCGTCTCCTTGAACAACTCCTTCCAAATAGGTTCGTCATGTCCGCATACAATTTTCAAGCAACAATCTCGCGAAACAGTTTTGGAAACGGAGCTTCGAGCAAAGAGATCGAAATCCACGGGTTTGAGCTCAAGAACACGGGAGAGAGAGAGAGAGAGAGAGCAATGGGGATTTTTTTTCTGGAGGTAAGTGATGATGTGGGATGAAGAGGTAAGTGAGAGGGACCCCGTGGGGACCAGAACCCACCAGGGCGCGCCTGGGGGTCCTGGCGCGCCCAGGTGGGTTGTGCCCACCTGGTGCACCTCCCTCTGGTATTATTTGCACCAGAAATATTTAGAAAAAAATCGTGTAAAATTTTCAGGGCATTCTGAGAACTTTTATTTTTGGGTCATTTTTTTATTGCACTGGAAAATTCAGAAATAGACAAAACATGGCATTTTATTTTATTTAACTAATAAAAACATAAAACAAAAGGTAGGGACAGGAGGTAGTGCTTACTAAATTCATCAACATCATACCGTTCAAAAATGATCCATTAATAAGGTTGACCAGGTCTTATTAACAACCACTTTTGATTAATATGAAACCGAAGAACTTTCGTAAATCACTAAGTTACCTCAATGGGGATGTATTTCCCCAACAATAAGTATTTCATATTTCTTTTTGACAGTAGGTAGAGGTATTTGAAAACTTCCAATATTGATTGTCGGAGATTTTTCAATAACATTAATACCATTCACTTGGAATTGTTTCTTCGGAAAGTACACCCTATGATCATTGCCATTAATATGAAAAGTGACCTTGCTTTTATTGCAATCAATAACAGCCCCTGTAGTATTCAAGAAGGGTCTACCAAGGATAATCGACATGTTGTCGTCCTCGGGCATCTCAAGTATAACAAAGTCAGTCAAAATAGTAACATTAGCAACAACAACGGGCACATCCTCATAGATACCGATAGGTATGGTAGTTGATTTGTCAGCCATTTGCAAAGATATTTCAGTAGGTATGAGTTTATTCAATTCAAGTCTTTTATATAAAGAGAAAGGCATAACACTAACACCAGCTCCTAAATCACACAAAGCAGTGTCCACATAATTCTTTTTGATAGAGCAAGGTATAGTTGGTATTCTCAGATCTCCAAGTTTTTTAGGTATTCCATCTTTAGAAGTATAATTAGCAAGCACAGTGGAGATTTTAGCTTTCGGTATTTTTCTCTTATTTGTGATGATGTCTTTCATATACTTTGCATAAGGAGGCATTTTCAAGATATCAGTCAAGCGAGTACGCAAAAAGACTGGCCTCAGCATCTCAGCAAAGCGTTCAAATTCTTCATCATCTTTCTTTTTAGTTGACTTGGGTGGAAAAGGCATAGGTTTTTGAACCCATGGTTCTCTTTCTTTACCGTGTTTTCTAGCAACAAACTTTCTTTTGTCATATCTTTTATTCTTAGGTTGTGGGTTATCAAGATCAACAGGTGGTTCTATCTCAACATCATTATCTGGTTCTTTTTCATTTGTTGGTTGAGAGTCTTCATGAACCTCAGCATTATATTTTTCATTATCAGTAGGTGATTGTTCATTACCAGATTGAGTTTCGGCATCAGAAATAGAAGTTTCACTATCATTATCAGGAGGTTTTTCTATTTCAGGTTCACCAGAAGTACTTCTTCTTTTTATTTTTAGATGGACTAGGTGCATCAGTATTATTTCTTTGTGAATCTTGTTCAATTCTTTTAGGGTGTCCTTCAGGATAAAGTGGTTCCTGAGTCATTTTACCTCCTCTAGTTGCTACTCTAACAGCAAAGTCATGCATATTATGATTCATTTCATCAAGAAATTCTCTTTGTGATTTAGCAACTTGTTCTAACTGAGTTTGAACCATAGAAGCATGTTTTCCCACACCTCTAACATCATTTAATATTCTAAATAACAAGTCACTCAAGCGAGCAATCATATCAGAATTATATTTCAATTATTTCATAACATTTGCATTGAAGTGATCTTGTTTTCTGATGTAGTTTTCAAACTCATAAAGGCATTGACTAGGATGCATATTGTGAGGATTATCATTATCACTAAACTTTATTAGAGAATTTACCTCTACCACCTTAGGCAATGGTGGTGTATTAAGCCCATGTATTTCTTCAATAGGAGGTAAATTTTTAACATCCTCAGCTTTAATACCTTTTTCCTTCATAGATTTCTTTGCCTCTTGCATATCTTCAGGAGTGAGATATAATATACCCCTCTTCTTCGGAGTGGGTTTAGGCGGTGGTTCAGGAATAGTCCAATCATCATAATTTTTCAATATGTTATTCAATAATTCTTCATCTTGTCCAACAGTTTGTTCCCTGAAAACACAACCAGCACAACTATCTAGGAAGTCCCTAGAAGCATCGGTTAGTCCATTGTAGAAGATATCAAGTATTTCATTTTTCTTAAGAGGATGATTAGGCAAAGCATTAAGTAACTGGCAAATCCTCCCCCAAGCTTGTGGGAGACTCTCTTCTTTAGTTTGAACAAAGTTAAATATTTCCTGTAAGGTAGCTTGTTTCTTATGAGCTGAGAAATATTTTTCAAAGAAGTAATAAATCATATCCTGGGGACTATGCACACAACCAGGAGCAAGAGTATTGTACCAAGATTTAGCATCACCCTTTAATGAGAAAGGAAATAATTTGAGAATAAAGTAGAGTTTTCTCATCATGAGTAAAAAGGGTGGCTATATCATTCAACTTAGTAAGATGTGCCTCAACAGTTTAAGTTTCATAACCATGGAAAGGATCAGATTCAACCAAAGTAATTAACTCTAGGTCAACAGAGAATTCATAATCCTTATCATCAATAAAGATAGGTGAAGTAGCAAACTTAGGATCAAATTTCATTCTAGCATTCAGAGATTTTTCTTTATACTTGTGTAGTAATTTCTCTAGATCATCTCTATCATTGCAAGCAAGAACATCCCTAGTTGTTTCTTCACTCATAACATAACCTTCCAGTACCTTAGGCAATTCATATCTAGGAAGGCTAGTTCTAGCAGGTGTTTCAGGAGATTCAGTTCAAGCTCATCATCAGATTCAACAACATCATGTTGTATTACTCTAGCAATTTGTTCATCAAGAAATTCACCAAGTGGTACATCATCATTATCAAGCAAGGTACTAGCATCATCACAAGCATCATTCATAGTAGAAGTAGCATCATCAATAACTTGTGACAAATCAAAATTAATAGCATGTGGTGGTGTTTGCAAGTTTATTCATAATAGAAGGTGAATCTAAGGCAGAACAGGATGGCAGTTTCTTACTTCCACTCGTGCTTGAGGGAAATATCTTAGTCTTAGGATCCTTCAGATTCTTCATAGTGATAATATGATAATAATCCCAAGTGACTCAACAAATATAGCTATGCTCCCCGGCAACGGCGCCAGAAAAAGGTCTTGATAACCCACAAGTATAGGGGATCGCAACAGTTTTCGAGGGTAGAGTATTCAACCCAAATTTATATATTCGACACAAGAGGAGTCAAAGAATATTTGAAGGTATTAGCAGCTGAGTTATCAATTCAACCACACCTGGAGATTAATTATCTGCATCAAAGTGATCAGTACCAAAGTAGTTTGATAGTTTTGATAGTAGTGACAGCAGTAATAGTAACAGTAACGGTGATAGTAGTAATTTTGTAGCAAGTGTGACAATGATGATAACAGTAGTAACTTAGCAGAAACAATATGGAAAAGTTCGTAGGCATTGGATCAGTGACTTGTTGGATGATATTCATCATGTGACAGTTATAACCTAGGGCGATTCGGCACTAGCTCCAGTCCATCGATATAATGTAGGCATGTATTCCGTAAATAGTCATACATGCTTTATTAAAAGAACTTGCATGACATCTTTTGCCCTACCCTCTCGTGGCAGCGGGGTCCATATTGGAAACTAAGGGATATTAAGGCCTCCTTTTAATAGAGAACCAGAACAACGCATTAACACACAGTGAATACATGAACTCCTCAAACTACGGTAATCACCAGAAGAAGTCCCGGTTATTGTCACTCCAGGGTGAACGGATCATCACATGTAGTAGGTGACTATAACTTGCAAGATCGGATCTAACACATGGATATAATGATGAATTCATAAATGGTTCAGATCTGAGTTCAAGGCAACCGGGCCCAAAGTGACAAGCATTAAGCATAGCAAAGTCATAGCAACATCAATCTAAGAACATAGTGGATACCAGGGATCAAGCCCTAACAAAACTAATTCGATTACATGATGAATCTCATCCAACTCCTCACCGACCAGCGAGCCTACGAAGGAATTACTCACTCGTGGTGGAGAGCATCATGGAATTGGCGATGGAGAAGGGTTGGTGATGACAAAGAACGAAGATCGCCCTCTCTGGAGCCCCAAACGGACTCCAGATCTGCCCTCCCGAGGAAGAATGGGGCTTGGCGGCGGCTCCGTCTCATGGATCGTGATAATTCTTTCTCCCTGATTTTTTTCTCCGAAAATAGGAATTTATAGTGTCAGGGTTGAGGTCTGCGGGGCAGCAACCTCTTGAGCATGTGTTGGTTTTCCCTTGAAGAGGAAAGGGTGATGCAGCAAAGTAGAGTAAGTATTTCCCTCAGTTTTTGAGAACCAAGTTATCAATTCAGTAGGAGACAACGCGCAAGTCATCTAGTACTTGCACATACAATCAAGAACCTTGCAACCAACATGATAAAGGGGTTGTCAATTCCTTCACGGCCACTCGCAAAAGTGAGAACTAATAAAGATAGTAAAATAAATATTTTTGGTATTTTTGTTGTATAGATTGGAAAGTAAAGATTGCAAAATAGTAAACGAGATGCGATGTAAATAAAAGAGATGCAATACAATAAGAAAGAGACCCGGGGGCCATAGGTTTCACTAGTGGATTCTCTCAAGATAGCATGTATTACGGTGTGTGAACAAATTACTGCCGAGCAATTGATAGAAAAGTGCATAATTATGAAGACATCTAAGTCAATGATCATGAATACAGGCATCACGTCCGTGTCGAGTAGACTGAAACGATTTTGCATCTACCACTATTACTCCACACATCGACCGCTATCCAGCATGCATCTAGAGTATTAAGTTCATAAGAACGGAGTAATGCATTAAGCAAGATGACATGATGTAGAGGGATAAACTCAAGCAATATGATATAAACCCCATCTTTTTATCCTCGATGGCAACAATACAATATGTGCCTTGCTGCCCCTACTGTCACTGGGAAAGGACACCGCAAGATTGAACCCAAAGCTAAGCACTTCTCCCATTGCAAGAAAGATCAATCTAGTAGGCCAAACTAAACTGATAATTCGAAGAGACTTGCAAAGATATCAAATCATGCATATAAGAATTCAGAGAAGAACCAAATAGTATTCATAGATAATCAAGATCATAAATCCACAATTCATCAGATCTCGGCAAACATACCGCAAAAGAGTATTACATCGAATAGATCTCCAAGAACATCGAGGAGAACTTTGTATTGAGAATCAAAGAGAGAGAAGAAGCCATCTAGCTAATAACTATGGACCCGAAGGTCTGTGGTAAACTACTCATGCTTCATTGGAGAGGCTATGGTATTGATGTAGAAGCCCTCCGTGATCGGTTCCCCCTCCGGCAGATCGCCGGAAAAGTCCCCAAGATGGGATCTCACGGGTACAGAAGGTTGCGGCGGTGGAAAAGTGGTTTCGTGGCTCCCCCTAATGTTTCTAGGGTATAAGAGTATATATAGGCGAAGAAAGTACGTCGGTGGAGCTACGAGGGGTCCACAAGGGTGGGGGCGCGCCTACCCCCCTGTGTGTGCCCTCCTGCCTCATGGCCGCCTCATGGCATTCCAGACTTCAACTCCAAGTTTTCTTGTTTGCTTTCGGTCCAAGAAAGATCATCGTGAAGGTTTCATTCCGTTTGATATTCCTTTTCTACGAAACACTAAAATAGGCAAAAAAACAGAAACTGGCACTGGGCCTCCTGTTAATAGGTTACTACCAATAATAATATAAAAGAGCATATTAAAGCCCATTAACATCCAAAATAGATAATTTAATAGCATGGAACAATCAAAAATTCTAGATACGTTGGAGACGTATCAAGCATCCCCAAGCTTAATTCCTGCTTGTCCTCGAGTAGGTAAATGATAAAAAAAATTGATGTGGAATGCTACCTAGCATATTTATCAATGTAATTTTCTTTATTGTGGCATGAATGTTCAGATATGAAAGATTCAAGACAAAAGTTTAACATTAACATAAAAATAATAATACTTCAAGCATACTAACAAAGTAATTATGTCTTCTCAAAATAACATGGACAAAGAAAGTTCATCCCTACAAAATCATATAGTTTGGCTATGCTCCATCTTCGTCACACAAAATGCTCAAATCATGCACAACCCCGATGATAAGCCAAGCAATTGTTTCATACTTTTGTATTCTCAAATTTTTTCCAACTTTCACGCAATACATGAGCGTGAGCCATGGACATAGCACTATGGGTGGAATAGAGTGGTGGTTGTGGAGAAGACAAAATAGGAGGAACATGGTCTCACGTCAACTAGGCGTATCAACGGGCTATGGAGATGTCCATCAATAGATATCAATGTGAGTGAGTAGGGATTGCCATTCAACGGATGCACTAGAGCTATAAATATATGAAAGATCAACAAAAGTACCTAAGTGGGTGTGCATCCAACTTGCTTGCTCACGAAGACCTAGGGCATTTCAGGAAGCCCATTGTTGGAATATACAAGCCAAGTTCTATAACGAAAATTCCCACTAGTATATGAAAGTGACAAAATAAGAGACTCGCTATCATGAAGATCATGGTGCTACTTTGAAGCACAAGTGTGGAAAAAGGATAGTAGCATTGTCCCTTCTCTCTTTCTCTCTCATTTTTTTATTTGGGCCTTTGGCCTTTCTCTTCTTTTTTCTCACACGGGACAATGCTCTAATAATGGTGATCATCACACTTCTATTTATTTATAACTCAAAGATTACAACTCGATACTTAGAACAAAATATGACTCTATATGCGTGCCTCCGGCGGTGTACCAGGATGTGCAATGAATCAAGAGTGACATGTATGAAAGAATTATGAAGGTGGCTTTGCCACAAATATGATGTCAACTACATGATCATGCAAGGCAATATGACAATGATGGAACGTGTCATAATAAACGGAACGGTGGAAAGTTGCATGGCAATATATCTCGGAATGGATATGGAAATGCCATAATAGGTAGGTATGGTGGGTTTATGGTGCCGGCAAAAGTTGTGTGGTACTAGAGAGGCTAGCAATGGTGGAAGGGTGAGAATGCATATAATCCATGGACTCAACATTAGTCATAAAGAACTCACATACTAATTGCAAAAATCTACAAGTAATAAAAAACCAAGCACTACGCCCATGCTCCTAGGGGGATAGATTGGTAGGAAAATACAATCGCTCGTCTCCGACCACCACTCATAAGAAAGACAATCAAAGAAACACCTCATGCTTCAAATTTGTTACACAACGGTTATCATACGTGCATGCCACGGGACTTGCAAACCTCAACATAAGTATTTCTCAAATTCACAATTAATTCACTAGCATGACTCTATTATCACCATCCTCTTGTCTCAAAACAATCATCAAGTATCAAACTTCTCATAGCATCCAACGCACTTTATATGAAAGTTTTTATTATACCCATCTTAGATGCCCATCATATTAGGACTAGTTTTATAACCAAACAAATTACCATGCTGTTCTAAAAAACTCTCAAAATAATATAAATGAAGCATGAGAGATCAATAATTTCTATAAAATAAAACAACCATCGTGCTCTAAAAAGATATAATTGAAGCACTAGAGCAAAGTTATCTAGCTCAAAAGATATAAGTGAAGCACATAGAGTATTCTAATAAATTCCGATTCATGCGTGTCTCTCCCAAAAGGTGTGTACAGCAAGGATGATTGTGGTAAACTAAAAATCAAAGACTCAAATCATACAAGACGCTCCAAGAAAAACACATATCATGTGGTGAATAAAAATATAGCCTCAAGTAAAGTTACCGATAGACGAAGACGAAAGAGGGGATGCCTTCCGGGGCATCCCCAAGCTTAGGCTTTTGGTTGTCCTTGAATTTTACCTTGAGGTGCCTTGGGCATCCCCAATCTTAGGCTCTTGCCACTCCTTATTTCATAATCCAACAAATCTTTACCCAAAAACTTGAAAACTTCACAACACAAAACTTCAAGAGAAAATCTCATGAGCTCCGTTAGTATAAAAAAATTAACCACCACTTTAAGGTACTATAATGAACTCATTATTTATTTATATTGGTGTTAAACCTACTATATTCCAACTTCTCTATGGTTCATACCCCCCTATACTACTCATAGATTCATCAAAATAAGCAAACAACACACGAAAAACAGAATTTGTCAAAAACAGAACAGTCCGTAGCAATCTGTAATGTTTGAATACTTCTGTAACTCCAAAAATTATGAAATAAATTGGTGGACGTGAGGAATTTGTCTATTAATCATCTGCAAAACGAATCAACCTAAAAGTACTCTCCAGTAAAAAATTGCAGCTAATCTCGTGAGCGCAAAAGTTTCTGTTTTTTACAGCAAGATCGCAAAGACTTCACCCAAGTCTTCCCAAAGGTTCTACTTGGCACAAACACTAATTAAAACATAAAACCACATCTAAACAGAAGCTAGATGAATTATTTATTACTAAACATGAACAAAAGGTAAAGAACAAAAATAAAATTGGGTTGCCTCCCAACAAGCACTATCATTTAACGCCCTTAGCTAGGCATAAAAGCAAGAGTAGAACTAGGTATTGCCATCTTTGGTATGCAATTCTTAAATTGAAAACACATAACCCTTAGGAGGTTGCTTGGTTTTATTAATGATCAAACTCCTCGACAAGAAATCGAGAACTTCATTTTTAGCAAAAGGTTCCTTAATGATATCGAAAAAGTTGGGGTGAACACTTATTGATTGAGGTCTTCATTTTCCTTACTAGAAGATTCACCCTTATTTTTAGGAACATAGATAAACTTGGCAACTTTGGTAGGAGGAGGATATGAGGTATTCTTAATGGCAGAAAAAGTGGACCCCAAGTTGGTAATAATATCTTCGAGTTTATCAATTCTAGTGGAATCTTGATCTATCTTCTCATTAACAATGGGTTCCTTCTCCCTAAGATTTTTCAGAGTAACTCCTACCTTAGATCCGTATTGGATAATTTAGTTGTGGATCTTTTTATCCAGATTTTCGATTGACTCTATAGTGGCAAATTTATTTTCAATAATATCAAGCCTTTGCATCACATGTTCCAAAGTTAAAATAGTTCATTGACCAAAAGAGGTGGTGGGCCTAGAAAATCTATCATAGCATTATAAGAATCAAAAGTATGGCTTCCCAAGAAATTCCCTCCGGTAATGGTGTCAAGAACATATCTATTCCAAGGAGTGATGCCTACGTAAAAATTGGGAAGAAGAACGGAAGTAGATTGCTTTCTAGTAGATCTATTTTGAGCATTGCAAATTTTATATCAAGCGTCTTTTAGGTTTTCTCCCTCCCTTTGTTTAAAATTAAGAACTTCATTATCGAGAGTATTAACAATGATAGGACGATTAGCCATGAAGGAAACGATCTAACACACGGACGCACAAGAAGCAAGCGAAAAGAGACGAACAGAACAGGGGCGAAGAAAAGGCAAAGGTTTTCGAAAAATCGTTTTAGAAGTGGGGGAGAGGAAAACAAGAGGCGAATGGCAAATAATGTAATGCGAGGGAGAAGAGTTTATGATGGGTACTTGGTATGTCTTGACTTGGCGTAGATCTCTCCGGCAACGGCGCCAGAAAACCTTCTTGCTACCTCTTGAGCATGTGTTGGTTTTCCCTTGAAGAGGAAAGGGTGATGTAGCAAAGTAGAGTAAGTATTTCCCTCAGTTTTTGAGAACCAAGGTATCAATCCAGTAGGAGACAACGCGCAAGTCAGCTAGTACCTACACAAACAATCAAGAACCTTGCAATAACCGCGATAAAGGGGTAGTCAATCCCTTCACGGCCACTCGCAAAAGTGAGATCTAATTAAGATAGTAAAATAAATATTTTTGGTATTTTTGTTGTATAGATTGGAAAGTAAAGATTGCAAAATAGTAAACAACATGCGATGTAAATAAAAGAAATGCAATATAATAAGAAAGAGACCCGGGGGCCATAGGTTTCACTAGTGGCTTCTCTCAAGATAGCATGTATTACGGTGGGTGAACAAATTACTGCCGAGCAATTGATAGAAAAGCGCATAATTACGAAGACATCTAAGGCAATGATCATGAATATAGGCATCACGTCCGTGTCGAGTAGACCAAAACGATTCTGCATCTACTACTATTACTCCACACATCAACCGCTATCCAGCATGCATTCTATAGTATTAAGTTCATAAGAACGGAGTAACGCATTAAGCAAGATGACATGATGTAGAGGGATAAACTCAAGCAATATGATATAAACCCCATCTTTTTATCCTCGATGGCAACAATACAATGCGTGCCTTGCTGCCCCTACAGTCACTAGAAAAGGACACCGCAAGATTGAACCCAAAGCTAAGCACTTCTCCCATTGCAAGAAAGATCAATCTAGTAGGCCAAACTAAACCGATAATTCGAAGAGACTTGCAAAGATATCAAATCATGGATATAAGAATTCAGAGAAGAACCAAATAATATTCATAGATAATCAAGATCATAAATCCACAATTCATCGAATCTCGGCAAACACACCGCAAAAGAGTATTACATCGAATAGATCTCCAAGAACATCGAGGAGAACTTTGTATTGAGAATCAAAGAGAGAGAAGAAGCCATCTAGCTAATAACTATGGACCCGAAGGTCTATGGTAAACTAGTCACGCTTCATTGGAGAGGCTATGGTGTTGATGTAGAAGCCCTCCATGATCGATTCCCCCTCCGGCAGATCGCGGGAAAAGGCCCCAAGATGGGATCTCACGGGTATAGAAGGTTGCGGCGGTGGAAAAGTGGTTTCGTGGCTCCCCCTGATGTTTCTACGGTATAAGAGTATATATAGGCGAAGGAAGTACGTCGGTGGAGCTACGATGGGCCCACAAGGGTGGGGGCGCACCTACCCCCCCTGAGCGCGCCCTCTTGCCTTGTGGCCACCTTGTGGCGTTCCAGACTTCAACTCCAAGTCTTCTGGTTTGCTTTCGGTACAAGAAAGATCATCGCGAAGGTTTCATTCCATTTGATATTCCTTTTCTGCGAAACACTAAAATAGGCAAAAAAAACAAAAACTAGCACTGGGCCTCCGGTTAATAGGTTGGTCCCAAAAATAATATAAAAGAGCATATTAAAGCCCATTAAACATCCAAAACAGATAATATAATAGCATGGAACAATCAAAAATTATAGATATGTTGGAGACGTATCAGGGGCCACCAGGTGGGGATAACCCACCTAGGCGCGCCAGGAGAGGGGGCACGCCCTGGTGGGTTGTGCCCACCCAGGGGCCCCTCTCTGGTGGATCTTGGCTGCAGAAATTCTCTTTTATTATATAAAAAATCCTTGCAAAGTTTCGATCCATTCTGAGAACTTTTATTTCTGCACAAAAATAACACCATGGTAGTTCTGCTGAAAACAGTGTCAGTCCGGGGTTAGTTTCATTCAGATCATGAAAATTAGAGTCCAAAACAAGAGGAAAAGCGTGAGAAAGAGTGGATACATTGGAGACGTATGATGCAGCAATGAGGATAATCCTCAGATCACGGACCCAGTCCGCATCATTGCTACTATCATCTTTCAACTTAGTTTTCTCTAGGAACATATCAAAAATATATAGGAGCTACAACGCGAGCTATTGATCTACAACATAGATATGCAAAAACTATCAGGACTAAGTTCATGATAAATTAAGTTCAATTAATCATATTACTTAAGAACTCCCACTTAGATAGACATCCCTCAAGTCATCTAAATGATCACGTGATCCATATCAACTAAACCATGCCCGATCATCACGTGAGATGGAGTAGTTTTCAATGGTGAACATCTTTATGTTGATCATATTTACTATATGATTCACATTCGACCTTTCGGTCTCCAGTGTTTCGAGGCCATGTCTGTACATGCTAGGCTCGTCAAGTTTAACCCGAGTATTCCGCATGTGCAAAATTGTCTTGCACCCGTTGTACGTGAATGTAGAGCTTATCACACCCGATCATCACGTGACAAACTGTCGCAATGGTGCATACTCAGGGAGAACACTTATACCTTGAAATTTTAGCAAGGTATCATCTTATAATGCTACCGCCGTACTAAGCAGAATAAGATGCATAAAAGATAAACATCACATGCAATCAAAATATGTGACATGATATGGCCATCATCATCTTGTGCCTTTGATCTCCATCTCCAAAGCACCGTCATGATCTCCATCATCACCGGCTTGACACCTTGATCTCCATCGTAGCGTCGTGGTCGTCTCGCCAATGATTGCTTCTACAACTATCGCTAACACATAGTGATAAAGTAAAGAAATTACATGGCGTTTGCATTTCATACAATAAAGCGACAATCATAAGGCTCCTGGTAGTTCCCGATAACTTCTACAAAACATGATCATCTCATACAATAACGTATATCACTACTAGGGAAAAGCCTAGTAGTAGCGCGGGTTTAAAGCCTACTAGTAGTGTGTGTCACCGCGCTACTAGTAAGGCGCTACAACTATTCCTTAGTAGTAGCGCGTGCAACACACGCTACTGCTAAGACACATAGCCGCATCGTGTATTGCTTCCAGTGCTACTGCTAATCTAACTAGTAGCAGCGTGTTTCCTGTCCAGCGCTACTAGTATACTTTTTTCATTTTTCTTATTTTTAGTGTATTTATACGCCGTTATACAAATTTTGGTACAGTACCAATTATGAGGTTGTTATATCATTATGTCCATAACAGTGTGTGAAATGAAGGTGGATTAGGTTCAAGTGGAGGCAGCATGTGGTGCATCTCGAAACTATACTACTAATCCAACTTGATCTACTTTGGATTAGTAGTACTTTCGATGTGCACCACATGTTGCCTCCACTTGAATCTAATCCGCCAACACAAGCTATTTAATCATCATCATAGTCATTACCACCAACACTGGCTATTTAATCATCATAGTCATAGTGTAGCACATTATCATCTTCAAACTCATTCTATCTAGCTAATCATCACCAACACTAGCTACGGTAGCTATCTAATCACCACCAACACTAGCTAATAATATCATCATAGTCATTACCACCAACACTAGCTATTTAATCATCATAGTCATAGTGTAGCACATCATCATCTTCAAACTCATTCTAGCTAGCTAATCACTCCTGCTGCTCTCTCTCAGGTAAAATAGCATAGAACATGTGTAGCTGTCCTGATTCATCATATTGGAGCATGCAGATGAACCTGTCTCCTAATTGTGGGCTGCACTTCTGATTGTTGCCCCCTACTACTCCTCTGCGATCCTTCACAATTTTGCTCCAGTCTTTCACTATTAATCATTCCTCGGTTTTAGAAATCATGAATGCACTCATGTGCATTGTAGGATGTCTTGGCCGTAAGCTAATCATTGCCATGCGACCTTTAGTCTCGATCCAATGAGGCACAACTATCACCGGGAGTCCCTGTTGAAGAACATCGTATTGACATACTTAGCAATGAAGTTTAGCTTAAAAATAATGTATGCAAAAGATGCACTGAGGACAAATAGTAAAAATCTTACCATCTTTCCTAAATAGATGTGACCGTAGTTCAATACGAACACTATTGGTCGCATATTTTGAGTACTAAGATTTTTAAGTCTAGGAAAATAATTTGTCTTGACAGCATGCAGATCCTCAAGCCATGAAACATAATGACTTATCTCCTTGCAGTTTAGTTCAGCCCCGGGATAGTGGACGGTCCTGTCTACCAAGCGTCGAACATGTTTGCTTGAATGGAAATAAGTTGTCAATAGAAATTAGTTGTCAACTATTTTTGAATAAACAATATCGAAGACATAAATATGGTTGGGAAACTCACATAATGGTAGAACTGGAGGCGTTTGCACATCGACCCAGATGTCGATATTACCTTCAATATCATCTTCCGGATGAATATCAAAGGTGATAACCATATCAAGCTCAAATGCATAAGCCTTGCATAGTGCTTGCCAAGTTTTGCATTCAAAATAGGTGTAGGTGTCTGCATTGTATAATTTTGCATCGAAAGTATAACCATGCTCGGTCTTCAAGTTAACTCTCTTTACCTTCATAGTTTTCATAGGACTGAAACCAATCTTATCCAGGACAAAAAATCTTGCATGGCATGGGATACGCTAGTAGAATAGTAAAAAGTTAAAATTATAAGTTGAAGCAAAATAAGAAGAAGTCATGCTTAATTACGAAAAAAGACTTGTCATTGTGACTTACTGTATCCACTTCGAAGGTCTCATCCAGCTTGATGTTGAAGCGCCTACCATCAACTAGGAAATTTCTGTCACATAGGTCGCGCTCGTCTTCACAGTATTCACACATACCGAAATCCTTTTTGTCGTCAGACATTTCCTATGTTCATAGTTGAAACACACGCTACTTAAAGTCAACTCGAAATGTCGTTTATTCTCTTACTAGCAAATCTGGGGCACTTGATATTTCCTACATATTCTAGCACAAGTCATGCTTAAATTCTCGGAAAAATCCAGCATGACCTTTGCTAAAATAGGACATATCGAGCGCATGAAATTTGCCGGAACGGAAATGAATCAACACTCTGGCAAAACATAGGCCACTCGGAAATGAATCAACACTTTGCACATGAGCATAAACTAGTGCTCATTGCATTTCAATAGTTCAATATTGACAATTTTTTTGAATATATCTTATAACCCGAACACTTCATTTGGTTAGGAAGCATAACTAAATACCCTAGTCTTACTTTATTCAACACTAAGGAGTGGATAAGGAGGAGGTGGACTTTTAGCTCACCGACTCGGGTGTAGAGGAAGTAGAGGTAGCTCGGATGACGATCACTCCAAGGAGACACGACTCTACAAAACCCGCATATTCCACCGAGTAAAATTTTAATTAGATCATCAAATCTCATATAGCATTCTTTGATGATAAAGTGATAATGACATAAATTCAACTAGTTCTATTAATTCAACTAGTTAAACTAAGCACTTACTAAAAATAACTAGTTCTATTAATTTTCTTACTAAAAATAAACTAGTTCTATAGTAAAATTTTAATTAGATCATCAAATCTCATATACCTAAATTTTCTTACTAAAAACAAACTAGTTCTATTAATTCAACTAGTTCAACTAAGCACTTACTATAAATAAAAATAATTGTTTTTCTTACTAAAAAATAGTAAAAAAGCTACATTATACAAGAACAGTACAAAAAAGTTTAGGGTTTAGGAGAGATGGAGGGAGGAGGGAGGAGGGAGGAGGGGGCGACCGGAGGAGGAGTGGAGGGGGGAGGAGGAGGGAGGAGGGGCGGCCGGAGGTGGAGTGGAAGGGGGAGGAGGAGGAGGGAGGAGGAGGGGGCGGTCGAACAAGGAGGGAGGAGGGAGGAGGCGGCGGCCGAAGGAGGAAGGAGGAGGGGGCGGCCGGAGGAGGAGGGAGGAGGGAGGAGGGGTGGCCGGAGGTGGAGGGGGGGACGCGGTAGGGAGGAGGGAGGAGGACGAAGAAGGAGAGAGGAGGAAGGATTACCACAGTGGAGGAGGGGGAGGAGGAGGAGCAGCGGCGGCCGACGACGGTGGTCGGTGAACGTCGGCGGCGCGCGGCGGACGAGAGGGTGCGGGGGAGTGAGAATGAAGAGGGAGAGTGGGGGCGGCGGGTTGGGTAAGGTAAAGTTGAACTTAGCAGTAGCGAGGGATATGATAAACTGCTAGTGCTAAGTTCAATAGTAGTAGCGCGCCTGCAGTACAGGCGCTACTACTATACCTAATAGGGTGGCAATGTCGTGGCATTTTTAATGGTTATGCGTTTTGTAACTAGCGCGCTGCTGCTACTTTTATAGTAGTAGCGCTGTTTATCCACACGCGTTGCTGCTAAGTAGCAGCAACGCCTTATTTTAAACCGCGCTGCTGGTAATATTCTGTGTCTAAGGTTTTCCCTAGTATCACATCATGTCTTGACCATATCACATCATAATATACCCTACAAAAACAAGTTAGACGTCCTCTACTTTGTTGTTGCAAGTTTTACGTGGCTACTACGGGCTTCTAGTAAGAACCGTTCTTACCTACCCATCAAAACCACAACGGTGATTTTATCAAGTTTGCTGTTTTAACCTTCAACAAGGACCGGCCGCAGTCAAATTCGATTCAACTAAAGTTCGAGAAACAGAAACCCGCCAACCACCTTTATGCAAAACTAGTTGCATGTCTGTCGGTGGAACCGGTCTCATGAACGTGGTCATGTAAGGTTGGTTCGGGCCGCTTCATCAAACAATACCGCCGAATCAAAATAAGACATTGGTGGTAAGTAGTATGACAATCACCGCCCACAACTCTTTGTGTTCTACTCGTGCATATCATCTACGCATAGACCTGGCTCGAATGTCACTGTTGGGAAACGTAGCATGTAATTTCAAAAAAATTCCTATGTCGTGCAAGATCTATCTAGGAGATGCATAGCAATGATAGGGGGAGAGTGTGTCCACGTACCCTCGTAGACCAAAAGCGGAAGCATTTGACAACGCGGTTGATGTAGTCGAACTTCTCATTCCGACCGATCATGCACCAAACGTACGACACCTCCGAGTTCTGCACATGTTCAGCTCGATGACGTCCCTTCGAACTCTTGATCCAGCAAAGTGTCGAGGGAGAGTTTCATCAGCACGACGGCATGATGACGGTGATGGTGATGTGATCCGCGCAGGGCTTCACCTAAGCACTACGATGATATGATCGGAGGAGTAAACTGTGAATGGGGGCACCGCACACGGCTAAGAGAACAATTGATGTGCTATGGAGTGCCCCCTGCCCCATATATAAAGGAGGAGGGGAGGAGGCCGCCGGCCTAGGGGCACGCCCAAGTGGGGGGAGACCCACTAGGACTCCTAGTCCTAGTAGGTTTCCCCCTTCCTTCTCATGGAGGGGGAAAGAGGGAAGGGAGAGGGAGGAGGAGAATGAAAGGGGGGCGCCGCCCCCTCCCCTTGTCCAATTCGGACTCCCATGGGGGGCACCCCTTGTGGGCTGCCTCCTCTCTCCCCTATGGCCCATAAGGCCCATTACTTTCCCCGGGGGATTCCGGTAACCCCTCGGTACTCCAATAAATACCCGAACCACCTCGAAACCATTCTGGTGTCCGAATATCATCGTCCAATATATTAATCTTTACCTCTCGACTATTTTGAGACTCCTCGTCATGTCCGTGATCTCATCCGGTACTCCGAACAATCTTCGGTCACCAAAACACATAACTCATAATACGAATCGTCATCGAACGTTAAGCGTGCGAACCCTACGGGTTCGAGAACTATGTAGACATGACCGAGACACATCTCCGATCAATAACCAACAACGTAACCTGGATGCTCATATTGGTTCCTACATATTCTACAAAGATCTTTATCAGTCAAACCGCAATGACATCATACGTCATTCCTTTTATCACCGGTATGTTACTTGCCCGAGATTCAGTCGTCGATATCCTCATACCTAGTTCAATCTCGTTACCGTCAAGTCTCTTTACTCGTTCTGTAATGCATCATCCCGCAACTAATTCATTAGTCACATTGCTTGCAAGGCTTATCGTGATGTGCATTACCGAAAGGGCCCATAGATGCCTCTCCAATACTTGGAGTGACAAATCCTAATCTCGATCTATGCCAACCCAACAAACACCTTCGGAGACACCTGTAGAGTATCTTTATAATTCACCCAGTTACGTTGTGACGTTTGATAGCACACAAGGTTTTCCTCCGGTATTCGGGAGTTGCATAATCTCATAGTCAAAGGAATATGTATAAGTCATGAAGAAAGCAATAGCAATAAAACTTAACGATCATTATGCTATGCTAACGGATGGGTCTTGTCCATCACATCATTCTGCTAATGATGTGATCCCGCTCATCAAATGATAACACATGTCTATGGTTAGGAAACTTAACCATCTTTGATTAACGAGCTAGTCCAGTAGAGGCTTACTAGGGACACAATATTTTGTCTATGTATCCACACATGTATCAAGTTTCCGGTTAATACAATTCTAGCATGAATAATAAACATTTATCATGATATAAGAAAATATAAAATAACAACTTTATTATTGCCTCTAGGGCATATTTCCTTCATACAGATAGTCGGTTACACCGAGGAAACGCCGGGTCTTCCATCTTGACTTGGGATACACTCCAAGGCACAAAAGGTCTTCGGTCCGGATGCAATGCGGCCCATGTGAGATAAGCCGACATCCTGAGGACCTCCTAGTTCAGGACTCCCTCAGTAGTCCCCAAACTAGCCTTCAACGCCGGAGCTCAATTACCCCGGGCCTTCTAAAGTCTTCGGCTTGCGAGGCGAGTTCCCCATCTTCACCCTGTTCGACTGATTCCAATAATTCAGCAAGCGATGACTTCTCAATCTATTACATAGTAGTGGTCCCCCACCATTAACTTTGTCAAGGGCGACCCTCAATTTCCGTGCGTTTGTCAGAAGGTGAACTGGCCGACGCTTTTTACGAGAACACCCTCCCACCACCAGAAAACTTGCCTATAAAATAAACCAAGGACGCATCGGGTGATTCATTCATCTTCAAGCATATTTCCACAGTGTCGGCTACGATCGGTCAACATGTGGTCAAAGAGCTTGTACGCACCGTATATGCGCAACAGTGACCGTATTTTCATGTCCCATCATACATAATGATGGAACAAGCGTATTCCAAAGTTCAGTGATCGTATCATCGCAACTTCAGTGACCCGGAGCATATTTTTCTCCTAGTATAAGAAAACCTGCGGTGAAACTTGCTCCGGGATCCCAACCATTTTTTTCTGACATGGGAGACTCAACCTTTTTCTTTAGAAAAATTGCGAGACCCAACCTTGTTTTTGCATGGTAATATGTGTATTATTCATATCATAAAGAACAAAGTTAAGTCACGTAAGGACCGACATGACAAAACTAAAAAGATAGCAGAACATCTTTGAGCTTGACACCAACGTCCGTCACCTGCCTTCGGCACCACCACCGCAGCCACCGAAGAAAAGAATGACTGATCACCTCCTTACCCGAGCTCGACGCGGCTCCGTCGCTGATATGCAGCTTTGCGGAACTCCAGGTGGCTCACCAAAAGTGAAGTCATTGCCGTTGAACGAATCAGACCGGGGCAACACCCCGGACATGCCATCGAACTCCAGATCTGGCACCCCATCACGACTAAGACGCCGAAGGAGGAAACCATACCTGCCATTCATGAACCACGAACCCAACACACTTTCCGTCTTCTAGATGTCGTCGATACAGACACAAACTGCATCCGCTCCTGGACTACCTCCCAAGCTCCGCGCTGACGCTGGAGCAAATATCGTCGCAATGACGGAGGCCGAGGACACAGGTCCACCACGAGGATGTCGCCGCCACCACGCCATTCTTACTTGAACAAACTGGTTTTTAAATTCAACCCCAACCATAAAACCAATGACCTTGTCAGGGAAGGATCTCAAGAATCTTTATTCAGCGTCGTCATCATCGCCGCTAAGACAATAAACAGGCTAAAAACCTAGACTACGAATAAAAATAATCCACGCACGTGGATCCAGCGACCCCCTCACCGCCGCGGACAGAGGGGAGCCGCCAGAGAACGGCCCGCCGCCACGACAAGAAAAATGATCTGCGAGACCCAACCTTAACAGCGAAGCAAATCCTATACTTTGCTTCGTGTCGTCCGTGTACGAATCTCCCTTTCGTCGCTTGACCGCAGTTCGATCAGAACCGTCCACGACGATTTCCGTGGTCGGCACGAAGGTTCTCGTCTCCACCCGCCGCGTACTGACTCAGCCATCGATCCCCTCGAACGTGTCGTCCGCCTAAATCTGGAGCGCCTGCCTACACCCCATCTACAAGAACCGCTCCAACGCAACCTCCTCCCCGACACGCCACGCCATAGACCCATTCCACCCAAAAGCCCCCCCAGATCGACCCCCTCCCCGCTCCCCTCGCTAAAGCCGAAATCCCCCGGGGCACACGCACGCACGCCCACCAGAGTTTTCCCCATCCCCCTCCCAAATCCCCCTCTCCCAAGCAAACCGATCTCCGGCGAATCGGAAGGCGAGAGATCCGGCCGCGATGGCGCTGGAGTGGGTGGTGCTCGGGTACGCGGCGGGCGCGGAGGCCATCATGCTGCTGCTGCTGACGCTGCCGGGGCTCGACGCGCTCCGGCGCGGGATGATCTCCGTCGTGCGCAGCGCGCTCAAGCCGATGATGTCGGTGGTGCCCTTCTGCCTCTTCCTGCTCATGGACATCTACTGGAAGTACGAGATGCGGCCCACATGCGACGACGAGCACGCCTGCACCCCCTCCGAGCACCTCCGCCACCAGAAGTCCATCATGAAGTCCCAGCGCAACGCCCTCCTCATCGCCGCCGCGCTGCTCCTCTACTGGATCCTCTTCTCCGTCACCTCCCTCGTCGTCAAGCTCGACCACCTCCAGCAGCGCGTCGACAAGCTCAAGAAGCGCGACGACTGATCCCCTCCCCATCGCGTCACGGCCCCGGCCGACGGTGTCGTTTCTTCGTCTTCCCCCGCGTTTATGTTCCTCCTAGATACACCCTGTGATGCATGTGTTCCGTGTTCTTCTTCCTTTGTAGTGTGGATGTTTGAGATCGTGATCCGGATTTCACTAGCGCTCTGTTATCACTTGCCTGCTTCAGATCCAGTTCGAGTAAAATAGGTCTTTATGCGATAAAGATCATCATGAACACTGTCCCTGCAAAATTTTCTTGCGAATGTGTCTCAGAACCATAAATTTGGAAAGCCATGCTGGAATCATACTTTTCATTAACTTGTTCCCCATGGATCTTTGTTGATTTGTCTTGTCAAATGCTTGCGAAATTAAGTTCAGGCCCCATGGGAACTGGAATAGCGCGTGTTTAGTTGCCCTGGTTGTGAAAGGTATCGAGTGTCTTGCTTTGCTGCGGAAACCCCAGATGCTTGCCTTGGTGGGAGATGATAGTATCAAGATTGTTTTGGCTAATGTTTGTTATTACGGTGGCTTGAATGTTTTATTTATGTCACAAGATGGAAGAATGCCTGCTTTTTATTGTGTGATTCTAATTCCTAGAGTGCAAGAGACTCGTAATTTACAGTACCATTTGGGAAGGGAAACAAAGACGAAGGTATAATACTCTGGTTCTGGTTATGAAGAACATATGATGCTAGTTTTTATTCATAACCTGGGTCAGCCTTTAGTATAGTACAGGATTTGTGCTTTGCAGCTTCAGAAAACTTTATCCATCTTCTGTTCTTCCATGTTCCTGTAACTTCCATTTTAGCTATTGATTTGTGTGGGCTGATTGTTTTGGAATGCATGCCTTCTTTTGATTCGTTAGTTGTTGCTTGATGTTTACAGTGCTTTATTATTTCTATTTTTGCAACTTTCCATCTGAACTTCGTAAAGCAAACGGCTATTGACAAGTTTGGATCAGTAGATGATGAATGACTGATGCTCTTAAGTTTGAACAACAGCAATTCTCCTGACGGAGTTTGATCAATGAGTGTTTGTGATATCTTATCTGCTTTCATTTTTTTGCTGTCCGCTTCAAACAATTTGTAGCTTCCCTTCAAGTACCTAAATCCCGCAGTTCAAAGAGGGAAGTATCTAAATCCTGGGCCTCACGTGCATCTTTTGATCATTGGTGTGTTCTCTGTTTTCTAACCTCAAATCTCTCGTGCTTCTCATTGAGAAGTGAAGTCAGAATTTACGTCCACTTGTCTTTGATCTTTTGGAGAACTATCTTTGATTTATAATACGCCTCCAGTCTTAATCATATCGAATTAATGTTATGGACTTGAGGTGGCAACATCTGGATGGAAATCAGGGGAGACCGGGAGAGGGAATCGGCGAGTTCAGCATTTTTGTTTATGCCCGCTTCTCTAATCTTTTGGAGAATTGGATCGCATCTGAAACTTGGTTGGATGCTACAAATAAACATGGGAAAGACAATGTGCCTGTTAGGCTTCAGAAGATCGTTCGGTAATTGCTTCGTATAGACTGTGTTCAGTTGACGAGTTTTGAGCCAATATTCCTATCCATCACGCAGAAGCATGTGCTTGCGATTGTTCTAAAAGTTCCAAGGTTTGCTGAAATCTGGTGAAGCTGGATGTTACTGGATGGGGAGCTTGATTCGCCAACACTGTACACTACGTGTTCTGCTGTCATAATGAGCCTGGTGTTCAGATATTTGGTGTGCTCTTCTGTCTCTCCCAACATCTCTGAACTGCTAATGTCCGGTGGTATTGCATCTGTAAGGTTTTAGACACTTCTTATTTATCTCTGTTCTTGTTCCTGTGCAAAGCTCAAGCAACGAGGTCCAAAGTAAACGAAAGTTTGTGTCGTTCTATAATAGAAGAAAATTTCAGGATGAATTCTACACAAATTAAAAGCATATGAATCTGCTATGTGTTTGGTTGTTGTTTGGGTGTATGTGTTTCTATTAGAGGCAGAAAGACAGAACTTTCTGTGTTTGCGTCAACTATAAGGTCGAGGATCCCAGAGGCAAAGCGGTGTGTCCTGAGCACATGGAACCGAGCCCTACGGCAGTTGCGGTGGCTCCCCCGGCTGCATGGTTTTCCTCCGGGCCAAAATCCCTGTTGTCACCTTAAGTGCCTCTCTCTTTGAGCTGAATGAATTTGGCACTTCGGTGCCTTTGCTTGTTAAAAAAAAAAACTTAAGTGCCAAGTTTAGCACAATTTGAACCCATTTGGATTTATTTTTGGATCTAACCTTTTTACTGCCGTTGTCATTGCTGGCGCCTCACTGACGTGGCTAAGTGGCTACCACTAGAGTTGTAACGGTAGCCCATTATAGCCTAAAGCCAGGCTCTCACCCGTTAATTCACACACATCTCCTTCCCCGAGTTGCTGCCCTCCCCCTCTCTCTCCTCCATTCAAAATCTCTCTTCATTGGGTGCCATTTGTTTGGTGAATCGGGGCCATTTCAATCACTTGATGTAGCCTTACTCATCCCCCACTGTTTGGCTGGTGTGAATCATCTCAGTTGATGGCATTGTTTACTTTGGAGCAAACCTTAGCTTTACTCATTTTGTTAAATCAATGGATATGATGGCTGGTGGGTTTTTTGTGCTTTATGATGTGCAGTAGGTATATTATTGTGGTATACCTATCACCTCGGATTTGCATTGAAATGTATACAAGGACAAACTTGCGAAATCAGAAGACAAGTCATTTGAATTGTTTTCCACCAAGGTTGAAGATCATTGGCTTGAAATTGACTTGAACCGGCATGCCTCCTCCCAATTCATGATATGAGCAAGAGTAGAAGTGTGCGGCACGTTGTGGATAGGGTCGAGGTGTGTGGCCCCAATGCTTCTAGCCAACCACCAACTACCCAAGCAAATGAAGTTGGCGCGTTGTGGATAGGGTCGAGGTATGTGGCCCCAATGCTTCTAGCCAATCACCAACTAGCCAAGCAAATGAAGTTGGCGCGTATGCCTCCAATGCTCATAGCCAACCATCAAGTATCCAAGCAAATGAAGTCGAGGTGAATACTAGTGCCATAATAATTCAAGATAATGGTGATGTTGTTAGTGATGATTTTGTGCAAGAGGAAGATATTCATTATAATGATATCGGTGATTTTGGATGTCCTTGTCGCGCAACATGACATGGATCATGAGCTCCCTTTAGGTGTATGTATGGGTATCACTGGGATGACGAGGGTTGGGGGAAGAATTTGACAAGGATTGATTCACTAAGAAAGAAAACCAAATCTTATTCGAGTTGACGGGAAAGGAAAAATAAACTCGCTTGTTTTGTGATCTTAGCCTTGCCCAGGCCATATTTGATGGTGGCATGAGTGGCGGCGATTGAACCGACACCCTGCTCGTAACCAGGCGAACCAAGGCCGAAGAACGAGGACGAGAATGCTTATTTGAAGAAATGCGTGAAGGTTGTGTGCTTGGAGGAGTTCAAGGTGCGGCTTAGTGACTATGCCATTAGGAACCATAGGCCATATATTGGTGGTCACTCCTCTAAAAAAGTGTGTTACACCATGAAATGTAACAAAGAAGCAATCCCATAGAAGGTCCATCGAAGAAGAATTTCAAAATCCAGCAAAGGGTGTTACAAAGTTGTGTAGTCACTCACAACTGCCCATCGCTGTCGGAATCAGGCCACCGTAAGGGACACCGTCAACTCAGGTTTGAGTATCTTGAGTATAAATTGATGAAAGAAATAGCCTTTGATCCAGCAATCAAGGTGGAGTTTCTCATGCAGACGGTGAAAAAACATTACAGATACGAGTCAAGTATGGAAAGACCTGGAACGGCAATGCAAACGTTGTTTGTATGGCGATTACGAAGAAGAATACAATCGCCTCTTGAGGTTGTTTGAAGCGATTACACATAGGAACCTGAACATGTACCATTTGGTCCAGTAGGATGTTGGAGTGTTCCACCGTGACTTGTGGAGTTATGGGCAATGCATCGGATGATTTAAGTATTGCCGGCCGTTTTTTTTCTATAGATGGCATTTTCTTGACCGACAAATACAAGGCACACTAATGGTAGCAATGACACACTCATCCAATAACAAATGTGTTGTTAGTGGCACTTGCTTTGGTGCTTTCCGAGCAGCAAAACAGCTGAGAGTGGTTCATGAGACATATGAGTAACAAGGTGAATGGGGATGGGAGGTATGCATCATGGGCCGGCTCCATGGCATACTCAAGGCAATAGACATTGTTATTCCATGTCTTTCAAAGCCTCACCGCCGATGGTGCATGAGGCATTTTGTGGCAAGCTTTTACCAGGCATGTAAGAGGAGGAGTTCAGCCAAGATCTAATCCATGTTTGCGTTACCTTCATCACCGATGCATTCCAATCTCAGCTATGAAAAATTGTAAGGAAAATATATTCTTAAAAAGGAATTTAGATGAGAAACACAAGTGGGCACGCGATCATGATAAGGAGGTTGGAGATACAGTGACACTACGAGCAACATGGTTGAATATTTCAACAATGTGCTCAAAGGTGGCTGTTGATTGTCGCTAAGTGAAGTAGTGGAGTGTACTTTATTCAAGCTTAACGAGTATTTTAGGAGGCATTCCCAAAAGACTGCCAAATGGATAGGTAATAATTTTGTTAAATTGTGAACTTATTTCTTAACCGTGAACTTTTTTTAAAACATGTTTTTTATTTGTGGGCAAAATAATTGAAACAAGAACATTTCTTGTAATTGTGAACAAAAAAAATTAAACAATTTTAGTTTTGATCACCTTTTGAACTTTTTTTGTAACCATGAGCTTTTTTGCAAACAAATTTTTTTAAAACACGAACGATTTTAGTTTTGATCACTATTTGAAAATGTGATCTATTAATTAAAACAGGAACATTATTGTGATTTTGAACAATTTTTTAAACCAGGAACCTGTTTTGAACATTCGGAACAATTTTTTGAATTTATGAACAAGGTTTCTTAAAACTGGAATATTTTTTGAAATCCCAAACATTTTCTTAAAAACATGAGCATTTTATAAAATTATGAATATTATTCACAAAATCACATACGTTATCTGAAGTTTGTTAATTTTTGAAACAAAGAAGAAGAGAATAAAAAACGAAATAGGAAAAACAAAAATAGATTCTAAAAAAAGTAAAGAAACAACAGAAAAAGAAAACCGGTTTAGACATGAACCATCTAGAATTTTTTTTTTGAGAGGTTCCAAAACCGAATCCTTGTGTATACTGCTACCGCTAAAATGGGCCGGCCCATTATGATATCGGTAGCTCGCTGCCCTATGCGATTCAGCGGTAATCTGCCGCAATTAGCGTCCTACAGGATTTTCCCGTCGACGGATCGGAGCGAAAACATGACTCGTTGACGGAAACTCGCAGGCTTAATCGACAAGGCTATAAGGTCCAATCGTACGTAAAGCATGGCAAAGGGCTTTACGAACTGCCAATGTGTGGAGCATCTACCACGTAAGCGCCCGGCGACGGCGAGCGGCAGATACGCCCCCTATTGCGCACCGGCGCCGCTAGCTAGCTACTACCTCCCTTCTCCGATCAATCCGGCGTCAACGAGGGAAACAAAACGAACATGAACCAAATTTTGAAGAAATCGGGCTCCGCCATCTTCCGGCTCCTCGTGCGCTGCAAGCCGGGGGTCCGACCACCACAGCCGCCGTTGCGCACGGCCACTAGGTCCTACCGCGCCTACCGGCGGCGCTTGCCGGCGGTCTCGCGCTCGGCCACTACCCCAAGCCATGGACTCCTAAGCGAAGGGCCGCGGCGCCCGGAGCTCATCCACTTCACCCGAGGCCGCGGCGGGGAGGCGTGGTACCACGACTGGCGGAAGGTGGCCGCGCGGGTTCTCGCCCCTGGCGCCGCGGCGATCGCCGCCTACTACCACAACCTCGAGACCGTGCCGTACACCAACCGCACCCACCTCGTCTTCCTCTCTCCCCGGGTCGAGCGGTGGCTCGGCGGGCGCGCGTTCGACGATCTCAAGAAGGAGAAAGCCGGCATGATCCTACCCGCGGAACACTACGAGAGCGTGCGCGTCAGGCGCATCACCTCAGAGATCGTCTGGGCCGCCCGATGCACCCTTGGAGTTGCGCCCGTCGATCCAGCCGGGGAGCTGCTGAATGACAGGTTCATGGCCAGGAACTACGGGAAGCAGGCGATGACGAGGCATCTCGACGGGCTCGATTGGGAGGTGATCGTCGTGGAAGATAGGAAGGTCAACGCGATGTGCGTCCCAGGCAAGATCGTGGTCTACACTGGATTGCTCGACTACTTCAAAACCGATGCCGAGATCGCCTCTGTGCTAGGGCATGAGGTGGTAACAAGATCTTACTGATTTATCTATTTGTTTTATTTTTCGACGAAGGAGTTTTTATATTAATCCAATTCAACATCCCTTCAAGGTTATACAGCCGCACTTAGGGCAAACCGAACCCGGCCTCTGCATACTATGTAATCTTGCGCGGGTTTACAATTTACAGTGAACCCATCAAACTGAAACCGGTGATTTTTTGCGCAGGTTGGACACATTATTGCGAGGCACTCGGCCGAGGCGATCACCAAGAGCTTGTGTTCCTATGCTGTGCAACGACTTGTCATGGGGCGGGACAGTCCAGACTTCATGAGGGGTGTATCGAAATTACTATTCACGCTGCCCTTCTCACGAAAGTAAGACATGTATTCATCACTTCTGCATTTTACGTTGTTCTCGGTGATCTACATTCTGAAGTAAATAGCATAAAACTACTACTTTACAGGTTAGGGTTCCAAAAAACTACCGGTTTTTAATTTTTCGCTGATAACTACCAAGTCAAGGTTTTGCTGTTTCAAAAAACCCTAAAAACAGAGTGCTTTGAAATTAATCGTGATTATGACAGTTGGGACCCGCACGTACGAGATCCATTTGTTTGACCATTTGTTTGACTGTTACCTTACATGTAGGGCCGATATGTCAGTATCTCTGTAAGTTAAAAAAAGCAATCAGGTCCCTGTAACTTTTTTAAAAAAGCAATCGGGTCCCTGACTATTTTCTGAAAAAAGCAATCGGGCCCTTAGCGTGATCTCTGAGGAACGGCGCGGGCAGCTCGCCGGCGACCAGGTCGCCGGCCAAGCGAAAGGTGGTGGCGCGGCCGTCGCATTCCTCGTCGCCAAGGCAGGGTTCTCTAGTCGGGCGATAGGCTAGATGGAGGAGCTCCTTGCCAACAGTTGCCGTTGCTCCTGGCCATGACTCGCGGCTGGCGGCGGCCCTTGCTCCTCGCACGCTCCTGGCCATGGCCACGCGGCTTGCGACGGCCCAAGCACCTGACATGGCCCGGCTAGCGGCGCCCTTGCTCCTGGCCATGGTGCGCGGCTCGCGACGGGCTGAGCCCTGGCCATGCCACGGCCCGTGTCCCTGCGATGCGGCTGCCCTCCGGGCGGCGTTCGTTCCACAGTCGAGCTTGTCTGGCGCGCGACGGATGGTGGAGGTGGCCGCCGGTGAGTGGTGTTTGTCGGAAGGAGGAGAGGAAGAAGAAAGAGACAGGAGGAGAGAAGAGAAGATAAGAGGAAGAAGAGATAACTTACACGTGGGTCCCACATGTAAGTTAACGGTCAAAGCAAACGGTTAAACAAACGGATTGTTTAGGAGTGGGCACGACCTGTCATAAAACGGTTTAAATCGCTAGCAACAAGTGTTTGGGGTTTTTTGAAACAGCCAACCCTTGGCTTGGTAGTTATCAGCGAAAAATTAAAAACCGGTAGTTTTTTGGAACCCTAGCCTGTAAAGTAGTAGTTTTATGCTATTTACTCCTACATTCTGCATGTGTGATAAACTGCAAATGTTATAAAAATGGTAGATTTTGCTTTGACCCTTGATGCATTAATTCCTCAAGGAGAGTGATACATCTAGTGTTATGTAATTGGCCTAGGACAAGTAGTGATTTTCTGTTCTTTTAGTGCTATAATTGCTCAAAGGATAGGGTATGTCTAGCTCTCATCTACTCCCTCCGTTCACAAATATTACAACCGTTCCAAACCGTATCTAGACAAATCTACGACAACTAATTCTGGGAGGAGGGAGTATAAGATGTTCTAGCTTTTTTGTGGATTGTGTGTATATATACACGTTTTAATGTGTTTGTTCACTCATTTGGTCCGTACGTAGATGAGAATTAATTACTCCCTCCATTTTTATTTACTCTGCATATTATGTTTGCTTAAAGTCAAACATTATATACTTTCAACAAGTTTATAGAAAATATATTAACATATACACCACCAAGTATGTATCATTGGATACATCATTGCATATATTTTCACATCATATAATTTTTTACTGTAAATATTCATATTGTTTTCTACAAACTTGGTCTTTGACTTCAATCAAAGCTAATATGCGGAGTAAATAAAAACGGAGGGAGTATGTCTCATCTAAATGACTGGTATATCCCGCAACAAAAAAATGATATTGGTATGGAAAAGAAGAAAGAGAAAACAAAACAAAATAAGCATGAATCTCCGCGCAAAGTCAAATGACACAACAGTTGGATGAGTCTTTGTTAATTCCCATCTACATGAGAGTTAGCAAATCTACAAAACATAATGTTGTTATTTCACTCCATACTATGCGGTTGTCAAAAAAAAAACAGAGAATTATTTCTATGTAATGCACAGGTAATAACTGCTATTCTTAATCATGACCATGTTTGATAGTGTCCATCATGTAGTCTAAATTCTAGATTTCCTTGTTATAGTCATGCAATCACAAACTATTATGTCTAATGAAATTTGTATATACTTGGATTCTTAGGCATAACCAACAATAAGTTTATTGCCAGTAGAATTCTGGATGGGCAATAGAATCATGAAAATTAGAAAGAAAGAAACATATTTTTATTTCCACATGGTTAGTCTCGTTTATGTTCCAACGAAAAAACTAGCCGGTCCTTTGGGTATGAAACCCATTTGGGCGAGAGTAGTACTAGGATGGGTGACCTTCTGAGAAGTCCTCGTGAAAGGGTTTTATATCTAGCCTACGCTAACTTGTTTGGGACAAAAGGCTTAGTAAGTAAGTAAGTCTGGTTAGTGTCGTTTATGTTCACGTCAATTTTCGTTCAACAGAATTTTTTTGCACCACTGCGTAAATAAACAAACTTTTGTGCTCTAAAAGAACAAGTTGTTGAGTAGCTTCCCTCATGAAAATTTATAGACACCCAAAGGAATTGCGTGAGCAAGTCCTTGCACTTATCATCTTCACAGGAATTGAGACCATTACTTTCCCTTCTATGATTGCCGTTCTAATATGACGGAGTTAGCCCAACACATACTGTTGCTTATATGGTAGAGTACTAGATTCAATGTAACATCCATGGGAGGCGTTACCTTATTTTTCAAAAAAAATCTATGGGGGCTGCGTGCTGTACAGTTCTCAACTTGGTCATTGTATTATCAAATATGTGCAACTATGTCTCATGTTATGAGTTCTCATGGTGTTACATGTTACCTTTGTAGGATGGAGATAGAGGCAGATCACATTGGAATGCTGCTACTTGCTGCAGCTGGTTTCGACCCACACATAGCCATTGCGGTCGAAGAGAAGCTAGGAAAGATCTCAAGAAATTCAGAATTGGAAAATTACCTCTCTACTCACCCTTCAGGTAAGAAAAGAGTGCAGTCCTTGTCGCAGGACAAAGTCTTGAAGGAAGCGATGGAATTATACAGGGAAGCTAATCCCGTCAAAGAAGCTGAACGTTTCTCCATTCCTGACCCCTTCGATATTAGGGGCAGGCGAAGCCAAGGTTGGAAATGGTAGGTGCGCAATTTCATTGTTGTGCTCCTTGTGTATGATCACGTCATGTACAGATGTACTTGTCTATGTATATTGCACTTGACTGGGTTGCATTTGCACTCCTTGTCTCCATGGACACTCCTTACGGCATAAGCGCGCTGGTATCACTATATGAACATGTCATACTAAAGAGGACATCAAGGGAGACAATAGGCACTAGGAAATAGACCACAAATCCATAATCTCCTCGCTGGGACAATGGCGGGAAGATGCTTCTCCATGCCAGTTGCATTCTTCTCCATCAGTATTAATCTCTTGAGTCCACAATGTGTGACGAGATGCAAATGGAAATATTTAGGCAACAAACTAACTAACTCAATCATATATGTAATCATTCTCCGTAAGTGTGGCATTTTTCTAGAGAGAAGGCTCGAAACGAGCCCTCCTTCCAAACAAAGCCAAAAATCTGCCAGGAGATTACAACTCACATCTTACACACACACACACAAAAAAAGAAAACAGTGAAAATATACAAAGTGTTCTGGAAGCAGGTAACATGCTCCAGAAACTACAAACAAAGATATGTAAAGGAACAAAGCAGCTCGGAGGCGATGAAGCTTTGCAATGTGATCAAACTACTACACAACAGTGCCTTGACGGAAGGAACAACCGGCAGGTGAATAGACACTCTCGTCATCTTCATGGCTCTGTCTGACACATCTTTGAAGGGAGCTCCATGGCCCCTCACCCTGGCACGAAGGGTGTCGATCCATCGAAAGATGGAGACACTCACCCAAGAGCTAAGAAGTGAACCGGCGCCATTCCCATATGGAAGATGAAACTAGATTACCAATTAATGAGGAGGTATATGTAGCACAACCACCGGTTTTTGAGGATCCCCATCACCCCGAACATGTTTATAAACTTCATAAGGCACTATTTAGTCTAAAGCAAGCCCCTAGAGAGCTTGGTCTGATTGCCTTAGTTCATTTCTAGTCTTGCACGAAATCGAAAGATTTTGGTGTGAATGTTGCATATTCAGGATGCCTCCTTTGATTTCATAAGGAGGCATTCTTGGTATGATTTTAGACTTCCCGGCTTTCATTTCATACCCCAAACTTTGGGCTTTGGTACCCTGAGGATGCCTCCTTAGATTTCGTTGGATATTTGGATTCAGATCATGAATAGGAAGTCCACCTACGGAATATGTCAATTCCTTGAAAGATCATTTGTTAGTTGGGCCTCCAAGAACAAAACTTCGTATCAACCTCCACCGTCGAAGTCGGGTATATTGCTGCAGTAGTTATCGCACTCAATTCTTATGGATAAGGCAGACTTTGAGAGATTTTGGTGATTACTAATCATGTGAGTCTGTGGCTGCAGGTGCTATGAACGATAGTGGCCGGGTGCTACGAGCAGCGAGCGTAGTCAGTGCCGAGTGCTGCGAGGTGTGAGTCGAGTGAGAGCAGTGCTCGAGGGAAGTGATTGCCGAGGGCGGTTCAGGGAGCGCAGCGCAGAAGATGAGGTTGGAAGGAGGCGGCTGCGTGCGTGTGTGACGTCCGTGGAAAGGAATGATACTAAGTCTATGTAAGGGCCTCGATCGATCTACAGCTAGTAGCTAGGGTTCATGGTGAAATGGGGAATTCGGTAGCGTGTATTTTCCTCCCAACCTCCCTCACAGCTACAAGTCCATTACAATCGGCCGCAGCCGCCGTCCAAGTCCAAGCCAACCCAATTCAAACGTTATACAGTGATATTTAACTACCGAACCCATTCTGGGCCATCATTCCATCTGGGCTTCGTCTTGGTGCGAGTGGGCCGCGCCGTGGGCCCGCTCGAGGCCTGGTTCCTTGCCGTTGCTTCCTCGCTTGCCGGATCATGAACAGTATCTGAACCTGTTGTCGCCTGGTGACGATCTTCAGTGTCCTGTGCCCGCGCGTCGCTGACAGTCTACCGTTTGATAATCGAACGGCTTAGAAGGGAACCGATCCTGGGTCAGGATCGGTCGACTGCCGTGTAGCAGCGTCCTTCAACAGTTCTTAAGAAAAAAATCGTCGCCCTTTGACAAAAACTACTTGCCCCTTTTTTCAAGAGAGTTCACCTTATCAGTTCTTCTCAAGAAAAAGAATCACCTCATCAGTTCAGAAGTTGGCACAAGAATTTCACTAACCGCAAGATTCGCACGGCCGGCGGGAGCAGGTGTTGACTCTGGAAACTTTTGTCCCGCATAATTCTGAACCGAAACACCGAAAAGGACTTGCTACTCTCGCCGTTGAATCTCTAACGATTGTATATAGTTAGTGCCAACCACTCCACTCCTATCGCAAAAAAGTAACTCATCAACAATTTGTGCACTCCAAACTATCGCCCATCTCTCCTTTTCGGCCTTGCTTTCTCTGAAGATGTTGCAAAATATGTCCACACGTTGAAACTTGTGATGACACGTAGCCATCCTAACCAAACCGATCCCGCCGTCTGATCTTGTTGTCTTCTCATAATTCCATTCTTTAGTTCCTTCAGTCTAGTCATAGTCTTACGACCATAGCCTGCCTAACCGCCCACATGCATCAATCTCACTCTCATGACCAGAACTAGGTATAATAAGAAGAAAAAGCAAGAACAATTGCACACTGAATGTTGATCAGATAATTATATTTCTTGTGATAGAATCAACTCACATGGGTTTAAGTCCTAAACTTGGCATGAGTGTTATTTTGAAATTAATCGGTTTGGTCTTTTGAAGGTGCTCATAGGAATAAGCGTTCGTGTGTATAGACGAGGCGTCGGTAGTCAAGAGATGATGGTAGAAGCGCCTTCAACGACGAGTTTGCACAATCCGATAGAAACACAGGATCTCGGATCAAGCTATGTCGAAGCGCGCATGCGTGTCTTTGGTGAAGGTGGTGGATCGAAACTCGGCTTTGGGGTGAAAATCCCAAGACTGATCTATGGTTGGACTCGTCATCATTGACGCACGTGCGGTGTTTCCTTCTTGAAGGCTTAGCATAAAAGCTGTGTATTTTTCACTCAATGGTTAATTTTTTTTTGCAGGTGCATTCAATGGTTAATTGGTGGAGCTACTATCGCGAGGCACGTGGTCTCAGGTATTTTCTTTTTCTGGTTGAATTTGTTCGGCTGTTGGATTTTATTTTTCTAATAATATATAGTTTCGTGGATCATTCGATGCAGAGGCGAGGCTTATCCTCTTTTTCGGAAAAAAAATCTACGTTTTTTCCTCAAATGTAAGAACAATTAAAATTCAGCATTGACAGAATCCAAACTTATTTAACCACCGTCATATGGAGGGGTTCCTATTACTTATACTAGACAGAAACATCGGAGATAATGATCCATACAAGTCACTCACGCTAACCACTACGAAACCAACCAATCATATCACATCAGGAAGCACGGGCAACCACTCTCCGGTACAAACTAGCGCGTGGCCGTCAGAAGAAAACGTACAACGATCGGCGAAACTTTCCAACATCGAATCATCGGCGGATCAGAAGACGGCGAGCTTGAGGAGGACGCCAGCGGTGGCCGCGAGAATGGGGCCGACCTCCATGCGGTAGCCGCCGGACCCGGACGGGTTGGTAGGCGGCGTCCCGGCCGCGGGGGTACCGGGGCTGGAGTCGCCGGCTGTGACGGCGAGCTTCATGCCGGCGGCGCAGTGGGTGCCGATGGTGCAGATGTAGTAGTTCGCGCCGGCTTTGAGGGTCATGGTGGTGGCGCCGCTGTTGTCACCGTTGGTGTTGCTGGAGCAGGCGTCGTACTCGCTCTTGGTGACTTCGGTCACTGTGTGGGCCTGGCTGGCGTAGTTGAACACTGAGAAAACAGAGAGCAGAAAATATTAGGCCACGATGAGTCCGTGTTGTTACCATTTCTAGTTCATAGAACAGAAATTAATTGTCACTAACAATTCCAAAAAGAATGTTTTGGAACAAGAGTTGTATGATTAGGACTTGTGCAATATAGTTTTTTTTGTGTGCAAGAGCAGAATAAACGTACTCCTAGCTAAAAAAATGAAGAAAAAAACATAATTTTTTTTTGAGCATAAGAAAAAAACATAATTAAGGTCATGTGCATGCTAATCCAGTGAACAAACTGAGGGTCCAATTAGGTTTTAGTGGCTGACCAACACCAGTTGTTCTGCTTTCAAAAAAAAAACACCAGTTGTTCTAGCATCCAAAATAACCGTGTGAAGTAGTAGTGTTGAGACCGGACTCACCGAGCTTGTCTCCAACTGCGAAGGTCTTGCCGCTGGCCCAGGTGGCGTAGTTGGCGCCGGTCGTCCACCCTTGCCCGTCTCCGACGGTGAACGTTGCCGCAGAGGCCGCCGCAGCGCAACCCAGGACAACAAGGAGCGCGATCAGAGGGGAGGCGCAGGCCATGGTCGAAGTGAAGGCTCGGAGCTAGCTCAAGAGAGGGAATCAAACGTGTGGAGTAGACGAAGGAGCTAAGCTTGGCTATCGATCGATGTCTCTCGCTACTAACTGGATTGCGCGATTGACAGGGAAGCTTGGATGGTCGTTTTATAGAGCCATATGGGTCACGTGCTTGTCACGGGATCAAGAGGCCACCTGGCCGACTAAGTTGGTCAGTGTTTGTGTTACATTTCTTTCTATTTTCTACTCCCTCTATTCCAAAATAAAAAAAATTAATACAAAATTGAGTCATCTATTTTAGAACGGAGGGAGTACATAACTTTTCCCTTGAAAAATGACTCAGATATCTTGATCAAATCAGCAGGATAAATACCCCTATAATAATAAAATAAAAAATAATACATTGAAGCGTTTTGTTTCACATTACCGAAAAAGGCTTTTTTCTCTGTTTTTTATTTTTCCCGAGGAACCAGCAGGAGCATTGCATTTTCATAAGGAAGAGGTGAGAAACCAATATGTACAAAGTTGGGCACGTTTTGAGGGGATCTGGCCAACCCTAACAAGACAAACACAGGCTCAGCCAATACCCACCATGAGGCACGACTACCAAACGCCCTCTCTTTTTGCTTGATATCATCGATGGCTAGCATCGCCACCTCATAGTGCGTCATGCGGTAACCCGTAAAAATGCGCCTATTCCTCTCCTTCCAAATGTTTCACAAGGTATAGATCAACCCACCTCTATGACGCATGCGGCCCTGCTTCGCCTCCTTTTGCGATCAACTCATCCCATCAGCAGGAGACATTACCAGGGACCGATAGGAAACCAGAGACTAGCAAGTCGTTGTGTGTCTAGGTGGACACATGGTTCTAGGCAGCGACTGAGAAGGGGCAATCCTTGCAAAGATGGGTCGCCGTTTGGAGCCTGGAGACAAAGCTGGCATCTTGGGTCATGTGGCCAGCCACAAATAGCCAACATATCGACCGTGAGGATTCTCTCATGCAAAAAGAGCCAAGCGAAGAACTTGCACTTGGGCTCGACATATATAAAGCAAATCGTCACAAGCACAACCAAGTTCTAACAAGGTACCAAGGCAGCGCACACGACACCAAAGTACACCGATAAAAGGTACCACATAAATTGGTTCTGCTGCCAGCAGCTTAACAAGCCCTAAGAGAACAAAACGGTATAGGCCGTGAGGAAGATCAAATGAGCTAGTTGTGGGTCGAACGGCAACAAAGGGAGTGGAGGCGCCAAACGGATAGCCAAGGATCTAAGACCTGCAGCGAGAGTATCTGTGGCGCCACACTCTGGTCCACGGCTAAGTGGCTTCCACAGCTGCAAAAACATATAGTTTGTAAGTAGCATCAGTAGACCACCACATGGGAGAGTACTCAATGACAAGCTTATTGCCAAACGTCCACAAGATACACGTGAGAACCCCAATCCCAAGCCAGCTAATGTGGCGGGACCTCACCAAGGAAGCTTGTAATTCCTCATATGGATCAGAAAGTTTGTGTCGCACCACCCACCACCCACCACCCACAACTTCTGAGAAGCAATTTCAGAGTAATTGAGTCGTACCACAAGAGAATAAAATATGGTTGAAGTCTTTGTCTGTGGCACACAGAGGGCAAATAACAACTCAAGGGCCATTGTGTTTGAGTACCCCCACCCCTGAAAGGACTCGGACATGAATCCACTGCCACAAGAATATCCTATTTTTTAACGGAAGCCAGACCGACCAAAGCTGGGCAAGAGGCTCCTGACTTGGGGCGGCCGCAGTGGCCTGGTACAGCGATCTAATACAGAAGCAGCTGCTCCACCCAAGGTGCCAAGACAACTGGTCCAATTCTAAGTTGGGAGTGTGAAGTGCAACACACTCCAGCATATCTTCACAGGCTGCCTGCTCGAGGGGGGCGAAGGCACTTCGGAAAGAGATGCTCCCTAGATCAATAAGGGCAACAAAAGTGAAGAATAACTCGAGGAACCATGCAGCAAAGGGGTGGTTGCCCACCCACCAATCGAACCAAAAAAGGGTTGACAACCCAGATCCAACCGAGATTGACAACCTAAGACGAAGGAAGGGGAGTCACTAGATAATAGATTGCTAGAACTGGGACCCACCCGAGCATTGGTTGAACGCAAAGGGTTGACCCCATAGGATATTTCGCCTTGACAATATCTAACCATAGCCCGCCCTCATTTTTCCAATGTGCCACAACCGTCTTGTTAGAAGCATGATATTCATATGCTTGGACGACATGATCCCCAAACCACCCGGTCTTTAGGTTTACAAATGTCGGTTCAATGAACCATATGATATTTTTTGTTTATCCCCCTCGCCGGCACAGTATAATTTGGACTAAAATTTCGCAATCTCGTGATGAAGGGTTTCATGTAGGATATAGAAGCTCATGGTGAACATGAGCAATCTCGACAAGGACCATTTAATGAACACCGACTGAGCCGCCTTGGAGAGCCACTGACCCGGTAAAGACTTGACCGGATGTTGGACCTTGGTCACTGTCGGCCTAAGATCTGAAAAAGAGTTGTGAGTCACTAATTGGTATTCCCAGGTAGGAAGTAGAGAAAGACCCTAGAGTACAGTTAAGACAGACGGCAATGCTTTGCCTCTCATCTGCAGAATAATCTAGAACCATCACTTCACTCTTGTCGAAGTTGATGGTAAGCCCAGACATCTATTGGAAGCAGAGCGGGAGGAATTTGAGGTTCGTGATATCCATGGCGGAACCCTCAATTATGATGATCGTGTCATCGGCATATTCTAGCAAGGAGATCCCACCCCCGACCACTAAATGAGGTCCCACACCTTGGATATGCCTGGCCAACTTGCCTTTATCAACGATGGCTGCGAGGGCATCAACCACCATATTAAAAACGAACGGGGAGAACCGACCCCACTAGTGCAGAACCGAGCTATAGCACCGGTTCGTAAGGGCCTTTAGTCCCGGTTCTGTAACCGGCACTAAAGGGTGGGGACTAAAGGTCCCCACCTTTAGTACCGGTTCTGCACGAACCGGGGCCAAAGGCCCACCACGTAACACCAACTGGTACTAAAGGATAAAAAAATTTGAATTTTTTTGATTTTTTTTAATTTTTTATTTTCAAAATTTTGAATTATTTGACGATTTTGTCTCTAATCACCGCTCATCATTGCTCTAATCACCCCTCATTATTCCAAATCGTCTAACTTCCCGGCCGGTCACCCATCCTCTCACTACTCCAGCCTGAGCATGCTTAACTTCCGAGTTCTATTTCCCCTAGTTTCCAAATCTGCACGTGTTGTTTACCTGACAATAGTAAGCTGTCAATCCTATTAACCCTCAGAAATTTAGCTTGAGCATGAAGTCACATGTTTCACCGTTTTAGTTTGAAACTATTATTCTAAAAAATAATTATTATTTAGTAACCGAAATATTTCTTGAATAAGTAGTTTGACCATAGTTTGACCAGATTTGACCATAGTTTGACCAAAAGTCAAAAAAACTATATCAATTATTTATTAACACTAATATTTCTTGAATAATTTGAGCATATCTTTTTTTCCATAGTTTGACCACAATTTGACCAGATTTAATGAAAATAAAAAAAACTGAAATTTGAGCATATCTTTTCTTCCTTTTAGAATTTGAGGATTCTAAAAAATTGCAAACAGGCCATAGGCGGTCAAAATCGGATGCGGATTTTCGTGCTGATTTTTTTGATATATTATGCGGATTTTTTCGACATCGTATGCAAAAGATATGGCCGTTTTACATTTTCATAACACTTTTTTGCAGAACATGTCCAAATTTAAGTTTTTAAATTTTCGTAACTAGTAGATGTAGTAACATAGCTACATCTCGAAGGATTTTAATTTTTGAAGTTTTTATCATTTTCTTTTGCTTTTTACAAAACTGAAAAGGCGATCCACCGGGGTAGAGTTTGAAAATGGGCCCTTTAGTCCCGGTTTGTGTCTCCAATCGGGACTATAGGTCAGACCCCTTTAGTCCCGGTTCGTGGCACAAACCGGTACTAAAGGTTAGCCCTGTAGTACCGGTTTGTCCCACGAATCGGAACTAAAGGGGCTCGTGGGGCCCCGCCTGATGTCAGCCTGCCACCACCCCTTTAGTACCGGTTCGTGGCACGAACCGGTAGTAAAGGTTTGACACGAACCGGCATTAATGCATAGCCATTCGAACCGGGACTAATGGTACCATTAGTACCGGACCAAAATTGAATCGAGACTAATGTGTCTCACATTAGGTCCTTTTTCTACTAGTGCCCCCTGTCATTTTTGTGAAAATAAGGGCCCGCCTCGCCACTAATTAATGGCGGTGCAACCGCTTGATACCACCCGCATTACCCTAGTAACCCAGCATCATCAAAACCCTTCCGGAGCAAGACTACCCGGAGGAAGGACCAGTACACCGTGTCATACGCCTTATGAAAGTCAATCTTAAGAAACACCGCCTTTTGATGCTTTATTTTCACATCATGTATAACCTCATGGAACACTAGGAGACCCCATCCAAAATAAATCGACGATGAATAAAGGGCGGTTGATTAGGATGATTCAGATGATCCGCGAGGAGGGCCGCTTTATTGGCGTGCATCTTAGCCAGGATACGAAAGATGGTATTAGTAAATGTGAATGGTCGAAATTGGCGAATTACAGAGGCCGAAATTGGCCCCGCTGACCACCGTCGCTCAAGTTTGTTTTTTGAAGAACTCCATAGAAAAATCAATTGGTTCACTATATAAAACCAACAATTTTCACTTTTGTGCAAGCTCACGAACCAATGTTTTTCCGCATGAAATTTTACACATGTAGTATACATCCATATGTCCATGTGAAAGTATTTTCAGAATTTTTTAAAATTTGAATAGTGATTTTTTGAATGTTTGAAAAAAATGAACTTTAGGAGGCCGAGCACCAAAACACTGCACCTCCCAGACACCACCTTTTTCCACTAATAATCGTCCGAGCAAGTGTACGGGGAACTTGGTCCAAGCGCGTTGCGACTTTTCCTCTCATTTTCATATTCATTATGGATTCATGCATGCATGGCGCATGGTAGCTGGTAGGTGCGGGTCGTAGTCAATGATCGTAATCTAGCCGCCGCACCCATGGCATTTCGGCACACGAAGATAGGTTCGTCTGAATTCTTTATTCGCGACGGCCATTTTGTTAAGATAACGAACGATACGCACCGGTTATGTTTATCTTCTTATAACCATTTCGTGGTACCGATACTTCTAGTAGACGGCATGCCTGCTGCCTGTTGTAGCACAACGCACCACGCGCATGCACACAGCGAAAGGCGAGTAATATTACTGCACGCCGATGGAGTGGTTAACGAGCTTATCGATGCCACTCGCCAAAGTTTGACGGAAAGCACGTGAATTGTTTAGCCAGCCCAGTAGTGGCAGAGCACGTACGTACCACCCTCGGGGACATCCGATAACCTATGGTGGGTGCCGGGGCTGCACGGGGAAGAATTGAAGGAGTGGGTGATATCCATCCGTCGGCTTGTGATGTGGCATGCATAAGCCGGTATAAGTGACTATTCCCTTCGTTCCTAAATATTTGTCTTTTTAAAGATTTTAAATGGACTACCACATACAAATGTACGCAGACATATTTTAGAGTGTAGATTCACTCATTTTGCTCCGTATGTAGTCATTTGTTGAAATCTCTACAAAGACAAATATTTAGGAACGGAGGGAGTAGACGTCTAGACCTCGCATAACGCATGCTCTAAGGAGTAAGTACGCTACCTAATCCCTTTGTGAAAACTCCAAAACGGATTAAGATTACAGTTCTCATTTTTGAAGAAAACTTCTGTGATGTCCATTGATCTAATCATTCGTTGGAACTGCAGAAATTCGTAGGGGCACACATATGTTCAGTCGTGCCCGGTTGCACAGTTGTCTTGCGATCCGCAAACTCGTTTGATTACCGTAATTTCCTGCATGATTTTAAGTTTTATTTCTGGAACTTAGTGTATTATCATTTGTCCCTATCAAGTTTTAGCATGTGAAACTTAGTGAAGCTTAAAGAACTCGTTAAACGTGGTCTTATTTCAAAGCCCTTGTCACAAGGAACCTGAATATGCATCATTAACCATTGAGATTGTAGAGCAGGCACTAGCATGGATTGATGCATTTCAGTTAAAAGACCCGGCGTAGCAATGCCTTGCATTAAAATACTACTTCGCGTAGTTATTGAGCTTAAAAATCATTTTTAGAGTTCTGTATTTTAGAAATGGTATGAAGAATTTATAGAGCCCATGAAAGGAAGATAAATGACTGAACTTCTGGTTCAAAAGATATAATAGACTTAAATTTCAAAGTCCAAAGAAATAGCATGAGCCATGGGGTTTGTGTCCCGACACTTGCATGCCACCGAATAACAACCCTTTTGAGGGTTCCTTAGGGACCGATCACTTTGTGCAGATTGACTAGATGCAGGAAGCCTCCCACTGGCAGTGATCATGTTTTTCAGAGGAGTTCGATGAACTCTTCGCGGACCTATGCCTACTATCTACTAAGTGCGTGCTAGGGAAAGAAAGCAAGCTAAGCAGTTCTCACTATATCACTACTAGGGAAAACCCTAATAGTAGCGCGGGTTTTGAGGCTATCAGCAGCACGGGCACCCGCGCTATGAATAAGGCGCTACAGCTAACCGTTAGTAGTAGCGCTGTCTGTACCCACGCTACTACTATTGACTATATCAGCAGCGCATTTCCCGAACGCGCTACTATTAGTTAGCTGTAGCGATTTCCTGCTCCCGCGCTACTATTATATCTTCCACCATTTCCCCATTCCGGCTTCAGTAAACTGCAATTTTCAGATACTAGTTCTACTAGATATCAATTTCATAAAGCATTATAGGTACTAGATAGTACTCCCTCGGTTCCAAATTACAATTTCATATATACTCAACATGCATCCTCAAGCAGTACAAGGTGACATCGACTACGATCATCATATTTAGTTCTAGATGATATCGACGACGATCATCATATGTAGTTCTACATGATATCGACGATGATCATCATATGTAGTTCTAGATGATATAGCCACACATATGTAGTTCTAGATGATATCGACGACGATCATCATCCTCAAGTCTGGGCGGTGGATGTTCCTGATAGTAATTAGGATGGCCTGTCCAACACGAAGATTCTTGCCAACGAGGAATCTCTTCCACCCAACCAAGTTTAAGTGTGTGCGACCGTCTGTGTCCATGCGGTAAGTACAGATGGTGATGGAGCCCCTTGCGGTAAGGCGTAGTTCAGCTGAGCCTTCTTCAGCAGGCTCGATACCACAACTCACAGATAGGTTCTTTGGCAATTTCTGAATAAGAAAAACATATCAATTAATAAATAGCCTCACACATACTCTTGCAAATATATTTCTATTAAGTCTAGATTTCTACACTATCAAAAGACACAGTACTACGCATTTGTACTAATTAATCATGAATTCTACTAAGCATATCATTGGACTCTACACTAAGCATTTCATCGGATTCACTAAGCATATCATCGGATAATTTGCATTTGTAAGTATAACAATAAAGCATATATATCATCAAATTACTACAGTCCGTACGTATAACATACCATTTCATGCCGATCGACCATGATACTTGTCAGGTGGGTCACGAATGGCACCCCGACAAAGTCATCACGTGGCGGAATTATGTCCCATAGGTTGCACACCTCGTCCTCGCTCAGCCTCATTCTTTGAGCTACGATGGCTTCATGAAGTGGGTCCTCATTATCTTCATCATCTTCGTCATCTGCATCATCTTCGTCATCTTCGTCATCTTCATCATCTTCGTCATCTTCATCATCTTCGTCATCTTCATCATCTTCCACCAGGTTGAGATAAATTAAATGACAGCCAACTTGGGTCTTTCTGCTCTGAAGGAGAAGCTGCTCAACTCACCACCAGTAAGACGCATGCGGGCAAGGAAACGGGCCCATCCATCTCCTCCAATATGTGACATATTGCGTCCTTTCTCGACCTCCATAGTGTACGGCCCCCAGGAGCCTCAAATGTCACAGTGTCTCCTGTTAGCTTGTTGTCATAGTGTACGGCCCCCAGGAGCCTCAAATGACACAATGCAGTAATGCCAACACTAAAAATAAAATAGTTGTTACATTTCATCTAATTTCTTACCACCGCATGAAGAAAACTCGGCTGGAAGTAGATGCCGAACAGCTTGCCAGTTGCAAGGCTGCTGGCGCACCCTGACTTGCGCAGTCGACATAGTGGTGGTGGTGGTGGCGCCATTTTCCTAAAGCAATATGAGCAAAGGATTAACGATTAGATGACAAGGTACCACCTACCAAAGCATTTCGATGACACCTATTGCTTAAGATAATTGATTAAAAAAGCAAGTGGCAAATTTATCTAAATTGGCACCTACAGTTTGCCAAAAAATAACTTATTACAAAAAAAACAAAAGCATCTACCTATCCATGTACAGAAAAAATAATAATAAAATGGTGCATACTAAATCAACTAGCATACTAAATCAATTAAATGACACAATGCTCTAAATCAACTAGCCTACTAAATCAACTAAATGAAAATGTTCTAAATCAACTAAATCAACTAGCCTACTAAATCAACTGAATCATGTCAACTAAATCAAAATGTTGCATATAAACTAGCCTACTAAATCAAAATGTAGCAGGGAGGAGGGAGAAGGAGGGGCGACTCGAAGAGGGAGTAGAGAGTATGACGGAGGAGGAAGGCGGAACGAGGAGGGGCCGGCTGGCGGCGAGTGGAGGGAGGACGGAGGAGGAAGGCAGAGCGAGGAGGGGCCGGCCAGCGGCGAGTGGAGGGAGGATGGAGGAGGAGAGCAGTACCGAGTCCAGCGAGGAGGATGAGGTGACGGCGACGCAGATCAGAGGAGGGGCGACGGGGGAGGACCGGCGGCGCGGGGGGTTGAGGGGGAGATCGAGTGAGTGTGTGGATCTGTGGATCTGGATTGCGACTAGTTAACTTAGCAGCAGCAGTTATTGCGTAAATGCGCTACTGCTACGACCCATAGCAGTAGCGCTCTTCGTATTAACGTGTTGCCGCTATAACTGGCCTCGTGGCAGCGTCGTGGGAATTTTAGCAGTAGCGCGTCTTTGAGTGCGCGCTACTGATAAACTTGTTTCAGCAGCGAGTTTTGTCCGCGCGCGCTACTGCTACTTAGCAGCAGCGCCTGATTTTAAATCGCGCTGCTGGTAAGATTCTGTGTATAGGCTTTTCCCTAGTAGTGTATGCCTGATGACCAAGAAAGCTTAAAGAATACTGTAAAATGTGTTATGCACTAGCCAACACAATGAAAAGTCTGAACTGACGAAAAGGTCTAGAAAATCCACACATACACTTCAACACCCTCTCTCATGTGTGACACGGAAAGTCAACACGTGGATAGACTTTGAGTATGGTTCAAGTCTCAAGAGGACACAGTGGGGGGGGGCAATTTTTAGATAAATTGTGGAAGCCATGACTTGAACTCAAGACCACAGTCCCAAAGATCATGTTAAGCTTCATGCGGGAAGTCAACACCTAGATAGACTTGGAGGCATGCCTAAAGAGGCCTATATGTGGACAAAGAGGGGGCAACAACAATTTTTGGACAAATTTCAAAACCCGGGACTTGAAATCAAGACCTTAGTACTTGATACCATGTTAAGCTTCATGCACTAGGCAACGCAATCAAAATTCCAAACTAATGGAAAGAACTAGGCAATCCACATACACACTTCAACAAAGTGATCACTAGAACCTCATACCGATTCGCTCGTTGCAACTGCTCTACCTAGCAATCTGCGATGTCTGTGTCTGTGGGATTTTTCTCTACCACCTAATGCATCATCCTAAAGGAAGAAGCCGCCCCTGCCGATTGGCTACATCATGGATGGCGAGTTGCCCGGCGCATGAACCTTCTCTAACACGAAGAAGCTGGAATTGCGAGCCAATAATAGTGAAGGATTTTAGGAAAGTGAGCTAGAGGCTTTGGTCCACTATTACTTTAGTGGAAGAGGAGGACACTTTGTTATGGTTTGTTTACTCTTTTAGATCATTGTATGTTGTTATAACTTCAGAGGTGTTAAGCTTGTTTATTTGCCTTCTGTTTGGTCTTTAAAAGTTTCTCCCAAAATACAATTTTTCATGTGGTTGCTATCTGAGAGTAAGATACTGGTCATAGGTAATTTGATAAAAAGAATGATACCCAAACCTTTAGAATGTGAGAATTGCAAAGAAATAGAATCAGTGTTTCACTTATATTTTGAATGCATCCTGGCAAAGCATCAATGGGCTGAAATCCAAGTTATCTTAGGTGCATATTCATGATTTCATTTTGTTAGTGTCGAAGTGGATTTCTAACAAAAAGTATAACAACTGAACATATTATCCTCTACAATCTTGTTGTGGTTGTGGTTGTTGAGAAATGACCTAGTGTTTAAACAATGTTCCTGGTTGAACATGAAATAGGTCTTGCACATGGTTTTTTAAAATCTTCAACCTTGGAGGGTGATCTTCAAGGGAGAAGAATATGTGATGGTGGATAGGTTCATCCAACATATGTTGTGAAAGCTAACAGCTCCTTTTCCTTTGGACACCGGATGAGAGTTTCAAAGGAGATGGATGATGCTCCTGCTTGGGCTGGAGAAGTGGATGATGGAGGACACGGCGGTTACGGTTCCCTAGATCACTTACGCAAGAACCCTTTGGAAGAAGACACGCTCCATGTGGTGAGAGGATGAGCTTCTACCTTCCTCCAAAGTTTCACCTGCTATTGGAATAAAGAGTTGTTAGGTCATGTGTTTGTGAAGTGAAGAGCAAATATGGTTCTTCTCAACTAAAACGATTGGAGTATTGCCTTGTAGTTCAACTTCACTGCCTCAATGCCATTAACTCAAGCTTTAAATCTGTTGAACTAGCTACCGTTCCAACGTGGTGTAGCTTTTAGAGTCTGAAAGTGCAACTATCCCTAGGTGGTTTTGGTAATTCATAACAACATATAGCTCATTGAGCTAATGCTATTCCAAGACTATTATTTCAGGAAAGCTCAATGAATGGCATGGCATGGATGATGAAAGTGGATCCCTCAAAATACTAAGGACAAAGGATTGGCTCAAGCTCAAAGGCCCAAGACTCTTCATTTTATATTTTAGTGATCCAAGATCACATTGAGTCTATAGGAAAAGCCAATACTATCAAGGAGGGATGAGGTGTTGCTTAATGAGCCTCTTGCTTCATGTGCTTTGTGATATGCTCCAAAACCCTCAGCTACTTTCCCACATCCACAAATGACCTAAACCCAAAGCCAAAATCGGTCACACCGATTCTTCCAATCCGGCGCCACCGATTCCAAATGTCATAGCCACTGCCACAAACCCTAAGCAAATCGGTCCTACCGATAGGGATCTCGGTCTCACCGAGATGGGATTTTAATCTCTCTGTTTCCCTTCGTAACGTTTCGGTCTAACCGAAGTGAGCGACCGGTCCCACCGAGATTGCTATGTAAACTCTCTGTTTCCCTTTTGTAACATTTCGGTCTCACCGAAAAGAGCAAATCGGTCCCACCGAGTTTACCTGACCAACTCTCTGGAAAGCTTATTACCAAAATCGGTCTTACCGAGTTTGTGTAATCGGTCTTACCGAGATTATGTTATGCCCTAACCCTAACCAAATCGGTCTCACCGAGTTGCATGTCGGTCCCACCGAAAATCACTAACGGTCACTAGGTTTACTAAATCGGTCCGACCGAGTCTGTTGAATCGGTCCCACCGAGTTGGGTAAATTATGTGTAACGGTTAGATTTTGTGTGGAGGCTATATATACCCCTCCACCTCCTCTTCATTCATGGAGAGAGCCATCAGACTAAACCTACACTTCCAACTTACCATTTCTGAGAGAGAACCACCTACTCATGTGTTGAGGCCAAGATATTCCATCCCTACCATATGAATCTTGATCTCTAGCCTTCCCAAGTTGCTTTCCACTCAATTCCTCTTTCCACCAGATCCAAATCCTATGAGAGAGAGCTGAGTGTTGGGGAGACTATCATTTGAAGCACAAGAGCAAGGAGTTCATCATCGACGCACCATTTGTTACTTCTTGGAGAGTGGTGTCTCCTAGATTGTCTAGGTGTCACTTGGGAGCCTCCGACAAGATTGTGGAGTTGAACCAAGGAGTTTTTAAGGGCAAGGAGATCGCCTACTTCGTGAAGATCTACTGCTAGTGAGGCAAGTCCTTCGTGGGCGACGGCCATGGTGGGATAGACAAGGTTGCTTCTTCGTGGACCCTCCGTGGATGGAGCCCTCCGTGGACTCGCACAACCGTTACCCTTCGTGGGTTGAAGTCTCCATCAACGTGGATGTACGATAGCATCACCTATCGGAACCACGCCAAAAACATCCGTGTCTCCAATTGCGTTTGAATCCTCCAAACCCTTCCCTTTACTTTCTTGCAAGTTGCATGCTTTAATTTCCATTGCCTATATACTCTTTGCATGCTTGCTTGAACTGTGTGATGATTACTTGACTTGTCCTAAAATAGCTAAAATCTGTCAAACTCTAAAATTGGGAAAAGGTTAAGTTTTTAATTGGTCAAGTAGTCTAATCACCCCCCCTCTAGACATACTTCAAGGTCCTACAAGTGGTATCATAGCTTTGGTCTCCATTTGCTTTGATTTCCATAGCTTTTGGTGGTCATAGCCTTGGTTTCACAACCTAGGAGAGTATGGCGTCTAGCGGGGGAAATTATCACCGTAGAGGTCCTTACTTTGATGGTACTAATTTTGCTAGTTGGAAGCATAAGATGAAAATGCATATTCTCGGACATAACCCCACCGTTTGGGCAATTATTTGTATTGGCTTGCAGGGTGAATTCTTTGATGGGAGAGAACCGAACCGTGAAGCGAATGCGGAAGAATTGAAGATGCTGCAATACAACGCTCAAGCTTGTGATATCATCTTCAACGGATTGTGCCCCGAAGAATTCAACAAAATCAGCCGTCTTGAAATGCAAAGGAAATTTGGGATACTTTGATTGATATGCACGAAGGTACCGAATCCGTCAAGGAATCCAAGTTGGATGTGCTCCAAAGTCAGCTTGACAAGTTCAAAATGAAGGATGGTGAAGGTGTCGCTAAAATGTACTCTAGGCTTGCACTTATCACAAATGAGATTGCCGGCTTAGGGAGTGAAGAGATGACCGACAGATTCATCATCAAGAAGATCCTAAGAGCATTGGATGGAAAGTATGATACCGTGTGCACATTGATCCAAATGATGCCAAATTACAAAAATCTCAAGCCAACAGAAGTCATTGGAAGAATTGTTGCTCATGAGATGTCACTCAAGGATAAGGAGGAACTTCACAACAAGTCAAGTGGTGCTTACAAAGCCTCAAGTGAAGCCCCCACATCATCAAGTGAGAAACAAACCTTCAATGAAGAATTGAGCTTAATGGTGAAGAACTTCAACAAATTCTACAAGAGTAGAAGCAAAGAAAGAAGCTCCAAGTCAAGGTCTTATCATGACAAAAGATCTTCCAGTCGAGAGAGCAATTGCTACAATTGTGGGAGGCCTGGACACTACTCCAATGAGTGTACGACACCCTACAAAAGAAGAGAAGATTCTCCAAAAAGAAGAAGCAAAAGAGAAGAATCACCACCAAGAGAGAGGAGGAGTAGAGATGATCGTTATGAACGAAGACCCTCATGGAGAAGCAAGGATTCGGAAAGGAAGGACAAGTCATCAAGGAGCTACACAAAACGAAGACATCAAGCTCATGTTGGTGAATGGATTTCTGGCTCCGACTCCGACAAACACTCCGAGAGAAGCTATCACTCCGACTCCAAATATACTCAAGATGAAGGTGTTGCCGGTCTAGCACTTGTGTCAACCAACTCCTACGACATATTTGATTCACCAAATGAAGGAATTGGAAGATGCTTCATGGCCAAAGGTCCAAAGGTAACACATCCTGAGTATGTTGATTTCAATAGTGATGAAGATGACTTGCTTGTGGATGATGATTTACTTGTTGACAACTCTAGTGATGAATACTATGATGAAACGTCAATTAATCATGCTAATCAAACGAATGACAATGATAAGGAGAAAATTGAGCTTCTAACTAAAGAAGTAAACACTCTAAAGTTGGCTCATGAAACTATCTTCGAAGATCATCGAGAACTTTTAAGGGCTCATGAGAAGTTACTCTTTGAAAAGCTCAATCTTGAGCAAGAGCATGAGTTCTTAAAGGCAATCAATGATGATCTCCGTAAGAAAAGTTCTTCTTACATTGCCAAGCGTTTACACTTATCTACTTACATGCCTCAAGTCAAGTCTGGTAACAAGTACAGGAAAGATACTTCCTCTAGTAGTAACAATAATAATGTTAAATCCAATATTGTTGCTTCTAGTAGTTCTCTTGATTCCACTAATGATTCTCTTAGCCAAGTTATACTTGAGCAAGAAAATAGCTTATTGAAGGGAATTATAGAGAAAGGTGTTTACAAGAGCCTTGCCGGGAGTAAGTAATTCGAGGAAATTGTACGCAAGCAAGGAAGACACCGGAAGAATCAAGGTGTTGGTTTTGAACGAAAGTTCAATGCCAATGGAGTTGAGTGGGAAGACGATCAATACCCCAAGAAGAAGTTTGTTCCTCAACAATAGAAGTATGATCCTACTTCCTTCAAGGGAACACAAGCTCAAGATGATCTTCCTCCACAAGACCACAAGAACAAAGTCAAGGACAAGCTTCAAGAAGAGATTGATGCATTTGAAGAAGCACCTAAAGTCTCGGTCAAGTGGATTCCCAAGACTACGTCAAGTTCTACTTCATCAAGTACAACTACAACTCCAAGGATTCCCATCAAGATGATGTGGATCCCGAAGAAGAAGAACTAGAGAGTTCTTGAGGGTGACTCCGCCAACATTCTTCACTCATATCTTTATGGCAAGGACAAGTGCAATCAACTTCCACATCTTGCACTAGTTCAAGGAGTCACAAACCCTCATGTTGGTAAGGCAAGGGACAAGGTAACCTAATGTTTTCATGGACATCCTCATGTGTGTGGATCACTCTATGTCTATGGATATTCTTGTTTGTTCCTTGTGAGACTAACCCATGTAGGTAAGTTGAAAGTGCAACTCACTCCAAAGGATTGCTCCAAATGATCTACTTCAACATTGAGCATCCACATCTTCAACACCTACATGAAGTCATCATCGACAAAACCCAAGGTTAGTTCATCCCTCTAAAGGGGGGATCTCACATCTAGGGGGAGCTTAACTCAAAAATTGAGTCAAAGCAACTCTAATGGTGTGAACACATCAATGCATTATGTAAAAGTGGTAACCCCACTTGAGCTTAAACGATGAGTATGACCTATGATCAAATGTTCTCATTTGACTCCTAAGTCAATATACTCATATATAGATGACCTAGTCATCGCCAATTGTTTGATAGATGCTAGAATTGGTTGTGCATGCTTTGCCACATATTTCATTTGCCATCTTATTGTGTGAGCATGTTGGTGCATATTTTACTCATTCAAGGACATCCACTTGTTGTTTTGATTGTTTGGTTCATTCTTCTTTTGGCCAAGTGGATGGACAAGAATGCCTAAGAACCCTCTCTAGCTATCTATGCTTTTCTCGTCTCAAACTCTATTTATGCTACATCACAAAATTTGATCAAGTCAGATTCGAACCACTCTGTGTGAGGAGCACTCGGAGTCCCCGATTCCTCATAGACTTAAACTTCCAAAACCTCTTTGTGATTCTCGGTCTGACCGATTCCTCCATTTCGGTCCTACCGAGATCATTAAGTTGATCTGAGTTTTCAATCTCGGTGCAACCGATTTGAACTTTTCAGTCACACCGAGTTGCTGTAACTGAACACAGTTAGGCATCTCGGCGGTGCCACCGAGTTGTTCCACTCGATCACACCGACAGGGTCGGGCTATATATAGACACGAGCAAAATTTTGGAAATTCCTCCGAATCCCTTCGCCCGCGCAATAGCTCGCTCTGCCATCGAAGGTCTCCGGATCGTCTCCTTGTCGCCAGCCGCCTCCTGTCGCTGGTCTCCGCCGCCGTCAACGGAATTCAACCCCACCATTGCCGTCGTAGCGAGTTCATCGCCGCACTAGGGTATGGACTCGATCTTTGTGCTATCCACATATGATTCCTAGCACATTGTACTCTTATTGATTCTTGCCACAATTGAAACAATCTTATCCAGCCAAAGTAGTCCGTAGAGTAGATTAGATTCAAATTTTTAGGGTTAGGTTTCCGCCGAAACCATCTTGGACTCACCGAGTTGAAAAACTCGGTCTCACCGATTTGGCATATGCCATTGCACTAGTGACTCTCGGTCTGACCGAGAATTACTAATCGGTGCGACCGATTTTTGGATTCTGTGAAACCCTAGCAGTCTCGGTGCCACCAAACTGTGACTCGGTCCAACCGAGTTCATCAGTTTAGGTTCCAAAAACTGCTTCGGTATCACCGAGTTTGAAAATCGGTTGATCCGAAATGCTTTCTGTGGAAAACTAAAACTGAATTTTTGAATCATTCTTTTGAAAAATCTCTGCATTTTGTGATGCTCATCCACTCTATCTCATCTATAACTCTTCACAGGGTCAGCAGTCAGCTTTTGCAGCATGTCAGACCAGAGTGACAGTCAAAACAAGACAGCAGAGCAGATTCACTTGAGTGAGGGCACTAGTCCCTCCAGCACTTCAGATGAAGGAAGCAGAAGCACTCCTAGCAACCTACCTAAGGCTGCTACCAGGCAAAGGAGAAAGAGAACCTCAGACTCAGAAGATGAGGACTACAAAGCTGAGGAAGATGAGGCTACTTCCAAGAAAGTGGTGCTCAAAAGGAATATGGCTCAGCAAAGGATATAAAGCCAGGCATGAAGATTAAAAGGCCAGCAGGAAGACAACCAATGTCCAAGGCCAGAGCATCAACTCAACTGCCTGAAAATCCTGATCCCAAAGAGCCAGCTGTTGAAGGCAAGAAGAGGAAGGAAAGGGTCAAGAAGACCATGGCCAGAGTTGTTGGGCAACCTTCCATGATGGAAGAGGAAGAGCTTACCGCACCAGCACCAAAGGCACCAAAGCTTATGGGGGCTGCTATTAAATCTGGGGCTGCAACATCTAAGCCCAAGGAAGCACCCAAAGCTTCCCCAAGGCCAAATCTGCACCAAAGAGGAATACCAGGAGTATTCCAGCTGCTGAGAAGAACAAGGCCCCAGTTCCTGAGGTTGCTGAGGAGGAAGATGAAGAAGGACAGGTTCTAAGGAAGCTTAAGCCAAAGATACCAGATCACAATGATGTCCATCCTGTGGCTGAGGACATGAACATCAGAAAAGACTCAGGATTGAGGCTATGGAGGATGGCAGATTCATATGCCACAAGGAGAAGAACTGTTGTTGATTACAGGTTCCATACAAAGGAACAGCAGGACTTCTATAAGACAATCTTATTGGACAAGAAGCCCATAGTTTGTGACATGAGGTGGGTCGACTGGACCTACATGAAGGAGAATGAAGAGCACTATCCTGGAGTGCAAGACAGCTTTGTTGCTTATGGAGTTGCAGATTTTGTTGGGCAAAAGCTCACAAACTGGAATGATGAACTTATCATGCAATTCTACTCCACAGCACATTTTTACCCAGATGGAAGAATTGTTTGGATGTCTGAAGGTACAAGGTACCAATCCACTGTTGAAGAATGGGCAAAACTGGTAAATGCCCCAAAGGAAAATGATGATGATCTGGATGTATATGCCAAGAAGAAAATGGGACACAATACCATGGCACACATGTACAAGAAGATCCCAGACAAAGCCCTAGAGACTTTCTCTTTTGGATCAGTCCATTTTCTGTTGTCAGGGCTGCCTACTATCAATTGGATTCTGAGGCACACTCTGTTGCCCAAGTCAGGTGACCACAACATGATCAGAGGGCATTGCCATCAATATGTTGCATTTATTTGATGTGCCACAGAAATTCAAAGTCATGAGCCTTATAGTTGAAACCATTAAGAGGACTGCAGCAGATCATAAGAGGAGTTGTGGATATGCCCCTCAGATTCAGGAATTGATCAACTCAAGCATGGGAACTGGCAAATATCTATTGGATAGGGAACATTTTCCACTCTATCCAGACTTTGAAGACAATGAGGTTGTCATGAATGAGGATGATCCATCATCAGTTCAAGCTCAAGAGAAGAGGGAGAAGGCAAGGAAGGAGAAGGCTGCCAAGATGCCAACTCAAGAGGAGGCATCTGAGTATTTCTTGAAAAACAAGCAGGAGCAGCTTGGTTACTTGATAGCATCATCTCTGAGGATTGAGAAGGGGTTGGCCACCTTAACTCAGAACCAGGAGAGCTTGGAAAGAATCATGGAACAAAAATTCTATGATCTAGATGTCAAAGTAACTGAGATTCAGTCAGTTGTGGAGCAACTGCGGGATGACATGCAGGAGAGGAAGGGCAAGACAACCACAAATGTCTTTGCCAGAGTGCCTAGAGCTCAGAGGTCAGTTGTTGTGCCAGTGCCAGACATTAGAGCAACATCTTCAGCACCATCTACTGCCCCTTCAGCTCCAGTGCAACCAGCTTCAGCATCAACTCCAGCACCCTCTACATCAACTGAAGCCTTCGTCCTTGGAGTTATCCGAACACCACCAACTGAAGATCAAGCCTGAGAGTCGATCTAGCACTAGGCATTTTCTATGAACTTTTTGGTAACTTGTTGCCAAAGGGGGAGAAAAATGTATAGATCATAGGCTTCGAGAGAGAGAGAGTGTGTGTTGCTTTTGTTCTCTCTTGCTTTGTTGGTTTAAACTTGTTGCTTTTTGATTGGTTGAGATACTATGCTTGTGAGACATTGATGATCATGTGCTTGATCATAAGCTACACTTATGCATGTTTGATGATATTATCCTATCTATCTCATGTGATCATTCACTTTGCATGGTGATGAGTGCATGTATTCAATACTTATCATTTTGAGCGCTCCACCAAGATGTATGTGACATGGAAGAGTAACCCATAAGCCTAATTCCTTGTGCATTTGCAGTCCAAAGCAAATTTCAAACTATGCACAAATTTAGGGGGAGCTCTTGCTTATCACATACTTCTCAAAGCGACGATGTTTTTATTCTTATTATCATTTGTCGAAGCTTTGATCTATATGTTGTCATCAATTACCAAAAAGGGGGAGATTGAAAGTGCAACTATCCCTAGGTGGTTTTGGTAATTCATAACAACATATAGCTCATTGAGCTAATGCTATTCCAAGACTATTATTTCAGGAAAGCTCAATGAATGGCATGGCATGGATGATGAAAGTGGATCCCTCAAAATACTAAGGACAAAGGATTGGCTCAAGCTCAAAGGCCCAAGACTCTTCATTTTATATTTTAGTGATCCAAGATCACATTGAGTCTATAGGAAAAGCCAATACTATCAAGGAGGGATGAGGTGTTGCTTAATGGGCCTCTTGCTTCATGTGCTTTGTGATATGCTCCAAAACCCTCAGCTACTTTCCCACATCCACAAATGACCTAAACCCAAAGCCAAAATCGGTCACACCGATTCTTCCAATCCCGCCACCGATTCCAAATGTCATAGTCACTGCCACAAACCCTAAGCAAATCGGTCCTACCGATAGGGATCTCGGTCTCACCGAGATGGGATTGTAATCTCTCTGTTTCCCTTCATAACGTTTCGGTCTAACCGAAGTGAGCGATCGGTCCCACCGAGATTGCTATGTAAACTCTCTGTTTCCCTTTTGTAACATTTCGGTCTCATCGAAAAGAGCAAATCGGTCCCACCGAGTTTACCTGACCAACTCTCTGGAAAGCTTATTACCAAAATCGGTCTTACCGAGTTTGTGTAATCGGTCTTACCGAGATTACGTTATGCCCTAACCCTAACCAAATCGGTCTCACCGAGTTGCATGTCAGTCCCACCGAAAATCACTAATGGTCACTAGGTTTACTAAATCGGTCCGACCGAGTCTGTTGAATCGGTCCCATCGAGTTTGGTAAATTATGTGTAATGGTTAGATTTTGTGTGGAGGCTATATATACCCCTCCACCTCCTCTTCATTCATGGAGAGAGCCATCAGACTAAACCTACACTTCGAACTTACCATTTCTGAGAGAGAACCACCTACTCATGTGTTGAGGCCAAGATATTCCATTCCTACCATATGAATCTTGATCTCTAGCCTTCCCAAGTTGCTTTCCACTCAATTCCTCTTTCCACCAGATCCAAATTCTATGAGAGAGAGCTGAGTGTTGGGGAGACTATCATTTGAAGCACAAGAGCAAGGAGTTCATCATCAACGCACCATTTGTTACTTCTTGGAGAGTGGTGTCTCCTAGATTGGCTAGGTGTCATTTGGGAGCCTCCGACAAGATTGTGGAGTTGAACCAAGGAGTTTGTAAGGGTAAGGAGATCGCCTACTTCGTGAAGATCTACCGCTAGTGAGGCAAGTCCTTCGTGGGCGACGGCCATGGTGGGATAGACAAGGTTGCTTCTTCGTGGACCCTCCGTGGGTGGAGCCCTCCGTGGACTCGCGCAACCGTTACCCTTCGTGGGTTGAAGTCTTCATCAACGTGGATGTACGATAGCACCACCTATTGGAACCACGCCAAAAACATCCGTGTCTCCAATTGCGTTTGAATCGTCCAAACCCTTTCTTTTACTTTCTTGCAAGTTGCATGCTTTAATTTCCGCTGCCTATATACTCTTTGCATGCTTGCTTGAACTGTGTGATGATTACTTGACTTGTCCTAAAATAGCTAAAATCTGTCAAACTCTAAAATTGGGAAAAGGTTAAGTTTTTAATTGGTCAAGTAGTCTAATCACCCCCCCCCCTCTAGACACATTTCAAGGTCCTACAGAGTCATTGTTCTTTTCAAGAACGAAAAAGGTACCTACCTACATACTTTGTACAAGCTTGCTTCAGAGGAAGATAGGGTATGGATTCGGTTATTGAGTAACAAAATCTTCATTCCAAGACTTTGTGACTGACTCTGTCCCCCAAGTCATGGAACAGCCGTATGACTCTACCTTCTAAAAGGGCATGATGCAGACTAAAGTTGCAAGTTGTGTTTTTTAATAGAGGTGCTTTTAAGGTGGGAGATGATGGCACCATGTCGTGTTTGGGAGGATAGTTAGCTAGGGGACGCACCGCTAGCCTTATAGTATCTGCAAGGAAAAGAGGCATTCATATACACAATATTAGGGATTGCTCACTTGAATATCCAATTCAGGCGCACTCTAATCAGAGATAAATGGCATGCTTGGCTTCATCTTGTACATAGGTTGATGACAGTCAACTTAGCTAATGAGCCAAATGCTTTTCAACATGGCACACCACTCCAATCTTATGTTTTCCCTCAAATACGTTTTAAAAAGTCTTGTAAATCAAAGAGGACCTTAGGGCATCTCCAAAGCGGACCCTCAGACCTCCACTATATGTCTGAACCACAGTATCCAGACCATTTTTGACATCCAAGTAAATCTGTATATGTCCGCTTAGCAGTCCGGACATATGGATTCTGGTATCGAAGAAACAAACATGGGGGTCTTTGCCGGAGTTCGGACATGCACTTAACCAATCACATGCATGGTCTCTCTCTTCTCTCTCTCTCCTCCCAACCGCACATGCATGATCCATCTCTCCTCTCTCTCCTTCCAACCAGACACTAAATCACAAATACCCCACCACATGCATGGTCCTCAACTATTTTTTCTCTCCCAACCGGATACTTTGTGATTAGCATTGGATGGCCCCCTCTCGCATCATGTCCACATACCACTTCCGGACATAAAAACGGACATATATCAGAGACATTTGCTGGTCAGCTTTGGAGATGCCCTTATATGTTCCTTTGGCCTGAAGAAAATATCTGGACCTTTTATGGAAAATGGAACTGAAGAAAATCAAGTGATTCTTGTTAAACTCTTTGATATACATAAGTCTATGTTTGGTTGTTGGGGAGAGATTCCTGGATAGAAAGGGACAGAATCCATCCCATTTGTGAGTTACTAAATGCCGTCGTAAGAGCAAGTACAATATAGCCGAGTCAGCTGGCTATAAGAAATAAACTAGTATATTTTCGCTTAGTTGGAGGAAAGAAAAGAAGAGAGAGAAGGTAAGCGGGCTCTTGGTGAAGAGCCAACTCTAGCACGTGCTCCTAGGCACTTTGTGAGACTGAAAGGTAGGCCATATAATAAAAAAGTAGTACATTCTTTTAATCAATTATTGTACATATTGCCTATAGGATGGCCTATAGATGGCATGGCAATGGCTTATAGCCAGCAGTTGGCTATACTATTAACCATGCTCTAAGCTCTCTCGGATAGATTCAGCTCGTGGTTCTCCCACCCAGGGAAAAACGAGGAGGATCCCTTGCAACCAAACAAAGCCTAAGGAGTATCTACAGCCGGAGTGGGCAAATTTGGCCTCTCATATGTCCACGGACGCACCCGGTCAGTGTCCGGGCGTGTTCGTTTTGAGTCCTTATTTGTCTATTTTGAGTTCCTATTTGTCCGTGTACGCGGCCATTTCCTCTACTTTTTTCTATTTGTCCGTGTACGCGGCCATTTCTCCCACTTTTTTCTCTATACGCAATGTGATTGGTAAAGATGGAGAGAGAAAGAAAAGAAGGAATAAAGATGGTTAGGAGTACCAGACAGCCTGGACGTTTAGAAAGATTCGATTGGGTCAACTTTTTCTTCCCTCTTCTGTCCGGTTGTAGACACTGTGTTAGATCGTCTTTGGAATCTCCATTCAAAACTGAATGCACTTTCCTAAGTCTCCAGTCGTTTCATTTGAGAAAACCATATTTGCCTTTCAGCCGGCAAAGAACTTCCTTCCTCAACCTTGTCATTTTTGCCGGGCAAATCAAATGCCAGTTAAAACTTCCCATTTCAAAAGAGAACTGCACACAGTACGCACATCAGCGTGCTTTGCAGCTTGAGAAAACTGCACACAGTACGCACTCTTAGACAAACAACAATCTCATAACATTAGCCTGCTAAGATGAACCAACATGTCTGATTTACTAGCTCACAAGTTTCGTGGTTCAACCTGAACCAGCGATCAACATACACACTCAAGCGCTACGCCATAGTGTCAAGCACACAAGCGGCGATACTTCTGGTCTTGGTAACACATATAGATCGATGTTTCACGACATTTCACGCGACAGCTTTAGTAATACATTAACCTGTTTCGTGATAGCGAGCGCGGAGTGCTCAGACGCGGTCGTCGACCTCCTCATACATCTTGAGGATCTGCGTGCATGCAGCCAGAGGGGTGTCCTTCTCGAACCCCAGAGCATTCGCCAACCGGACGTTGGACGCGACGCCGTTGTTGTTGTTGAGGAAGACAGGGGCCCTCTCCCGCCCAGCAACTGTCTTGGCACACGCCGTGTCTGGGCTGCTGATGAGGACAGACTCACAGAGCTCGTGCTCATGCTCGTCGGCCACAGGAATGTTGTAGGTACCGGTGTGGTCGGTGTGACCCTCGAAGCTGCATGTCTGGGCCCCAGTAGATCTCGACTTGCACTCAACTCTAACCTTCGCTCCTGTTGAAAACAAGGATGACATATTAGTGACAGTTGGCAAACAAAACAATAAATTCTCATGAATAGTAAGTAATTGGTAGTTTTGATAGATGAGATTATTGATCCATAACAACAGGGTACTCGTCGAAAATCTGGATAGTATATGATACTCCCTCCGTTCCAAAATACTTGGAAGTTATAGGTTTGTCCTAGGTCAAACATTTTCCAACCTTTTTTGCTATATCTACAAAACCAAACATAGACAGTATGAAAACATATACAGTTTTGATAGATGAGATTTTATTCGAATGAGATATTCGATAACCAATCAATGTTAGCTTCTCAAACATTCGGCCCTATATTCATATTACCATGTATTGTCACAACCGCAAACTAATGGTGATTCAACTTTTAGCTCTAGCTCCTAGCATTTTACGAATGATTATTACAAAGCCAGTTAACCATAAAGATCCAAAATGAAGAACCAACCAAGGTAACTATAGAAGTCATAAAACAAGTTTGTCTTCTGTTCTCGAGATGCATTGAACCCTCAACGGGGTGCTCTATCAGCAATGCTGAATTCTAGTCCTCGCCTCCTTGGTGTGACAAATAGCCATGCTGAATGTGCAGTTCTGCGCTATTTGCACAACATGTACAGCTGCTACTAATGGATGGTTATTTAAGCAATGTTCAGATAATCGAGCAGGGCATTTGATCTGGCCCAGCTTTCGACAGACAAAATGTCTCTACTTTCTACAAACCTAAGCAGTGTTTATTGCCTGAATTGTCCCGTGTTATGGAAAAACATGCATAATGATTTGTTCTTATTTAGGTAGGCCTCCAAATTTCACCCGAGATTGTGCAAGAACATTATAAAAGATTACAAGATGGACTGGTGGTTTAAGTTTTTAACATTTGCATATATCTCTAGGCAATGTGATGATAATAATAGTGTGGGTACATGTGGGAAAACCATACTCATTTCCTAACTAAGTTACTTAGCTGCTGCGATGAAACCTAATGCTGCTGCATCACATAATCCATGTGCTATAATAGTTGCAACATTACAGTTGCAAGGACCTATTTGCAAGTAGTATCTTGAATTATTGATCCATAACAACAGGGTACTCGTCAAAAATCTAGATAGTATATGATACTCCCTCCGTTCCAAAATACTTGGAAGTTATAGGTTTGTCCTAGGTCAAACATTTTCCAACCTTATATTTTTTTTGTTATATCTACAAAATCAAACATATACAGTATAAAAATATATTATGATAATGAAGCTAATTTGGTGCTGTAGATGTTAGTACATTTTCTATAAACTTGGTCAAACATTAAGAAGTTTGACTTAGGACAAACCTAGAACTTCAAGTATTTTGCAATGCAGGGAGTAACTGAGGTTTAACTTGAATTGTAAACATATTTCTTCGCTGTGACATGCATGCCACTTCATTCCAGACTGTTTTGCGTTTTGGCATGCCTTATAAGTAACTGCAGTTTTGTAGACTGTTGTGTTTCATTTCTTAGACTGTTTTGTTTGCTAACGACAATGGGAAACGTTCAGGAAAGATGCACAAAATGAAGGTCAGTGTAGTGCTAAGTTTAATTACATGGCATACTTGTATGCTTATTTTTCAGATATGCCTTATTGCCCATGCCGAAAAAATCAAATTGCAAGTATCTCACAATAGAAGTACAACCAGATAAACCGGTGAAGTCTTCTGTTTTCTTAGGGGAAAACAGTTGAAGTCATGTAGCCTGACAGCACAAAGACACTTAGTAGCCAAACACATAAGATATATTGTGATTCGACCACTAGCAACTTTATCAAGCAAATAATCCATTTGCACAAAATCACAAAACAACAAACTTTGTACAAAGATAATCAATGCATACAAGAACAGTACTACAAAAGTTATATTTCTATTGACATAGGAAGGTGCCTGTACAGGTTCCATGAAAACAGTAGGTATGTTCACAGGATGTTCTTGAATGTACAATTAATAGAGTGGGTAATGATAGGTGAGCTGTATTTGTCATCAATCCAATTCACAACGGGTTTTGTACATAAAGCAAAACATAATCAACACTAGCTATCTGTCTAAAAATCCAACTTAGAACCAAAATTAAATTGATTGTTGCCACCTGCAGACTAGCTAAATAACCAAATCGTGTTTAAGTTCAAGTTTTCTCATTTTATAGCAGGTTCACTCTAGTCTTTATAAAGATTGAAGTCTGGATACTTATCTGTACATCACCTTATACTATCTGGTGTCAAGAATAACCTTTTTCTCAGTGAAAAACTGGAGAATTCATACACATTTGTGTTCATTAATAATACAATCTCTCTGCAGTTCAGATGAATGCGTGGTTTTGGTTCTTCTGGATACTGAGCCTATTTTGTTTTTTTACTATAGTGTGCAGGGAACGTGCCTGCGCACACCAGCGTGTTGTGTGTGCATTGTGGGTGTCCACTTTATCATTTGTCTGAAAAACTGCCAGCTTACTTCAGATATCAAACACCAATGAACCCATCTGTAAATCGACTATATTCGTTTAGACAGAGGTATGTGTTCTGTATCGTTGTTTAACAGAGAGCGGTAGGTTGAGGTCCAGACACCACTATCCAACAATGTCTGATTATACTGTTCCGAGTATGAACTATGCGATAAATGAAACCATCAACCATGGCCAGAGACCCTATGATATTAAATCTAGCACATGATATGAACTCAGTCTGCAACTCAGCATACCCAGCATCTTACTACATTTCACCCCGGTTTCAAGGACATGGCGCATGAACGTTCGCATCTATCCAACCGTAAACTATAAAAACACATCGATCAGTTCATATCTTCACCACAAACCGCGAACATAACAAATGAGATCCTGCAAACTACTAGTAGACAGTGCTAGTTTACTTGTGCACAAAGAGATCATGAAGATCTAACAAAAGTTCCCAAAGAAACGCAAATTAGTGCTGAGGATTCCAAAAACCATGCATCCAGCGTGAACCAACCACTCGCTATTTCCGCTACTAAA